>NC_090406.1:46376168-46738526 GCF_036365525.1 Heterodontus francisci
GTCACCGCAAACTCACTGCCACCGCAAACACACTGTCACCGCTAACTCACTACCACCACAAACTCTCTGCCACCACAAACTCACTGTCACCGCAAACTCACTACCACCACAAACTCTCTGCCACCACAAACTCACTGCCACCACAAACTCACTGTCACCGCAAACTCACTACCACCACAAACTCACTGCCACCACAAACTCACTTCCACCTCAAACTCACTGTCACCGCAAACTCACTGCCATCGCAAACTCACTGCCACCGCAAACTCACTGCCACCACAAACTCACTGTCACCGCAAACTCACTACCACCGCAAACTCTCTGCCACCACAAACTCACTGTCACCGCAAACACAATGTCGCCGCAAACTCACTGCCACCACAAACTCACTGTCCCCGCAAACTCACTACCACCACAAACTCACTGCCACCACAAACTCACTACCACCTCAAACTCACTGTCACCGCAATCTCACTGTCACCGCAAACTCACTGTCACCACAAACTCACTACCACCACAAACTCACTGTCACCACAAACTCACTGTCACCACAAACTCACTGCCATCGCAAACTCACTGTCACCACAAACTCACTGTCACCACAAACTCACTACCACCACAAACTCACTGTCACCACAAACTCACTGCCACCACAAACTCACTGTCACCGCAAACTCACTACCACCACAAACTCTGTGCCACCGCAAACTCACTGTCACCGCAAACTCGCTGGCAATCTCACTACCACCACAAACTCAGTGCCATCGCAAACTCACTGCCACCAGAAACTCTCTGCCACCACAAACTCACTGGCAATCTCACTACCACCACAAACTCACTGCCACTGACAAACTCACTGCCACCAAAAACTCACTGTCACCGCAAACTCACTGTCACCGCAAACTCACTACCACCACAAACTCTCTGTCACCGCAAACTCACTGCCACCACAAACTCACTGTCACCACAAACTCACTGCCACCACAAACTCTCTGCCACCACAAACTCTACTGTCACCGCAAACTCACTGCCACCACAAACTCACTGTCACCACAAACTCACTGTCACCGCAAACTCACTGTCACCGCAAACTCTCTGCCACCACAAACTCACTGTCACCGCAAACTCACTGCCACCACAAACTCACTGTCACCGCAAACTCACGACCACCGCAAACTCACTGCCACCGCAAACTCACTGTCACCGCAAACTCACTGTGACCGCAAACTCACTACCACCACAAACTCACTGTCACCGCAAACTCACTGCCACCGCAAACTCACTGTCACCGCAAACTCACTGTCACCGCAAACTCACTACCACCGCAAACTCACTGTCACCACAAACTCACTACCACCGCAAACTCACTGTCACCGCAAACTCACTACCACCACAAACTCACTGTCACCGCAAACTCACTGCCACCGCAAACTCACTGTCACCGCAAACTCACTGCCACCACAAACTCACTGTCACCGCAAACTCACTACCACCGCAAACTCTCTGCCACCACAAACTCACTGTCACCGCAAACTCACTGCCACCGCAAACACACTGTCACCGCAAACTCACTACCACCACAAACTCTCTGCCACCACAAACTCACTGTCACCGCAAACTCACTACCACCACAAACTCTCTGCCACCACAAACTCACTGCCACCACAAACTCACTGTCACCGCAAACTCACTACCACCACAAACTCACTGCCACCACAAACTCACAACCACCTCAAACTCACTGTCACCGCAAACTCACTGCCACCGCAAACTCACTGCCACCGCAAACTCACTGCCACCACAAACTCACTGTCACCGCAAACTCACTACCACCGCAAACTCTCTGCCACCGCAAACTCACTGTCACCACAAACACACTGTCACCGCAAACTCACTGCCACCAAAAACTCACTGTCCCCGCAAACTCACTACCACCACAAACTCACTGCCACCACAAACTCACTACCACCTCAAACTCACTGTCACCGCAATCTCACTGTCACCGCAAACTCACTGCCACCACAACCTCACTGTCACCGCAAACTCACTGTCACCGCAAACTCACTGCCATCGCAAACTCAGTTCCACCACAAACTCACGGCCACCGCAAACTCTCTGCCACCACAAACTCACTGTCACCGCAAACTCACTGCCACCGCAAACTCACTGTCACCACAAACTCACTGTCACCGCAAACTCACTGCCACCACAAACTCACTGTCACCGCAAACTCACTGTCACCGCAAACTCACTGTCACCGCAAACTCACTACCACCGCAAACTCACTGTCACCGCAAACTCACTACCACCGCAAACTCACTGTCACCGCAAACTCACTACCACCACAAACTCACTGTCACCGCAAACTCACTGCCACCGCAAACTCACTGTCACCGCAAACTCACTGTCACCGCAAACTCACTACCACCACAAACTCACTGCCACCGCAAACTCACTGCCACCGCAAACTCACTGTCACCGCAAACTCACTGTCACCGCAAACTCACTACCACCGCAAACTCACTGTCACCACAAACTCACCACCACCGCAAACTCACTGTCACCGCAAACTCACTGCCACCGCAAACTCACTGTCACCGCAAACTCACTGCCACCACAAACTCACTGTCACCGCAAACTCACTACCACCGCAAACTCTCTGCCACCACAAACTCACTGTCACCGCAAACTCACTACCACCGCAAACTCTCTGCCACCACAAACTCACTGTCACCGCAAACACAATGTCGCCGCAAACTCACTGCCACCACAAACTCACTGTCCCCGCAAACTCACTACCACCACAAACTCACTGCCACCACAAACTCACTACCACCTCAAACTCACTGTCACCGCAATCTCACTGTCACCGCAAACTCACTGTCACCACAAACTCACTACCACCACAAACTCACTGTCACCACAAACTCACTGTCACCACAAACTCACTGCCATCGCAAACTCACTGTCACCACAAACTCACTGTCACCACAAACTCACTACCACCACAAACTCACTGTCACCACAAACTCACTGCCACCACAAACTCACTGTCACCGCAAACTCACTACCACCACAAACTCTGTGCCACCGCAAACTCACTGTCACCGCAAACTCGCTGGCAATCTCACTACCACCACAAACTCAGTGCCATCGCAAACTCACTGCCACCAGAAACTCTCTGCCACCACAAACTCACTGGCAATCTCACTACCACCACAAACTCACTGCCACTGACAAACTCACTGCCACCAAAAACTCACTGTCACCGCAAACTCACTGTCACCGCAAACTCACTACCACCACAAACTCTCTGTCACCGCAAACTCACTGCCACCACAAACTCACTGTCACCACAAACTCACTGCCACCACAAACTCTCTGCCACCACAAACTCTACTGTCACCGCAAACTCACTGCCACCACAAACTCACTGTCACCACAAACTCACTGTCACCGCAAACTCACTGTCACCGCAAACTCTCTGCCACCACAAACTCACTGTCACCGCAAACTCACTGCCACCACAAACTCACTGTCACCGCAAACTCACGACCACCGCAAACTCACTGCCACCGCAAACTCACTGTCACCGCAAACTCACTGTGACCGCAAACTCACTACCACCACAAACTCACTGTCACCGCAAACTCACTGCCACCGCAAACTCACTGTCACCGCAAACTCACTGTCACCGCAAACTCACTACCACCGCAAACTCACTGTCACCACAAACTCACTACCACCGCAAACTCACTGTCACCGCAAACTCACTACCACCACAAACTCACTGTCACCGCAAACTCACTGCCACCGCAAACTCACTGTCACCGCAAACTCACTGCCACCACAAACTCACTGTCACCGCAAACTCACTACCACCGCAAACTCTCTGCCACCACAAACTCACTGTCACCGCAAACTCACTGCCACCGCAAACACACTGTCACCGCAAACTCACTACCACCACAAACTCTCTGCCACCACAAACTCACTGTCACCGCAAACTCACTACCACCACAAACTCTCTGCCACCACAAACTCACTGCCACCACAAACTCACTGTCACCGCAAACTCACTACCACCACAAACTCACTGCCACCACAAACTCACAACCACCTCAAACTCACTGTCACCGCAAACTCACTGCCACCGCAAACTCACTGCCACCGCAAACTCACTGCCACCACAAACTCACTGTCACCGCAAACTCACTACCACCGCAAACTCTCTGCCACCGCAAACTCACTGTCACCACAAACACACTGTCACCGCAAACTCACTGCCACCAAAAACTCACTGTCCCCGCAAACTCACTACCACCACAAACTCACTGCCACCACAAACTCACTACCACCTCAAACTCACTGTCACCGCAATCTCACTGTCACCGCAAACTCACTGCCACCACAACCTCACTGTCACCGCAAACTCACTGTCACCGCAAACTCACTGCCATCGCAAACTCAGTTCCACCACAAACTCACGGCCACCGCAAACTCTCTGCCACCACAAACTCACTGTCACCGCAAACTCACTGCCACCGCAAACTCACTGTCACCACAAACTCACTGTCACCGCAAACTCACTGCCACCACAAACTCACTGTCACCGCAAACTCACTGTCACCGCAAACTCACTGTCACCGCAAACTCACTACCACCGCAAACTCACTGTCACCGCAAACTCACTACCACCGCAAACTCACTGTCACCGCAAACTCACTACCACCACAAACTCACTGTCACCGCAAACTCACTGCCACCGCAAACTCACTGTCACCGCAAACTCACTGTCACCGCAAACTCACTACCACCACAAACTCACTGCCACCGCAAACTCACTGCCACCGCAAACTCACTGTCACCGCAAACTCACTGTCACCGCAAACTCACTACCACCGCAAACTCACTGTCACCACAAACTCACCACCACCGCAAACTCACTGTCACCGCAAACTCACTGCCACCGCAAACTCACTGTCACCGCAAACTCACTGCCACCACAAACTCACTGTCACCGCAAACTCACTACCACCGCAAACTCTCTGCCACCACAAACTCACTGTCACCGCAAACTCACTGCCACCACAAACACACTGTCACCGCAAACTCACTACCACCACAAACTCTCTGCCACCACAAACTCACTGTCACCGCAAACTCACTACCACCACAAACTCTCTGCCACCACAAACTCACTGCCACCACAAACTCACTGTCACCGCAAACTCACTACCACCACAAACTCACTGCCACCACAAACTCACTGCCACCTCAAACTCACTGTCACCGCAAACTCACTGCCACCGCAAACTCACTGCCACCGCAAACTCACTGCCACCACAAACGCACTGTCATCGCAAACTCACTACCACCGCAAACTCTCTGCCACCACAAACTCACTGTCACCGCAAACACACTGTCGCCGCAAACTCACTGCCACCACAAACTCACTGTACCCGCAAACTCACTACCACCACAAACTCACTGCCACCACAAACTCACTACCACCTCAAACTCACTGTCACCGCAATCTCACTGTCATCGCAAACTCACTGCCACCACAAACTCACTGTCACCGCAAACTCACTGTCACCGCAAACTCACTGCCATCGCAAACTCAGTTCCACCACAAACTCACGGCCACCGCAAAATCTCTGCCACCACAAACTCACTGTCACCGCAAACTCACTGCCACCGCAAACTCACTGTCACCACAAACTCACTGTCACCGCAAACTCACTATCACCGCAAACTCTCTGCCACCACAAACTCACTGTCACCGCAAACTCACTGCCACCGCATACTCACTGCCACCGCAAACTCACTGTCACCGCAAACTCACTACCACCACAAACTCACTACCACCACAAACTCAATGCCACCGCAAACTCTCTGCCACCACAAACTCACTGACACCACAAACTCTCTGCCACCGCAAACTCGCTGGCAATCTCACTACCACCACAAACTCAGTGCCATCGCAAACTCACTGCCACCAGAAACTCTCTGCCACCACAAACTCACTGGCAAACTCACTCCCACCACACACTCACTGCCACCACAAACTCACAGCCACCACAAACGCACTGTCACCACAAACTCACTGCCACTGGCAAACTCACTGCCACCACAAAAGCACTGTCACCACAAGCTCACTGTCACCGGCAAGCACACGATCACCACAAACGCACTGTCACCACAAACTCACTGCCACAGGCAAACTCACTGTCACCGGCAAACTCACTGCCACCACAAACTCACTGGCAAACTCACTGCCACCGCAAACTCACTGGCAATCTCACTACCACCACAAACTCACTGCCACCACAAACTCACTACCACCACAAACTCATTGCCACCACAAACTCACTGCCATCGCAAACTCACTGCCACCACAAACTCACTGCCACCACAAACTCACTGCCACCACAAACGCACTTGCAATCTCACTTCCACCACAAATTCACTGCCACCACAAACTCACTGCCATCGCAAACTCACTGCACCCCAAACTCACTGCCACCACAAACTCACTACCACCACAAACTCACTGCCACCACAAACTCACTGGCACCGCAAACTCACTGTCACCGCAAACTCACTGTCACCGCAAACTCACTACCACCACAAACTCACTGCCACCACAAACTCACTGTCACCGCAAACTCACAGTCACCGCAAACTCTCTGTCACCGCAAACTCACTGTCACCGCAAACTCACTAGCACCACAAACTCACTGTCACCGCAAACTCACTGCCACTTCAAACTCACTGTCACCGCAAACTCACTGCCACCACAAACTCACTGTCACCGCAAACTCACTACCACCGCAAACTCTCTGCCACCACAAACTCACTGTCACCGCAAACTCACTGCCACCGCAAACACACTGTCACCGCAAACTCACTACCACCACAAACTCTCTGCCACCACAAACTCACTGTCACCGCAAACTCACTACCACCACAAACTCACTGCCACCACAAACTCACTGCCACCACAAACTCACTGTCACCGCAAACTCACTACCACCACAAACTCACTGCCACCACAAACTCACTACCACCTCAAACTCACTGTCACCGCAAACTCACTGTCACTGCAAACTCACTGCCACCACAAACTCACTGTCACCGCAAACTCACTGTCACCGCAAACTCACTGTCACCGCAAACTCACTGTCACCGCATACTCACTGCCACCGCAAACTCACTGTCACCGCAAACTCACTGTCACCGCAAACTCACTGCCATCGCAAACTGACTGTCACCGCATACTCACTGTCACCGCAAACTCACTGTCACCGCAAACTCACTGTCACCGCAAACTCACTGCCATCGCAAACTCACTGTCACCGCAAACTCACTGTCACCGCAAACTCACTGTCACAGCATACTCACTGCCACCGCAAACTCACTGTCACCGCAAACTCACTGTCACCGCATACTCACTGCCACCGCAAACTCACTGTCACCGCAAACTCAATGTCACCACAAACTCACTGTCACCGCAAACTCACTACCACCACAAACTCACTGTCACCGCAAACTCACTACCACCACAAACTCACTACCACCACAAACTCAATGCCACCGCAAACTCTCTGCCACCACAAACTCACTGACACCACAAACTCTCTGCCACCGCAAACTCGCTGGCAATCTCACTACCACCACAAACTCAGTGCCATTGCAAACTCACTGCCACCAGAAACTCTCTGCCACCACAAACTCACTGGCAAACTCACTACCACCACACACTCACTGCCACCACAAACTCACTGTCACCGCAAACTCACTATCACCGCAAACTCTCTGCCACCACAAACTCACTGTCACCGCAAACTCACTGTCACCGCAAACTCACTGTCACCGCAAATTCACTGCCATCGCAAACTCACTGTCACCGCAAACTCACTGTCACCGCAAACTCACTGTCACCGCAAACTCACTGCCATCGCAAACTCACTGTCACCGCATACTCACTGCCACCGCAAACTCACTGTCACCGCAAACTCACTGTCACCGCAAACTCACTGCCATCGCAAACTGACTGTCACCGCATACTCACTGCCACCGCAAACTCACTGTCACCGCATACTCACTGCCATCGCAAACTCACTCTCACTGCAAACTCACTGTCACCGCAAACTCACTGTCACCGCAAACGCACTGCCATCGCAAACTCACTGCAACTGGCAAACTCACTGTCACCGCAAACTCACTGCCATCGCAAACTCACTGTCGCCGCAAACACACTGCCTCCGCAAACTCACTGCCATTGCAAACTCACTGCCATCGCAAACTCACTGTCACCACAAACTCACTACCACCACAAACTCACTGTCACCACAAACTCACTGTCACCGCAAACTCACTGCCACCACAAACTCACTGTCACCACAAACTCACTGTCACCGCAAACTCACTACCACCACAAACTCACTGCCACCGCAAACTCACTGCCACCACAAACTCACTGTCACTGCAAACTCACTGTCACCGCAAACTCACTGTCACCGCAAACTCACTGCAATCGCAAACTCACTGCCACCACAAACTCACTGCCACCACAAACTCACTGCCACAATAAACTCACTGGCACCGCAAACTCACTGTCACCGCAAACTCACTGTCACTGCAAACTTACTGTCACCGCAAACTCACTGTCACTGCAAACTCACTGTCACTGCAAACTCACTGCAACTGGCAAACTCACTGTCACCACAAACTCACTGCCATCGCAAACTCACTGTCGCCGCAAACTCACTGCCTCCGCAAACTCACTGCCATCGCAAACTCACTGCCATCGCAAACTCACTGTCACCGCAAACTCACTGTCACCTCAAACTCACTGTCATTGCAAACTCACTGCCATCGCAAACTCACTGTCGCCGCAAACTCACTGTCACCGCAAACGCACTGCCATCGCAAACTCACTGTAACTGCAAACTCACTGTCACCGCAAACGCACTGTCACCGCAAACGCACTGCCATCGCAAACTCACTGTCACTGCAAACTCACTGTCACCGCAAACTCACTGTCACCGCAAACGCACTGCCATCGCAAACTCACTGTAACTGCAAACTCACTGTCACCGCAAACGCACTGTCACTGCAAACGCACTGCCACCGCAAACGCACTGCCATCGCAAACTCACTGCCACCACAAACTCACTGCCACAATAAACTCACTGTCACCGCAAACTCACTGTCACCGCAAACTCACTGCCATCGCAAACTCACTGCCACCACAAACTCACTGCCACAATAAACTCACTGTCACCGCAAACTCACTGTCACCGCAAACTTACTGTCACTGCAAACTCACTGTCACTGCAAACTCACTGTCACCGCAAACCCACTGCCATCGCAAACTCACTGTCACTGCAAACTCACTGCCACCACAAACTCACTGTCACTGCAAACTCACTGCAACTGGCAAACTCACTGCCATCGCAAACTCACTGTCACTGCAAACTCACTGCCACCGCAAACTCACTGTCACTGCAAACTCACTGCAACTGGCAAACTCACTGTCACCGCAAACTCACTGCCATCGCAAACTCACTGTCGCCGCAAACACACTGCCTCCGCAAACTCACTGCCATCGCAAACTCACTGCCATCGCAAACTCACTGTCACCACAAACTCAATACCACCACAAACTCACTGTCACCACAAACTCACTGTCACCGCAAACTCACTGCCACCACAAACTCACTGTCACCACAAACTCACTGTCACCGCAAACTCACTGTCACCGCAAACTCACTGCAATCGCAAACTCACTGCCACCACAAACTCACTGCCACAATAAACTCACTGGCACCGCAAACTCACTGGCACCGCAAACTCACTGTCACCGCAAACTCACTGTCACTGCAAACTTACTGTCACCGCAAACTCACTGTCACTGCAAACTCACTGTCACCGCAAACTCACTGCCATCGCAAACTCACTGCCACCGCAAACTCACTGCCACCAAAAACTCAGTCACCGGCAAACTCACTGCCACCACAAACACACTGTCACCACAACCTCACTGCCACTGGCAAACTCACTGCCACCAAAAACTCACTGCCACTGGCAAACTCACTGCCACCACAAACTCACTGTCACTGCAAACTCACTGCAACTGGCAAACTCACTGTCACAACAAACTCACTGCCATCGCAAACTCACTGTCACCACAAACTCACTGTCACCTCAAACTCACTGTCACTGCAAACTCACTGTCACCACAAACTCACTGCCATCGCAAACTCACTGTAACTGCAAACTCACTGTCACCGCAAACTCACTGTCACGGCAAACTCACTGCCATCGCAAACTCACTGTAACTGCAAACTCACTGTCACCGCAAACTCACTGTCACGGCAAACTCACTGTCACCACAAACTCACTGCCATCGCAAACTCACTGTAACTGCAAACTCACTGTCACCGCAAACGCACTGCCATCGCAAACTCACTGTCGCCGCAAACTCACTGTCACCGCAAACTCACTGTCAATGCAAACTCACTGACACCACAAACTCACTGCCATCGCAAACTCACTGCCACCACAAACTCACTGCCACAATAAACTCACTGTCACCGCAAACTCACTGTCACCGCAAACTCACTGCCATCGCAAACTCACTGCCATCGCAAACTCACTGTCACCGCAAACTCACTGCCATCGCAAACTCACTGCCATCGCAAACTCACTGCCACCACAAACTCACTGCCACCACAAACTCACTGCCACAATAAACTCACTGTCACCGCAAACTCACTGTCACTGCAAACTCACTGTCACTGCAAACTCACTGTCACCGCAAACCCACTGCCATCGCAAACTCACTGTCACTGCAAACTCACTGCGTCCACAAACTCACTGTCACTGCAAACTCACTGCAACTGGCAAACTCACTGTCACTGCAAACTCACTGTCACCGCAAACTCACTGCCATCGCAAACTCACTGTCACTGCAAACTCACTGCCACCGCAAACTCACTGTCACTGCAAACTCACTGCAACTGGCAAACTCACTGTCACCACTAACTCACTGCCATCGCAAACTCACTGCCTCCGCAAACTCACTGCCATCGCAAACTCACTGTCATCGCAAACTCACTGTCACCACAAACTCACTGCCATCGCAAACTCACTGTCACCACAAACTCACTACCACCACAAACTCACTGTCACCACAAACTCACTGTCACCACAAACTCACTGCCATCGCAAACTCACTGTCACCGCAAACTCACTGTCACCACAAACTCACTACCACCACAAACTCACTGTCACCACAAACTCACTGTCACCGCAAACTCACTGTCACCGCAAACTCACTGTCACCACAAACTCACTACCACCACAAACTCACTGTCACCACAAACTCACTGTCACCGCAAACTCACTGCCACCACAAACTCACTGTCACCGCAAACTCACTACCACCACAAACTCTCTGCCACCGCAAACTCACTGTCACAGCAGACTCGCTGGCAATCTCACTACCACCACAAACTCAGTGCCATCGCAAACTCACTGCCACCAGAAACTCTCTGCCACCACAAACTCACTGGCAATCTCACTACCACCACAAACTCACTGCCACTGACAAACTCACTGCCACCAAAAACTCACTGTCACCGCAAACTCACTGTCACCGCAAACTCACTACCACCACAAACTCTCTGTCACCGCAAACTCACTGCCACCACAAACTCACTGTCACCACAAACTCACTGCCACCACAAACTCTCTGCCACCACAAACTCTACTGTCACCGCAAACTCACTGCCACCACAAACTCACTGTCACCACAAACTCACTGTCACCGCAAACTCACTGTCACCGCAAACTCTCTGCCACCACAAACTCACTGTCACCGCAAACTCACTGCCACCACAAACTCACTGTCACCGCAAACTCACTGTCACCGCAAACTCACTACCACCGCAAACTCACTGTCACCGCAAACTCACGACCACCGCAAACTCACTGTCACCGCAAACTCACTACCACCACAAACTCACTGTCACCGCAAACTCACTGCCACCGCAAACTCACTGTCACCGCAAACTCACTACCACCACAAACTCACTGTCACCGCAAACTCACTGTCACCGCAAACTCACTGTCACCGCAAACTCACTACCACCGCAAACTCACTGTCACCGCAAACTCACTACCACCGCAAACTCACTGTCACCGCAAACTCACTACCACCACAAACTCACTGTCACCGCAAACTCACTGCCACCGCAAACTCACTGTCACCGCAAACTCACTGCCACCACAAACTCACTGTCACCGCAAACTCACTACCACCGCAAACTCTCTGCCACCACAAACTCACTGTCACCGCAAACTCACTGCCACCGCAAACACACTGTCACCGCAAACTCACTACCACCACAAACTCTCTGCCACCACAAACTCACTGTCACCGCAAACTCACTACCACCACAAACTCTCTGCCACCACAAACTCACTGCCACCACAAACTCACTGTCACCGCAAACTCACTACCACCACAAACTCACTGCCACCACAAACTCACTACCACCTCAAACTCACTGTCACCGCAAACTCACTGCCACCGCAAACTCACTGCCACCGCAAACTCACTGCCACCACAAACTCACTGTCACCGCAAACTCACTACCACCGCAATCTCTCTGCCACCACAAACTCACTGTCACCACAAACACACTGTCACCGCAAACTCACTGCCACCACAAACTCACTGTCCCCGCAAACTCACTACCACCACAAACTCACTGCCACCACAAACTCACTACCACCTCAAACTCACTGTCACCGCAATCTCACTGTCACCGCAAACTCACTGCCACCACAAACTAACTGTCACCGCAAACTCACTGTCACCGCAAACTCACTGCCATCGCAAACTCAGTTCCACCACAAACTCACGGCCACCGCAAACTCTCTGCCACCACAAACTCACTGCCACCGCAAACTCACTGTCACCACAAACTCACTGTCACCGCAAACTCACTATCACCGCAAACTCACTGCCACCACAAACTCACTGTCACCGCAAACTCACTACCACCGCAAACTCACTGTCACCGCAAACTCACTACCACCGCAAACTCACTGTCACCGCAAACTCACTACCACCACAAACTCACTGTCACCGCAAACTCACTGCCACCGCAAACTCACTGT
Source organism: Heterodontus francisci (assembly GCF_036365525.1). Taxonomy (NCBI): domain Eukaryota; kingdom Metazoa; phylum Chordata; class Chondrichthyes; order Heterodontiformes; family Heterodontidae; genus Heterodontus; species Heterodontus francisci. Next base: position 46,389,366 of record NC_090406.1, read on the forward strand.
CACCGCAAACTCACTGTCACCGCAAACTCACTAACACCACAAACTCACTGCCACCGCAAACTCACTGCCACCGCAAACGCACTGTCACCGCAAACTCACTGTCACCGCAAACTCACTACCACCGCAAACTCACTGTCACCACAAACTCACTACCACCGCAAACTCACTGTCACCGCAAACTCACTACCACCACCATCTCAATGTCACCGCAAACTCACTGCCACCGCAAACTCACTGTCACCGCAAACTCACTGCCACCGCAAACTCACTGTCACCGCAAACTCACTACCACCGCAAACTCTCTGCCACCACAAACTCACTGTCACCGCAAACTCACTGCCACCGCAAACACACTGTCACCGCAAACTCACTACCACCACAAACTCTCTGCCACCACAAACTCACTGTCACCGCAAACTCACTACCACCACAAACTCTCTGCCACCACAAACTCACTGCCACCACAAACTCACTGTCACCGCAAACTCACTACCACCACAAACTCACTGCCACCACAAACTCACTGCCACCTCAAACTCACTGCCACCGCAAACTCACTGCCACCGCAAACTCACTGCCACCGCAAACTCACTGCCACCACAAACTCACTGTCACCGCAAACTCACTACCACCGCAAACTCTCTGCCTTCACAAACTCACTGTCACCGCAAACACACTGTCGCCGCAAACTCACTGCCACCACAAACTCACTGTCCCCGCAAACTCACTACCACCACAAACTCACTGCCACCACAAACTCACTACCACCTCAAACTCACTGTCACCGCAATCTCACTGTCACCGCAAACTCACTGTCACCACAAACTCACTACCACCACAAACTCACTGTCACCACAAACTCACTGTCACCACAAACTCACTGCCATCGCAAACTCACTGTCACCACAAACTCACTGTCACCACAAACTCACTACCACCACAAACTCACTGTCACCACAAACTCACTGCCACCACAAACTCACTGTCACCGCAAACTCACTACCACCACAAACTCTGTGCCACCGCAAACTCACTGTCACCGCAAACTCGCTGGCAATCTCACTACCACCACAAACTCAGTGCCATCGCAAACTCACTGCCACCAGAAACTCTCTGCCACCACAAACTCACTGGCAATCTCACTACCACCACAAACTCACTGCCACTGACAAACTCACTGCCACCAAAAACTCACTGTCACCGCAAACTCACTGTCACCGCAAACTCACTACCACCACAAACTCTCTGTCACTGCAAACTCACTGCCACCACAAACTCACTGTCACCACAAACTCACTGCCACCACAAACTCTCTGCCACCACAAACTCTACTGTCACCGCAAACTCACTGCCACCACAAACTCACTGTCACCACAAACTCACTGTCACCGCAAACTCACTGTCACCGCAAACTCTCTGCCACCACAAACTCACTGTCACCGCAAACTCACTGCCACCACAAACTCACTGTCACCGCAAACTCACTGTCACCGCAAACTCACTGTCACCGCAAACTCACTACCACCGCAAACTCACTGTCACCGCAAACTCACGACCACCGCAAACTCACTGTCACCGCAAACTCACTGCCACCGCAAACTCACTGTCACCGCAAACTCACTGTCACCGCAAACTCACTACCACCACAAACTCACTGTCACCGCAAACTCACTGTCACCGCAAACTCACTGTCACCGCAAACTCACTACCACCGCAAACTCACTGTCACCGCAAACTCACTACCACCGCAAACTCACTGCCACCGCAAACTCACTGTCACCGCAAACTCACTGCCACCACAAACTCACTGTCACCGCAAACTCACTACCACCGCAAACTCTCTGCCACCACAAACTCACTGTCACCGCAAACTCACTGCCACCGCAAACACACTGTCACCGCAAACTCACTACCACCACAAACTCTCTGCCACCACAAACTCACTGTCACCGCAAACTCACTACCACCACAAACTCTCTGCCACCACAAACTCACTGCCACCACAAACTCACTGTCACCGCAAACTCACTACCACCACAAACTCACTGCCACCACAAACTCACTACCACCTCAAACTCACTGTCACCGCAAACTCACTGCCACCGCAAACTCACTGCCACCGCAAACTCACTGCCACCACAAACTCACTGTCACCGCAAACTCACTACCACCGCAAACTCTCTGCCACCACAAACTCACTGTCACCACAAACACACTGTCACCGCAAACTCACTGCCACCACAAACTCACTGTCCCCGCAAACTCACTACCACCACAAACTCACTGCCACCACAAACTCACTACCACCTCAAACTCACTGTCACCGCAATCTCACTGTCACCGCAAACTCACTGCCACCACAAACTCACTGTCACCGCAAACTCACTGTCACCGCAAACTCACTGCCATCGCAAACTCAGTTCCACCACAAACTCACGGCCACCGCAAACTCTCTGCCACCACAAACTCACTGTCACCGCAAACTCACTGTCACCGCAAACTCACTGTCACCGCAAACTCACTACCACCGCAAACACACTGTCACCGCAAACTCACTGTCACCGCAAACTCACTGTCACCGCAAACTCACTACCACCGCAAACTCACTGTCACCGCAAACTCACTACCACCGCAAACTCACTGTCACCGCAAACTCACTACCACCGCAAACTCACTGTCACCGCAAACTCACTGCCACCGCAAACTCACTGTCACCGCAAACTCACTGTCACCGCAAACTCACTACCACCACAAACTCACTGCCACCGCAAACTCACTGCCACCGCAAACTCACTGTCACCGCAAACTCACTGTCACCGCAAACTCACTACCACCGCAAACTCACTGTCACCACAAACTCACTACCACCGCAAACTCACTGTCACCGCAAACTCACTACCACCACCATCTCACTGTCACCGCAAACTCACTGCCACCGCAAACTCACTGTCACCGCAAACTCACTGCCACCACAAACTCACTGTCACCGCAAACTCACTACCACCGCAAACTCTCTGCCACCACAAACTCACTGTCACCGCAAACTCACTGCCACCGCAAACACACTGTCACCGCAAACTCACTACCACCACAAACTCTCTGCCACCACAAACTCACTGTCACCGCAAACTCACTACCACCGCAAACTCTCTGCCACCACAAACTCACTGCCACCACAAACTCACTGTCACCGCAAACTCACTACCACCACAAACTCACTGCCACCACAAACTCACTGCCACCTCAAACTCACTGTCACCGCAAACTCACTGCCACCGCAAACTCACTGCCACCGCAAACTCACTGCCACCACAAACTCACTGTCACCGCAAACTCACTACCACCGCAAACTCTCTGCCACCACAAACTCACTGTCACCGCAAACACACTGTCGCCGCAAACTCACTGCCACCACAAACTCACTGTCCCCGCAAACTCACTACCACCACAAACTCACTGCCACCACAAACTCACTACCACCTCAAACTCACTGTCACCGCAATCTCACTGTCACCGCAAACTCACTGTCACCACAAACTCACTACCACCACAAACTCACTGTCACCACAAACTCACTGTCACCACAAACTCACTGCCATCGCAAACTCACTGTCACCACAAACTCACTGTCACCACAAACTCACTACCACCACAAACTCACTGTCACCACAAACTCACTGCCACCACAAACTCACTGTCACCGCAAACTCACTACCACCACAAACTCTGTGCCACCGCAAACTCACTGTCACCGCAAACTCGCTGGCAATCTCACTACCACCACAAACTCAGTGCCATCGCAAACTCACTGCCACCAGAAACTCTCTGCCACCACAAACTCACTGGCAATCTCACTACCACCACAAACTCACTGCCACTGACAAACTCACTGCCACCAAAAACTCACTGTCACCGCAAACTCACTGTCACCGCAAACTCACTACCACCACAAACTCTCTGTCACCGCAAACTCACTGCCACCACAAACTCACTGTCACCACAAACTCACTGCCACCACAAACTCTCTGCCACCACAAACTCTACTGTCACCGCAAACTCACTGCCACCACAAACTCACTGTCACCACAAACTCACTGTCACCGCAAACTCACTGTCACCGCAAACTCTCTGCCACCACAAACTCACTGTCACCGCAAACTCACTGCCACCGCAAACTCACTGTCACCGCAAACTCACTGTCACCGCAAACTCACTACCACCGCAAACTCACTGTCACCGCAAACTCACGACCACCGCAAACTCACTGCCACCGCAAACTCACTGTCACCGCAAACTCACTGTCACCGCAAACTCACTACCACCACAAACTCACTGTCACCGCAAACTCACTGCCACCGCAAACTCACTGTCACCGCAAACTCACTGTCACCGCAAACTCACTACCACCGCAAACTCACTGTCACCACAAACTCACTACCACCGCAAACTCACTGTCACCGCAAACTCACTACCACCGCAAACTCACTGTCACCGCAAACTCACTGCCACCGCAAACTCACTGTCACCGCAAACTCACTGCCACCACAAACTCACTGTCACCGCAAACTCACTACCACCGCAAACTCTCTGCCACCACAAACTCACTGTCACCGCAAACTCACTGCCACCGCAAACACACTGTCACCGCAAACTCACTACCACCACAAACTCTCTGCCACCACAAACTCACTGTCACCGCAAACTCACTACCACCACAAACTCTCTGCCACCACAAACTCACTGCCACCACAAACTCACTGTCACCGCAAACTCACTACGACCACAAACTCACTGCCACCACAAACTCACTACCACCTCAAACTCACTGTCACCGCAAACTCACTGCCACCGCAAACTCACTGCCACCGCAAACTCACTGCCACCACAAACTCACTGTCACCGCAAACTCACTACCACCGCAAACTCTCTGCCACCGCAAACTCACTGTCACCACAAACACACTGTCACCGCAAACTCACTGCCACCACAAACTCACTGTCCCCGCAAACTCACTACCACCACAAACTCACTGCCACCACAAACTCACTACCACCTCAAACTCACTGTCACCGCAATCTCACTGTCACCGCAAACTCACTGCCACCACAAACTCACTGTCACCGCAAACTCACTGTCACCGCAAACTCACTGCCATCGCAAACTCAGTTCCACCGCAAACTCTCTGCCACCACAAACTCACTGTCACCGCAAACTCACTGCCACCGCAAACTCACTGTCACCACAAACTCACTGTCACCGCAAACTCACTGCCACCACAAACTCACTGTCACCGCAAACTCACTGTCACCGCAAACTCACTGTCACCGCAAACTCACTACCACCGCAAACTCACTGTCACCGCAAACTCACTACCACCGCAAACTCACTGTCACCGCAAACTCACTACCACCACAAACTCACTGTCACCGCAAACTCACTGCCACCGCAAACTCACTGTCACCGCAAACTCACTGTCACCGCAAACTCACTACCACCACAAACTCACTGCCACCGCAAACTCACTGCCACCGCAAACTCACTGTCACCGCAAACTCACTGTCACCGCAAACTCACTACCACCGCAAACTCACTGTCACCACAAACTCACTACCACCGCAAACTCACTGTCACCGCAAACTCACTACCACCACAAACTCACTGTCACCGCAAACTCACTGCCACCGCAAACTCACTGTCACCGCAAACTCACTGCCACCACAAACTCACTGTCACCGCAAACTCACTACCACCGCAAACTCTCTGCCACCACAAACTCACTGTCACCGCAAACTCACTGCCACCACAAACACACTGTCACCGCAAACTCACTACCACCACAAACTCTGTGCCACCACAAACTCACTGTCACCGCAAACTCACTACCACCACAAACTCTCTGCCACCACAAACTCACTGCCACCACAAACTCACTGTCACCGCAAACTCACTACCACCACAAACTCACTGCCACCACAAACTCACTGCCACCTCAAACTCACTGTCACCGCAAACTCACTGCCACCGCAAACTCACTGCCACCGCAAACTCACTGCCACCACAAACGCACTGTCATCGCAAACTCACTACCACCGCAAACTCTCTGCCACCACAAACTCACTGTCACCGCAAACACACTGTCGCCGCAAACTCACTGCCACCACAAACTCACTGTCCCCGCAAACTCACTACCACCACAAACTCACTGCCACCACAAACTCACTACCACCTCAAACTCACTGTCACCGCAATCTCACTGTCATCGCAAACTCACTGCCACCACAAACTCACTGTCACCGCAAACTCACTGTCACCGCAAACTCACTGCCATCGCAAACTCAGTTCCACCACAAACTCACGGCCACCGCAAACTCTCTGCCACCACAAACTCACTGTCACCGCAAACTCACTATCACCGCAAACTCTCTGCCACCACAAACTCACTGTCACCGCAAACTCACTGTCACCGCATACTCACTGCCACCGCAAACTCACTGTCACCGCAAACTCACTACCACCACAAACTCACTACCACCACAAACTCAATGCCACCGCAAACTCTCTGCCACCACAAACTCACTGACACCACAAACTCTCTGCCACCGCAAACTCGCTGGCAATCTCACTACCACCACAAACTCAGTGCCATCGCAAACTCACTGCCACCAGAAACTCTCTGCCACCACAAACTCACTGGCAAACTCACTCCCACCACACACTCACTGCCACCACAAACTCACAGCCACCACAAACGCACTGTCACCACAAACTCACTGCCACTGGCAAACTCACTGCCACCACAAAAGCACTGTCACCACAAGCTCACTGTCACCGGCAAGCACACGATCACCACAAACGCACTGTCACCACAAACTCACTGCCACAGGCAAACTCACTGTCACCGGCAAACTCACTGCCACCACAAACTCACTGGCAAACTCACTGCCACCGCAAACTCACTGGCAATCTCACTACCACCACAAACTCACTGCCACCACAAACTCACTACCACCACAAACTCATTGCCACCACAAACTCACTGCCATCGCAAACTCACTGCCACCACAAACTCACTGCCACCACAAACTCACTGCCACCACAAACGCACTTGCAATCTCACTTCCACCACAAATTCACTGCCACCACAAACTCACTGCCATCGCAAACTCACTGCACCCCAAACTCACTGCCACCACAAACTCACTACCACCACAAACTCACTGCCACAACAAACTCACTGTCACCGCAAACTCACTGTCACCGCAAACTCACTGTCACCGCAAACTCACTACCACCACAAAGTCACTGCCACCACAAACTCACTGTCACCGCAAACTCACAGTCACCGCAAACTCTCTGTCACCGCAAACTCACTGTCACCGCAAACTCACTACCACCACAAACTCACTGTCACCGCAAACTCACTGCCACTTCAAACTCACTGTCACCGCAAACTCACTGCCACCACAAACTCACTGTCACCGCAAACTCACTACCACCGCAAACTCTCTGCCACCACAAACTCACTGTCACCGCAAACTCACTGCCACCGCAAACACACTGTCACCGCAAACTCACTACCACCACAAACTCTCTGCCACCACAAACTCACTGTCACCGCAAACTCACTACCACCACAAACTCACTGCCACCACAAACTCACTGCCACCACAAACTCACTGTCACCGCAAACTCACTACCACCACAAACTCACTGCCACCTCAAACTCACTGTCACCGCAAACTCACTGTCACTGCAAACTCACTGCCACCACAAACTCACTGTCACCGCAAACTCACTACCACCACAAACTCACTGCCACCACAAACTCACTGTCACCGCAAACTCACTGTCACCGCAAACTCACTGTCACCGCAAACTCACTACCACCACAAACTCACTGCCACCACAAACTCACTGTCACCGCAAACTCACAGTCACCGCAAACTCTCTGTCACCGCAAACTCACTGTCACCGCAAACTCACTACCACCACAAACTCACTGTCACCGCAAACTCACTGCCACTTCAAACTCACTGTCACCGCAAACTCACTGCCACCGCAAACTCACTGTCACCGCAAACTCACTACCACCGCAAACTCTCTGCCACCACAAACTCACTGTCACCGCAAACTCACTGCCACCGCAAACACACTGTCACCACAAACTCACTACCACCACAAACTCACTGCCACCACAAACTCACTGTCACCGCAAACTCACTGCCACCGCAAACTCACTGTCACCGCAAACTCACTACCACCACAAACTCACTGCCACCACAAACTCACTGTCACCGCAAACTCACAGTCACCGCAAACTCTCTGTCACCGCAAACTCACTGTCACCGCAAACTCACTACCACCACAAACTCACTGTCACCGCAAACTCACTGCCACTTCAAACTCACTGTCACCGCAAACTCACTGCCACCACAAACTCACTGTCACCGCAAACTCACTACCACCGCAAACTCTCTGCCACCACAAACTCACTGTCACCGCAAACTCACTGCCACCGCAAACACACTGTCACCGCAAACTCACTACCACCACAAACTCTCTGCCACCACAAACTCACTGTCACCGCAAACTCACTACCACCACAAACTCACGGCCACCACAAACTCACTGTCACTGCAAACTCACTACCACCACAAACTCACTGCCACCACAAACTCACTACCACCTCAAACTCACTGTCACCGCAAACTCACTGTCACTGCAAACTCACTGCCACCACAAACTCACTGTCACCGCAAACTCACTGTCACCGCAAACTCACTGTCACCGCAAACTCACTGCCATCGCAAACTCACTGTCACCGCATACTCACTGCCACCGCAAACTCACTGTCACCGCAAACTCACTGTCACCGCAAACTCACTGCCATCGCAAACTGACTGTCACCGCATACTCACTGCCACCGCAAACTCACTGTCACCGCATACTCACTGCCACCGCAAACTCACTGTCACCGCAAACTCACTGTCACCGCAAACTCACTGCCATCGCAAACTCACTGTCACCGCAAACTCACTGTCACCGCAAACTCACTGTCACAGCATACTCACTGCCACCGCAAACTCACTGTCACCGCATACTCACTGCCACCGCAAACTCACTGCCACCGCAAACTCACTGTCACCGCAAACTCAATGTCACCACAAACTCACTGTCACCGCAAACTCACTACCACCACAAACTCACTGTCACCGCAAACTCACTACCACCACAAACTCACTACCACCACAAACTCAATGCCACCGCAAACTCTCTGCCACCACAAACTCACTGACACCACAAACTCTCTGCCACCGCAAACTCGCTGGCAATCTCACTACCACCACAAACTCAGTGCCATTGCAAACTCACTGCCACCAGAAACTCTCTGCCACCACAAACTCACTGGCAAACTCACTACCACCACACACTCACTGCCACCACAAACTCACTGTCACCGCAAACTCACTATCACCGCAAACTCTCTGCCACCACAAACTCACTGTCACCGCAAACTCACTGTCACCGCAAACTCACTGTCTCCGCAAATTCACTGCCATCGCAAACTCACTGTCACCGCAAACTCACTGTCACCGCAAACTCACTGTCACCGCAAACTCACTGCCATCGCAAACTCACTGTCACCGCATACTCACTGCCACCGCAAACTCACTGTCACCGCAAACTCACTGTCACCGCAAACTCACTGCCATCGCAAACTGACTGTCACCGCATACTCACTGCCACCGCAAACTCACTGTCACCGCATACTCACTGCCACCGCAAACTCACTGTCACCGCAAACTCACTGTCACCGCAAACTCACTGCCATCGCAAACTCACTGTCACCGCAAACTCACTGTCACCGCAAACTCACTGTCACAGCATACTCACTGCCACCGCAAACTCACTGTCACCGCAAACTCACTGTCACCGCATACTCACTGCCACCGCAAACTCACTGTCACCGCAAACTCAATGTCACCACAAACTCACTGTCACCGCAAACTCACTACCACCACAAACTCACTGTCACCGCAAACTCACTACCACCACAAACTCACTACCACCACAAACTCAATGCCACCGCAAACTCTCTGCCACCACAAACTCACTGACACCACAAACTCTCTGCCACCGCAAACTCGCTGGCAATCTCACTACCACCACAAACTCAGTGCCATTGCAAACTCACTGCCACCAGAAACTCTCTGCCACCACAAACTCACTGGCAAACTCACTACCACCACACACTCACTGCCACCACAAACTCACAGCCACCACAAACGCACTGTCACCACAAACTCACTGCCACTGGCAAACTCAATGCCACCACAAACGCACTGTCACCACAAACTCACTGTCACCGGCAAGCACACGATCACCACAAACGCACTGTCACCACAAACTCACTGCCACAGGCAAACTCACTGTCACCGGCAAACTCACTGCCACCACAAACTCACTGGCAAACTCACTGCCACCGCAAACTCACTGCCATCGCAAACTCACTACCACCACAAACTCACTACCACCACAAACTCACTGCCACCACAAACGCACTTGCAATCTCACTTCCACCACAAATTCACTGCCACCACAAACTCACTGCCATCGCAAACTCACTGCACCCCAAACTCACTGCCACCACAAACTCACTACCACCACAAACTCACTGCCACCACAAACTCACTGTCACCGCAAACTCACTGTCACCGCAAACTCACTGTCACCGCAAACTCACTACCACCACAAACTCACTACCACCACAAACTCAATGCCACCGCAAACTCTCTGCCACCACAAACTCACTGACACCACAAACTCTCTGCCACCGCAAACTCGCTGGCAATCTCACTACCACCACAAACTCAGTGCCATTGCAAACTCACTGCCACCAGAAACTCTCTGCCACCACAAACTCACTGGCAAACTCACTACCACCACACACTCACTGCCACCACAAACTCACTGTCACCGCAAACTCACTATCACCGCAAACTCTCTGCCACCACAAACTCACTGTCACCGCAAACTCACTGTCACCGCAAACTCACTGTCACCGCAAATTCACTGCCATCGCAAACTCACTGTCACCGCAAACTCACTGTCACCGCAAACTCACTGTCACCGCAAACTCACTGCCATCGCAAACTCACTGTCACCGCATACTCACTGCCACCGCAAACTCACTGTCACCGCAAACTCACTGTCACCGCAAACTCACTGCCATCGCAAACTGACTGTCACCGCATACTCACTGCCACCGCAAACTCACTGTCACCGCATACTCACTGTCACCGCAGACTCACTGTCACCGCAAACTCACTGCCATCGCAAACTCACTGTCACCGCAAACTCACTGTCACCGCAAACTCACTGTCACAGCATACTCACTGCCACCGCAAACTCACTGTCACCGCAAACTCACTGTCACCGCATACTCACTGCCACCGCAAACTCACTGTCACCGCAAACTCAATGTCACCACAAACTCACTGTCACCGCAAACTCACTACCACCACAAACTCACTGTCACCGCAAACTCACTACCACCACAAACTCACTACCACCACAAACTCAATGCCACCGCAAACTCTCTGCCACCACAAACTCACTGACACCACAAACTCTCTGCCACCGCAAACTCGCTGGCAATCTCACTACCACCACAAACTCAGTGCCATTGCAAACTCACTGCCACCAGAAACTCTCTGCCACCACAAACTCACCGCATACTCACTGCCACCGCAAACTCACTGTCACCGCAAACTCACTGTCACCGCAAACTCACTGCCATCGCAAACTGACTGTCACCGCATACTCACTGCCACCGCAAACTCACTGTCACCGCATACTCACTGCCACCGCAAACTCACTGTCACCGCAAACTCACTGTCACCGCAAACTCACTACCACCACAAACTCACTGCCACCACAAACTCACTGCCACCTCAAACTCACTGTCACCGCAAACTCACTGCCACCGCAAACTCACTGCCACCGCAAACTCACTGCCACCACAAACGCACTGTCATCGCAAACTCACTACCACCGCAAACTCTCTGCCACCACAAACTCACTGTCACCGCAAACACACTGTCGCCGCAAACTCACTGCCACCACAAACTCACTGTCCCCGCAAACTCACTACCACCACAAACTCACTGCCACCACAAACTCACTACCACCTCAAACTCACTGTCACCGCAATCTCACTGTCATCGCAAACTCACTGCCACCACAAACTCACTGTCACCGCAAACTCACTGTCACCGCAAACTCACTGCCATCGCAAACTCAGTTCCACCACAAACTCACGGCCACCGCAAACTCTCTGCCACCACAAACTCACTGTCACCGCAAACTCACTGCCACCGCAAACTCACTGTCACCACAAACTCACTGTCACCGCAAACTCACTATCACCGCAAACTCTCTGCCACCACAAACTCACTGTCACCGCAAACTCACTGCCACCACAAGCTCACTGCCACCGCAAACTCACTGTCACCGCAAACTCACTACCACCACAAACTCACTACCACCACAAACTCAATGCCACCGCAAACTCTCTGCCACCACAAACTCACTGACACCACAAACTCTCTGCCACCGCAAACTCGCTGGCAATCTCACTACCACCACAAACTCACTGCCACCACAAACTCACTACCACCACAAACTCATTGCCACCACAAACTCACTGCCATCGCAAACTCACTGCCACCACAAACTCACTGCCACCACAAACTCACTGCCACCACAAACGCACTTGCAATCTCACTTCCACCACAAATTCACTGCCACCACAAACTCACTGCCATCGCAAACTCACTGCACCCCAAACTCACTGCCACCACAAACTCACTACCACCACAAACTCACTGCCACAACAAACTCACTGTCACCGCAAACTCACTGTCACCGCAAACTCACTGTCACCGCAAACTCACTGCCATCGCAAACTCACTGTCACCGCATACTCACTGCCACCGCAAACTCACTGTCACCGCAAACTCACTGTCACCGCAAACTCACTGCCATCGCAAACTGACTGTCACCGCATACTCACTGCCACCGCAAACTCACTGCCACCGCATACTCACTGCCACCGCAAACTCACTGTCACCGCAAACTCACTGTCACCGCAAACTCACTGCCATCGCAAACTCACTGTCACCGCAAACTCACTGTCACCGCATACTCACTGCCACCGCAAACTCACTGTCACCGCAAACTCACTGCCACCGCATACTCACTGCCACCGCAAACTCACTGTCACCGCAAACTCAATGTCACCACAAACTCACTGTCACCGCAAACTCACTACCACCACAAACTCACTGTCACCGCAAACTCACTACCACCACAAACTCACTACCACCACAAACTCAATGCCACCGCAAACTCTCTGCCACCACAAACTCACTGACACCACAAACTCTCTGCCACCGCAAACTCGCTGGCAATCTCACTACCACCACAAACTCAGTGCCATCGCAAACTCACTGCCACCAGAAACTCTCTGCCACCACAAACTCACTGGCAAACTCACTACCACCACACACTCACTGCCACCACAAACTCACAGCCACCACAAACGCACTGTCACCACAAACTCACTGCCACTGGCAAACTCACTGCCACCACAAACGCACTGTCACCACAAACTCACTGCCATCGCAAACTCACTGCACCCCAAACTCACTGCCACCACAAACTCACTACCACCACAAATTCACTGCCACCACAAACTCACTGCCACCACAAACTCACTGCCATCGCAAACTCAGTGCCATCGCAAACTCACTGTCCCCCCAAACTCACTGCCACCACAAACTCACTACCACCACAAACTCACTGCCACCACAAACTCACTACCACCACAAACTCACTGCCACCACAAACTGACTGCCACCACAAACTCACTACCACCACAAACTCTCTGCCACCACAAACTCACTACCACCACAAACTCACTGCCACCACAAACTCACTGCCACCACAAACTCTCTGCCACCACAAACTCACTACCACCACAAACTCACTGCCACCACAAACTCACTGCCACCACAAACTCTCTGCCACCACAAACTCTCTGCCACCACAAACTCACTGGCAAACTCACTGCCACCGGAAACTCACTGGCAATCTCACTACCACCACAAACTCAGTGCCATCGCAAACTCACTGCCACCACAAACTCTCTGTCACCACAAACTCTCTGCCACCACAAACTCACTGGCAAACTCACTACCACCAAAAACTCAGTGTCACCACAAACTCACTGCCACCACAAACTCGCTGCCACCACAAACTCACTGGCAAACTGACTACCACCACAAACTCACTGCCACCACAAACTCACTGCCATCGCAAACTCACTGTCGCCCCAAACTCACTGCCACCACAAACTCACTACCACCACAAACTCACTGCCACCACAAACTCACTGCCATCGCAACTCAGTGCCATCGCAAACTCACTGTCCCCCCAAACTCACTGCCACCACAAACTCACTACCACCACAAACTCACTGCCACCACAAACTCACTGCCACCACAAACGCACTGGCAAACTCACTACCACCACAAACTCACTGCCATCGCAAACTCACTGACCCCCAAACTCACTGCCACCACAAACTCACTGCCACCACAAACGCACTGGCAAACTCACTACCACCACAAACTCACTGCCACCACAAACTCACTGCCACCACAAACTCACTGCCATCGCAACTCAGTGCCATCGCAAACTCACTGTCCCCCCAAACTCACTGCCACCACAAACTCACTACCACCACAAACTCACTGCCACCACAAACTCACTGCCATCGCAAACTCACTGTCCCCCTAAACTCACTGCCGCCACAAACTCACTACCACCACAAACTCACTGCCACCACAAACTCAGTACCACCACAAACTCACTGCCTCCACAAACTGACTGCCACCACAAACTCACTACCACCACAAACTCACTGCCGCCACAAACTCACTACCACCACAAACTCACTGCCACCACAAACTCAGTACCACCACAAACTCACTACCACCACAAACTCACTGCCACCACAAACTCGCTACCACCACAAACTCACTGCCACCACAAACTCACTGCCACCACAAACTCTCTGCCACCACAAACTCACTGCCACCACAAACTCTCTGCCACCACAAACTCACTACCACCACAAACTCACTGCCACCACAAACTCTCTGCCACCACAAACTCACTACCACCACAAACTCACTGCCACCACAAACACACTGTCACCACAACCTCACTGCCACTGGCAAACTCACTGCCACCAAAAACTCACTGCCACTGGCAAACTCACTGCCACCACAAACTCACTGTCACTGCAAACTCACTGCAACTGGCAAACTCACTGTCACCACAAACTCACTGCCATCGCAAACTCACTGTCACCACAAACTCACTGTCACCTCAAACTCACTGTCACTGCAAACTCACTGTCACCACAAACTCACTGCCATCGCAAACTCACTGTAACTGCAAACTCACTGTCACCGCAAACTCACTGTCACGGCAAACTCACTGCCATCGCAAACTCACTGTAACTGCAAACTCACTGTCACCGCAAACTCACTGTCACGGCAAACTCACTGTCACCACAAACTCACTGCCATCGCAAACTCACTGTCACTGCAAACTCACTGTCACCGCAAACGCACTGCCATCGCAAACTCACTGTCGCCGCAAACTCACTGTCACCGCAAACTCACTGTCACTGCAAACTCACTGCCATCGCAAACTCACTGCCACCACAAACTCACTGCCACAATAAACTCACTGTCACCGCAAACTCACTGTCACCGCAAAATCACTGCCACAACAAACTCACTGCCACAATAAACTCACTGTCACCGCAAACTCACTGCCATCGCAAACTCACTGCCATCGCAAACTCACTGCCACCACAAACTCACTGCCACAATAAACTCACTGTCACCGCAAACTCACTGTCACTGCAAACTCACTGTCACTGCAAACTCACTGTCACGGCAAATCCACTGCCATCGCAAAATCACTGTCACTGCAAACTCACTGCCTCCACAAACTCACTGTCACTGCAAACTCACTGCAACTGGCAAACTCACTGTCACTGCAAACTCACTGCCATCGCAAACTCACTGTCACTGCAAACTCACTACCACCACAAACTCACTGCCACCACAAACTCGCTACCACCACAAACTCACTGCCACCACAAACTCACTGCCACCACAAACTCTCTGCCACCACAAACTCACTGCCACCACAAACTCTCTGCCACCACAAACTCACTACCACCACAAACTCACTGCCACCACAAACTCTCTGCCACCACAAACTCACTACCACCACAAACTCACTGCCACCACAAACACACTGTCACCACAACCTCACTGCCACTGGCAAACTCACTGCCACCAAAAACTCACTGCCACTGGCAAACTCACTGCCACCACAAACTCACTGTCACTGCAAACTCACTGCAACTGGCAAACTCACTGTCACCACAAACTCACTGCCATCGCAAACTCACTGTCACCACAAACTCACTGTCACCTCAAACTCACTGTCACTGCAAACTCACTGTCACCACAAACTCACTGCCATCGCAAACTCACTGTAACTGCAAACTCACTGTCACCGCAAACTCACTGTCACGGCAAACTCACTGCCATCGCAAACTCACTGTAACTGCAAACTCACTGTCACCGCAAACTCACTGTCACGGCAAACTCACTGTCACCACAAACTCACTGCCATCGCAAACTCACTGTCACTGCAAACTCACTGTCACCGCAAACGCACTGCCATCGCAAACTCACTGTCGCCGCAAACTCACTGTCACCGCAAACTCACTGTCACTGCAAACTCACTGCCATCGCAAACTCACTGCCACCACAAACTCACTGCCACAATAAACTCACTGTCACCGCAAACTCACTGTCACCGCAAACTCACTGCCACAACAAACTCACTGCCACAATAAACTCACTGCCATCGCAAACTCACTGCCATCGCAAACTCACTGCCATCGCAAACTCACTGCCACCACAAACTCACTGCCACAATAAACTCACTGTCACCGCAAACTCACTGTCACTGTAAACTCACTGTCACTGCAAACTCACTGTCACGGCAAACCCACTGCCATCGCAAAATCACTGTCACTGCAAACTCACTGCCTCCACAAACTCACTGTCACTGCAAACTCACTGCAACTGGCAAACTCACTGTCACTGCAAACTCACTGCCATCGCAAACTCACTGTCACTGCAAACTCACTGCCTCCACAAACTCACTGTCACTGCAAACTCACTGCAACTGGCAAACTCACTGTCACTGCAAACTCACTGTCACCACAAACTCACTGCCATCGCAAACTCACTGTCACTGCAAACTCACTGCCACCGCAAACTCACTGTCACTGCAAACTCACTGCAACTGGCAAACTCACTGTCACCACTAACTCACTGCCATCGCAAACTCACTGCCTCCGCAAACTCACTGCCATCGCAAACTCACTGTCATCGCAAACTCACTGTCACCACAAACTCACTGCCATCGCAAACTCACTGTCACCACAAACTCACTACCACCACAAACTCACTGTCACCACAAACTCACTGTCACCACAAACTCACTGCCATCGCAAACTCACTGTCACCACAAACTCACTGTCACCGCAAACTCACTGCCACCACAAACTCACTGTCACCGCAAACTCACTGTCACCGCGAACTCGCTGGCAATCTCACTACCACCACAAACTCAGTGCCATCGCAAACTCACTGCCACCAGAAACTCTCTGCCACCACAAACTCACTGCCACTGACAAACTCACTGCCACCAAAAACTCACTGTCACCGCAAACTCACTGTCACCGCAAACTCACTACCACCACAAACTCTCTGTCACCGCAAACTCAATGCCACCACAAACTCACTGTCACCACAAACTCACTGCCACCACAAACTCTCTGCCACCACAAACTCTACTGTCACCGCAAACTCACTGCCACCACAAACTCACTGTCACCGCAAACTCACTACCACCGCAAACTCACTGTCACCGCAAACTCTCTGCCACCACAAACTCACTGTCACCGCAAACTCACTGCCACCACAAACTCACTGTCACCGCAAACTCACTGTCACCGCAAACTCACTGTCACCGCAAACTCACTACCACCACAAACTCACTGTCACCGCAAACTCACTGTCACCGCAAACTCACTGTCACCGCAAACTCACTACCACCGCAAACTCACTGTCACCGCAAACTCACTACCACCGCAAACTCACTGTCACCGCAAACTCACTACCACCACAAACTCACTGTCACCGCAAACTCACTGCCACCGCAAACTCACTGTCACCGCAAACTCACTGCCACCACAAACTCACTGTCACCGCAAACTCACTACCACCGCAAACTCTCTGCCACCACAAACTCACTGTCACCGCAAACTCACTGCCACCGCAAACACACTGTAACCGCAAACTCACTACCACCACAAACTCTCTGCCACCACAAACTCACTGCCACCACAAACTCACTGTCACCGCAAACTCTCTACCACCACAAACTCACTGCCACCACAAACTCACTACCACCTCAAACTCACTGTCACCGCAAACTCACTGTCACCGCAAACTCACTGCCACCACAAACTCACTGTCACCGCAAACTCACTATCACCGCAAACTCTCTGCCACCACAAACTCACTGTCACCGCAAACTCACTGTCACCGCAAACTCACTGTCACCGCAAACTCACTGCCATCGCAAACTCACTGTCACCGCAAACTCACTGTCACCGCAAACTCACTGTCACCGCAAACTCACTGCCAACGCAAACTCACTGTCACCGCATACTCACTGCCACCGCAAACTCACTGTCACCGCAAACTCACTGTCACCGCAAACTCACTGCCATCGCAAACTGACTGTCACCGCATACTCACTGCCACCGCAAACTCACTGTCACCGCATACTCACTGCCACCGCAAACTCACTGTCACCGCAAACTCACTGTCACCGCCAACTCACTGCCATCGCAAACTCACTGTCACCGCAAACTCACTGTCACCGCATACTCACTGCCACCGCAAACTCACTGTCACCGCAAACTCACTGTCACCGCATACTCACTGCCACCGCAAACTCACTGTCACCGCAAACTCAATGTCACCACAAACTCACTGTCACCGCAAACTCACTACCACCACAAACTCACTGTCACCGCAAACTCACTACCACCACAAACTCACTACCACCACAAACTCAATGCCACCGCAAACTCTCTGCCACCACAAACTCACTGCCACCACAAACTCACTGGCAAACTCACTACCACCAAAAACTCAGTGTCACCACAAACTCACTGCCACCACAAACTCTCTGTCACCACAAACTCTCTGCCACCGCAAACTCGCTGGCAATCTCACTACCACCACAAACTCAGTGCCATCGCAAACTCACTGCCACCAGAAACTCTCTGCCACCACAAACTCACTGGCAAACTCACTACCACCACACACTCACTGCCACCACAAACTCACAGCCACCACAAACGCACTGTCACCACAAACTCACTGCCACTGGCAAACTCACTGCCACCACAAACGCACTGTCACCACAAACTCACTGTCACCGGCAAGCACACGATCACCACAAACGCACTGTCACCACAAACTCACTGCCACAGGCAAACTCACTGTCACCGGCAAACTCACTGCCACCACAAACTCACTGGCAAACTCACTGCCACCGCAAACTCACTGGCAATCTCACTACCACCACAAACTCACTGCCACCACAAACTCACTACCACCACAAACTCACTGCCACCACAAACTCACTGCCATCGCAAACTCACTGCCACCACAAACTCACTGCCACCACAAACTCACTGCCACCACAAACTCACTGCCACCACAAACGCACTTGCAATCTCACTTCCACCACAAACTCACTGCCACCACAAACTCACTGCCATCGCAAACTCACTGCACCCCAAACTCACTGCCACCACAAACTCACTACCACCACAAACTCACTGCCACCACAAACTCACTGCCATCGCAAACTCAGTGCCATCGCAAACTCACTGTCCCCCCAAACTCACTGCCACCACAAACTCACTACCACCACAAACTCACTGCCACCACAAACTCACTACCACCACAAACTCACTGCCACCACAAACTGACTGCCACCACAAACTCACTACCACCACAAACTGACTGCCACCACAAACTCACTACCACCACAAACTGACTGCCACCACAAACTCACTACCACCACAAACTCTCTGCCACCACAAACTCACTACCACCACAAACTCACTGCCACCACAAACTCACTGCCACCACAAACTCTCTGCCACCACAAACTCACTACCACCACAAACTCACTGCCACCACAAACTCACTGCCACCACAAAATCTCTGCCACCACAAACTCTCTGCCACCACAAACTCACTGGCAAACTCACTGCCACCGGAAACTCACTGCCACCACAAACTCTCTGTCACCACAAACTCTCTGCCACCACAAACTCACTGGCAAACTCACTACCACCAAAAACTCAGTGTCACCACAAACTCACTGCCACCACAAACTCTCTGTCACCACAAACTCTCTGCCACCACAAACTCACTGGCAAACTCACTACCACCAAAAACTCAGTGTCACCACAAACTCACTGCCACCACAAACTCGCTGCCACCACAAACTCACTGGCAAACTGACTACCACCACAAACTCACTGCCACCACAAACTCACTGCCATCGCAAACTCACTGTCGCCCCAAACTCACTGCCACCACAAACTCACTACCACCACAAACTCACTGCCACCACAAACTCACTGCCTTCGCAAACTCAGTGCCATCGCAAACTCACTGTCCCCCCAAACTCACTGCCACCACAAACTCACTACCACCACAAACTCACTGCCACCACAAACTCACTGCCACCACAAACGCACTGGCAAACTCACTACCACCACAAACTCACTGCCATCGCAAACTCACTGACCCCCAAACTCACTGCCACCACAAACTCACTGCCACCACAAACGCACTGGCAAACTCACTACCACCACAAACTCACTGCCACCACAAACTCACTGCCATCGCAACTCAGTGCCATCGCAAACTCACTGTCCCCCCAAACTCACTGCCACCACAAACTCACTACCACCACAAACTCACTGCCACCACAAACTCACTGCCATCGCAAACTCACTGTCCCCCTAAACTCACTGCCGCCACAAACTCACTACCACCACAAACTCACTGCCACCACAAACTCAGTACCACCACAAACTCACTGCCTCCACAAACTGACTGCCACCACAAACTCACTACCACCACAAACTCACTGCCGCCACAAACCCACTACCACCACAAACTCACTGCCACCACAAACTCAGTACCACCACAAACTCACTACCACCACAAACTCACTGCCACCACAAACTCGGTACCACCACAAACTCACTGCCACCACAAACTCACTGCCACCACAAACTCTCTGCCACCACAAACTCACTGCCACCACAAACTCTCTGCCACCACAAACTCACTACCACCACAAACTCACTGCCACCACAAACTCTCTGCCACCACAAACTCACTACCACCACAAACTCACTGCCACCACAAACACACTATCACCACAACCTCACTGCCACTGGCAAACTCACTGCCACCAAAAACTCACTGCCACTGGCAAACTCACTGCCACCACAAACTCACTGTCACTGCAAACTCACTGCAACTGGCAAACTCACTGTCACCACAAACTCACTGCCATCGCAAACTCACTGTCACCACAAACTCACTGTCACCTCAAACTCACTGTCACTGCAAACTCACTGTCACCACAAACTCACTGCCATCGCAAACTCACTGTAACTGCAAACTCAATGTCACCGCAAACTCACTGTCACGGCAAACTCACTGCCATCGCAAACTCACTGTAACTGCAAACTCACTGTCACCGCAAACTCACTGTCACGGCAAACTCACTGTCACCACTAACTCACTGCCATCGCAAACTCACTGTCACTGCAAACTCACTGTCACCGCAAACGCACTGCCATCGCAAACTCACTGTCGCCGCAAACTCACTGTCACCGCAAACTCACTGTCACTGCAAACTCACTGCCACCACAAACTCACTGCCATCGCAAACTCACTGCCAGCACAAACTCACTGCCACAATAAACTCACTGTCACCGCAAACTCACTGTCACCGCAAACTCACTGCCACAACAAACTCACTGCCACAATAAACTCACTGTCACCGCAAACTCACTGCCATCGCAAACTCACTGCCATCGCAAACTCACTGCCATCGCAAACTCACTGCCACCACAAACTCACTGCCACAATAAACTCACTGTCACCGCAAACTCACTGTCACTGCAAACTCACTGTCACTGCAAACTCACTGTCACGGCAAACCCACTGCCATCGCAAACTCACTGTCACTGCAAACTCACTGCCTCCACAAACTCACTGTCACTGCAAACTCACTGCAACTGGCAAACTCACTGTCACTGCAAACTCACTGCCATCGCAAACTCACTGTCACTGCAAACTCACTGCCTCCACAAACTCACTGTCACTGCAAACTCACTGCAACTGGCAAACTCACTGTCACTGCAAACTCACTGTCACCGCAAACTCACTGCCATCGCAAACTCACTGTCACTGCAAACTCACTGCCACCGCAAACTCACTGTCACTGCAAACTCACTGCAACTGGCAAACTCACTGTCAACACTAACTCACTGCCATCGCAAACTCACTGCCTCCGCAAACTCACTGCCATCGCAAACTCACTGTCATCGCAAACTCACTGTCACCACAAACTCACTGCCATCGCAAACTCACTGTCACCACAAACTCACTACCACCACAAACTCACTGTCACCACAAACTCACTGTCACCACAAACTCACTGCCATCGCAAACTCACTGTCACCACAAACTCACTGTCACCGCAAACTCACTGCCACCACAAACTCACTGTCACCGCAAACTCACTGTCACGGCAAACTCGCTGGCAATCTCACTACCACCACAAACTCAGTGCCATCGCAAACTCACTGCCACCAGAAACTCTCTGCCACCACAAACTCACTGCCACTGACAAACTCACTGCCACCAAAAACTCACTGTCACCGCAAACTCACTGTCACCGCAAACTCACTACCACCACAAACTCTCTGTCACCGCAAACTCACTGCCACCACAAACTCACTGTCACCACAAACTCACTGCCACCACAAACTCTCTGCCACCACAAACTCTACTGTCACCGCAAACTCACTGCCACCACAAACTCACTGTCACCGCAAACTCACTACCACCGCAAACTCACTGTCACCGCAAACTCTCTGCCACCACAAACTCACTGTCACCGCAAACTCACTGCCACCACAAACTCACTGTCACCGCAAACTCACTGTCACCGCAAACTCACTACCACCACAAACTCACTGTCACCGCAAACTCACTGCCACCGCAAACTCACTGTCACCGCAAACTCACTGTCACCGCAAACTCACTACCACCGCAAACTCACTGTCACCGCAAACTCACTACCACCGCAAACTCACTGTCACCGCAAACTCACTACCACCACAAACTCACTGTCACCGCAAACTCACTGCCACCGCAAACTCACTGTCACCGCAAACTCACTGCCACCGCAAACTCACTGTCACCTCAAACTCACTACCACCGCAAACTCTCTGCCACCGCAAACTCACTGTCACCGCAAACTCACTGCCACCGCAAACACACTGTCACCGCAAACTCACTACCACCACAAACTCTCTGCCACCACAAACTCACTGTCACCGCAAACTCACTACCACCACAAACTCTCTGCCACCACAAACTCACTGCCACCACAAACTCACTGTCACCGCAAACTCACTACCACCACAAACTCACTGCCACCACAAACTCACTACCACCTCAAACTCACTGTCACCGCAAACTCACTGCCACCGCAAACTCACTGCCACCACAAACTCACTGTCACCGCAAACTCACTACCACCGCAAACTCTCTGCCACCACAAACTCACTGTCACCGCAAACACACTGTCACCGCAAACTCACTGCCACCACAAACTCACTGTCCCCGCAAACTCACTACCACCACAAACTCACTGCCACCACAAACTCACTACCACCTCAAACTCACTGTCACCGCAAACTCACTGTCACCGCAAACTCACTGCCACCACAAACTCACTGTCACCGCAAACTCACTGTCACCGCAAACTCACTGCCATCGCAAACTCAGTTCCACCACAAACTCACGGCCACCGCAAACTCTCTGCCACCACAAACTCACTGTCACCGCAAACTCACTGCCACCACAAACTCACTGTCACCGCAAACTCACTGTCACCGCATACTCACTGCCACCGCAAACTCACTGTGACCGCAAACTCACTACCACCACAAACTCACTACCACCACAAACTCAATGCCACCGCAAACTCTCTGCCACCACAAACTCACTGACACCACAAACTCTCTGCCACCGCAAACTCGCTGGCAATCTCACTACCACCACAAACTCAGTGCCATCGCAAACTCACTGCCACCAGAAACTCTCTGCCACCACAAACTCACTGGCAAACTCACTCCCACCACACACTCACTGCCACCACAAACTCACAGCCACCACAAACGCACTGTCACCACAAACTCACTGCCACTGGCAAACTCACTGCCACCACAAAAGCACTGTCACCACAAGCTCACTGTCACCGGCAAGCACACGATCACCACAAACGCACTGTCACCACAAACTCACTGCCACAGGCAAACTCACTGTCACCGGCAAACTCACTGCCACCACAAACTCACTGGCAAACTCACTGCCACCACAAACTCACTGGCAATCTCACTACCACCACAAACTCACTGCCACCACAAACTCACTACCACCACAAACTCATTGCCACCACAAACTCACTGCCATCGCAAACTCACTGCCACCACAAACTCACTGCCACCACAAACTCACTGCCACCACAAACGCACTTGCAATCTCACTTCCACCACAAATTCACTGCCACCACAAACTCACTGCCATCGCAAACTCACTGCACCCCAAACTCACTGCCACCACAAACTCACTACCACCACAAACTCACTGCCACCACAAACTCACTGTCACCGCAAACTCACTGTCACCGCAAACTCACTGCCACCACAAACTCACTGTCACCGCAAACTCACTGTCACCGCAAACTCTCTGTCACCGCAAACTCACTGTCACCGCAAACTCACTACCACCACAAACTCACTGTCACCGCAAACTCACTGCCACTTCAAACTCACTGTCACCGCAAACTCACTGCCACCACAAACTCACTGTCACCGCAAACTCACTACCACCGCAAACTCTCTGCCACCACAAACTCACTGTCACCGCAAACTCACTGCCACCGCAAACACACTGTCACCGCAAACTCACTACCACCACAAACTCTCTGCCACCACAAACTCACTGTCACCGCAAACTCACTACCACCACAAACTCTCTGCCACCACAAACTCACTGCCACCACAAACTCACTGTCACCGCAAACTCACTACCACCACAAACTCACTGCCACCACAAACTCACTACCACCTCAAACTCACTGTCACCGCAAACTCACTGTCACCGCAAACTCACTATCACCGCAAACTCACTGTCACCGCAAACTCACTGTCACCGCAAACTCACTGCCATCGCAAACTCACTGTCACCGCAAACTCACTGTCACCGCAAACTCACTGCCATCGCAAACTCACTGTCACCGCATACTCACTGCCACCGCAAACTCACTGTCACCGCAAACTCACTGTCACCGCATACTCACTGCCACCGCAAACTCACTGCCACCACAAACTCACTGTCACCACAAACTCACTATCACCGCAAACTCTCTGCCACCACAAACTCACTGTCACCGCAAACTCACTGTCACCGCAAACTCACTGTCACCGCAAACTCACTGCCATCGCAAACTCACTGTCACCGCAAACTCACTGTCACCGCAAACTCACTGTCACCGCAAACTCACTGCCATCGCAAACTCACTGTCACCGCATACTCACTGCCACCGCAAACTCACTGTCACCACAAACTCACTGTCACCGCAAACTCACTGCCATCGCAAACTGACTGTCACCGCATACTCACTGCCACCGCAAACTCACTGTCACCGCATACTCACTGCCACCGCAAACTCACTGTCACCGCAAACTCACTGTCACCGCAAACTCACTGCCATCGCAAACTCACTGTCACCGCAAACTCACTGTCACCGCAAACTCACTGTCACCGCATACTCACTGCCACCGCAAACTCACTGTCACCGCAAACTCACTGTCACCGCATACTCACTGCCACCGCAAACTCACTGTCACCGCAAACTCAATGTCACCACAAACTCACTGTCACCGCAAACTCACTACCACCACAAACTCACTGTCACCGCAAACTCACTACCACCACAAACTCACTACCACCACAAACTCAATGCCACCGCAAACTCTCTGCCACCACAAACTCACTGACACCACAAACTCTCTGCCACCGCAAACTCGCTGGCAATCTCACTACCACCACAAACTCAGTGCCATCGCAAACTCACTGCCACCAGAAACTCTCTGCCACCACAAACTCACTGGCAAACTCACTACCACCACACACTCACTGCCACCACAAACTCACAGCCACCACAAACGCACTGTCACCACAAACTCACTGCCACTGGCAAACTCACTGCCACCACAAACGCACTGTCACCACAAACTCACTGTCACCGGCAAGCACACGATCACCACAAACGCACTGTCACCACAAACTCACTGCCACAGGCAAACTCACTGTCACCGGCAAACTCACTGCCACCACAAACTCACTGGCAAGCTCACTGCCACCGCAAACTCACTGGCAATCTCACTACCACCACAAACTCACTGCCACCACAAACTCACTACCACCACAAACTCATTGCCACCACAAACTCACTGCCATCGCAAACTCACTGCCACCACAAACTCACTGCCACCACAAACTCACTGCCACCACAAACTCACTGCACCCCAAACTCACTGCCACCACAAACTCACTGCCACCACAAACTCACTGCCATCGCAAACTCACTGCACCCCAAACTCACTGCCACCACAAACTCACTACCACCACAAACTCACTGCCACCACAAACTCACTGCCATCGCAAACTCAGTGCCATCGCAAACTCACTGTCCCCCCAAACTCACTGCCACCACAAACTCACTACCACCACAAACTCACTGCCATCGCAAACTCACTGCCATCGCAAACTCACTGCACCCCAAACTCACGGCCACCACAAACTCACTACCACCACAAACTCACTGCCACCACAAACTCACTGCCATCGCAAACTCAGTGCCATCGCAAACTCACTGTCCCCCCAAACTCACTGCCACCACAAACTCACTACCACCACAAACTCACTGCCACCACAAACTGACTGCCACCACAAACTCACTACCACCACAAACTCTCTGCCACCACAAACTCACTACCACCACAAACTCACTGCCACCACAAACTCACTGCCACCACAAACTCTCTGCCACCACAAACTCACTGCCACCACAAACTCACTGCCACCACAAACTCACTGCCATCGCAAACTCACTGCACCCCAAACTCACTGCCACCACAAACTCACTACCACCACAAACTCACTGCCACCACAAACTCACTGCCATCGCAAACTCAGTGCCATCGCAAACTCACTGTCCCCCCAAACTCACTGCCACCACAAACTCACTACCACCACAAACTCACTGCCACCACAAACTCACTACCACCACAAACTCACTGCCACCACAAACTGACTGCCACCACAAACTCACTACCACCACAAACTCTCTGCCACCACAAACTGACTACCACCACAAACTCACTGCCACCACAAACTCACTGCCACCACAAACTCTCTGCCACCACAAACTCACTACCACCACAAACTCACTGCCACCACAAACTCACTGCCACCACAAACTCTCTGCCACCACAAACTCTCGGCCACCACAAACTCACTGGCAAACTCACTGCCACCGGAAACTCACTGGCAATCTCACTACCACCACAAACTCAGTGCCATCGCAAACTCACTGCCACCACAAACTCTCTGCCACCACAAACTCTCTGCCACCACAAACTCACTGGCAAACTCACTACCACCAAAAACTCAGTGTCACCACAAACTCACTGCCACCACAAACTCGCTGCCACCACAAACTCACTGGCAAACTCACTACCACCACAAACTCACTGCCACCACAAACTCACTGCCATCGCAAACTCACTGTCGCCCCAAACTCACTGCCACCACAAACTCACTACCACCACAAACTCACTGCCACCACAAACTCACTGCCACCACAAACGCACTGGCAAACTCACTACCACCACAAACTCACTGCCATCGCAAACTCACTGACCCCCAAACTCACTGCCACCACAAACTCACTACCACCACAAACTCACTGCCACCACAAACTCACTGCCATCGCAACTCAGTGCCATCGCAAACTCACTGTCCCCCCAAACTCACTGCCACCACAAACTCACTACCACCACAAACTCACTGCCACCACAAACTCGCTGCCACCACAAACTCACTGGCAAACTCACTACCACCACAAACTCACTGCCACCACAAACTCACTGCCATCGCAAACTCACTGTCGCCCCAAACTCACTGCCACCACAAACTCACTACCACCACAAACTCACTGCCACCACAAACTCACTGCCACCACAAACGCACTGGCAAACTCACTACCACCACAAACTCACTGCCATCGCAAACTCACTGACCCCCAAACTCACTGCCACCACAAACTCACTACCACCACAAACTCACTGCCACCACAAACTCACTGCCATCGCAACTCAGTGCCATCGCAAACTCACTGTCCCCCCAAACTCACTGCCACCACAAACTCACTACCACCACAAACTCACTACCACCACAAACTCACTGCCACCACAAACTCAGTACCACCACAAACCCACTGCCTCCACAAACTGACAGCCACCACAAACTCACTACCACCACAAACTCACTGTCACCACAAACTCACTACCACCACAAACTCACTACCACCACAAACTCACTGCCACCACAAACTCGCTACCACCACAAACTCACTGCCACCACAAACTCACTGCCACCACAAACTCTCTGCCACCACAAACTCACTGGCACCACAAACTCTCTGCCACCACAAACTCACTACCACCACAAACTCACTGCCACCACAAACTCTCTGCCACCACAAACTCACTACCACCACAAACTCACTGCCACCACAAACTCTCTGCCACCACAAACTCACTGCCATCGCAAACTCACTGCCACCACAAACTCACTACCACCACAAACTCTCTGCCACCACAAACTCACTACCACCACAAACTCACTACCACCACAAACTCACTGCCACCACAAACTCACTACCACCACAAACTCATTGCCACCACAAACTCACTGCCATCGCAAACTCACTGCCACCACAAACTCACTGCCACCACAAACTCACTGCCACCACAAACGCACTTGCAATTTCACTTCCACCACAAATTCACTGCCACCACAAACTCACTGCCATCGCAAACTCACTGCACCCCAAACTCACTGCCACCACAAACTCACTACCACCACAAACTCACTGCCACCACAAACTCACTGTCACCGCAAACTCACTGTCACCGCAAACTCACTGTCACCGCAAACTCACTACCACCACAAACTCACTGCCACCACAAACTCACTGTCACCGCAAACTCACTGTCACCGCAAACTCTCTGTCACCGCAAACTCACTGTCACCGCAAACTCACTACCACCACAAACTCACTGTCACCGCAAACTCACTGCCACTTCAAACTCACTGTCACCGCAAACTCACTGCCACCACAAACTCACTGTCACCGCAAACTCACTACCACCGCAAACTCTCTGCCACCACAAACTCACTGTCACCGCAAACTCACTGCCACCGCAAACACACTGTCACCGCAAACTCACTACCACCACAAACTCTCTGCCACCACAAACTCACTGTCACCGCAAACTCACTACCACCACAAACTCTCTGCCACCACAAACTCACTGCCACCACAAACTCACTGTCACCGCAAACTCACTACCACCACAAACTCACTGCCACCACAAACTCACTACCACCTCAAACTCACTGTCACCGCAAACTCACTGTCACCGCAAACTCACTATCACCGCAAACTCACTGTCACCGCAAACTCACTGTCACCGCAAACTCACTGCCATCGCAAACTCACTGTCACCGCAAACTCACTGTCACCGCAAACTCACTGCCATCGCAAACTCACTGTCACCGCATACTCACTGCCACCGCAAACTCACTGTCACCGCAAACTCACTGTCACCGCAAACTCACTGTCACCGCATACTCACTGCCACCGCAAACTCACTGCCACCACAAACTCACTGTCACCGCAAACTCACTATCACCGCAAACTCTCTGCCACCACAAACTCACTGTCACCGCAAACTCACTGTCACCGCAAACTCACTGTCACCGCAAACTCACTGCCATCGCAAACTCACTGTCACCGCAAACTCACTGTCACCGCATACTCACTGCCACCGCATACTCACTGCCACCGCAAACTCACTGCCACCACAAACTCACTGTCACCGCAAACTCACTATCACCGCAAACTCTCTGCCACCACAAACTCACTGTCACCGCAAACTCACTGTCACCGCAAACTCACTGTCACCGCAAACTCACTGCCATCGCAAACTCACTGTCACTGCAAACTCACTGTCACCACAAACTCACTGTCACCGCAAACTCACTGCCATCGCAAACTCACTGTCACCGCATACTCACTGCCACCGCAAACTCACTGTCACCGCAAACTCACTGTCACCGCAAACTCACTGCCATCGCAAACTGACTGTCACCGCATACTCACTGCCACCGCAAACTCACTGTCACCGCATACTCACTGCCACCGCAAACTCACTGTCACCGCAAACTCACTGTCACCGCAAACTCACTGCCATCGCAAACTCACTGTCACCGCAAACTCACTGTCACCGCAAACTCCCTGTCACCGCAAACTCACTGTCACCGCATACTCACTGCCACCGCAAACTCACTGTCACCGCAAACTCACTGTCACCG
Organism: Heterodontus francisci; assembly: GCF_036365525.1. NCBI lineage: Eukaryota > Metazoa > Chordata > Chondrichthyes > Heterodontiformes > Heterodontidae > Heterodontus > Heterodontus francisci. The sequence goes on from NC_090406.1 coordinate 46,420,664, forward strand.
CAAACTCACTGTCACCGCATACTCACTGCCACCGCAAACTCACTGTCACCGCAAACTCAATGTCACCACAAACTCACTGTCACCGCAAACTCACTACCACCACAAACTCACTGTCACCGCAAACTCACTACCACCACAAACTCACTACCACCACAAACTCAATGCCACCGCAAACTCTCTGCCACCACAAACTCACTGACACCACAAACTCTCTGCCACCGCAAACTCGCTGGCAATCTCACTACCACCACAAACTCAGTGCCATCGCAAACTCACTGCCACCAGAAACTCTCTGCCACCACAAACTCACTGGCAAACTCACTACCACCACACACTCACTGCCACCACAAACTCACAGCCACCACAAACGCACTGTCACCACAAACTCACTGCCACTGGCAAACTCACTGCCACCACAAACGCACTGTCACCACAAACTCACTGTCACCGGCAAGCACACGATCACCACAAACGCACTGTCACCACAAACTCACTGCCACAGGCAAACTCACTGTCACCGGCAAACTCACTGCCACCACAAACTCACTGGCAAGCTCACTGCCACCGCAAACTCACTGGCAATCTCACTACCACCACAAACTCACTGCCACCACAAACTCACTACCACCACAAACTCATTGCCACCACAAACTCACTGCCATCGCAAACTCACTGCCACCACAAACTCACTGCCACCACAAACTCACTGCCACCACAAACTCACTGCACCCCAAACTCACTGCCACCACAAACTCACTACCACCACAAACTCACTGCCACCACAAACTCACTGCCATCGCAAACTCACTGCACCCCAAACTCACTGCCACCACAAACTCACTACCACCACAAACTCACTGCCACCACAAACTCACTGCCATCGCAAACTCAGTGCCATCGCAAACTCACTGTCCCCCCAAACTCACTGCCACCACAAACTCACTACCACCACAAACTCACTGCCATCGCAAACTCACTGCCATCGCAAACTCACTGCACCCCAAACTCACTGCCACCACAAACTCACTACCACCACAAACTCACTGCCACCACAAACTCACTGCCATCGCAAACTCAGTGCCATCGCAAACTCACTGTCCCCCCAAACTCACTGCCACCACAAACTCACTACCACCACAAACTCACTGCCACCACAAACTGACTGCCACCACAAACTCACTACCACCACAAACTCTCTGCCACCACAAACTCACTACCACCACAAACTCACTGCCACCACAAACTCACTGCCACCACAAACTCTCTGCCACCACAAACTCACTGCCACCACAAACTCACTGCCACCACAAACTCACTGCCATCGCAAACTCACTGCACCCCAAACTCACTGCCACCACAAACTCACTACCACCACAAACTCACTGCCACCACAAACTCACTGCCATCGCAAACTCAGTGCCATCGCAAACTCACTGTCCCCCCAATCTCACTGCCACCACAAACTCACTACCACCACAAACTCACTGCCACCACAAACTCACTACCACCACAAACTCACTGCCACCACAAACTGACTGCCACCACAAACTCACTACCACCACAAACTCTCTGCCACCACAAACTCACTACCACCACAAACTCACTGCCACCACAAACTCACTGCCACCACAAACTCTCTGCCACCACAAACTCACTACCACCACAAACTCACTACCACCACAAACTCACTGCCACCACAAACTCACTGCCACCACAAACTCTCTGCCACCACAAACTCTCGGCCACCACAAACTCACTGGCAAACTCACTGCCACCGGAAACTCACTGGCAATCTCACTACCACCACAAACTCAGTGCCATCGCAAACTCACTGCCACCACAAACTCTCTGCCACCACAAACTCACTGCCACTGGCAAACTCACTGCCACCACAAACGCACTGTCACCACAAACTCACTGTCACCGGCAAGCACACGATCACCACAAACGCACTGTCACCACAAACTCACTGCCACAGGCAAACTCACTGTCACCGGCAAACTCACTGCCACCACAAACTCACTGGCAAGCTCACTGCCACAGCAAACTCACTGGCAATCTCACTACCACCACAAACTCACTGCCACCACAAACTCACTACCACCACAAACTCATTGCCACCACAAACTCACTGCCATCGCAAACTCACTGCCACCACAAACTCACTGCCACCACAAACTCACTGCCACCACAAACTCACTGCACCCCAAACTCACTGCCACCACAAACTCACTACCACCACAAACTCACTGCCACCACAAACTCACTGCCATCGCAAACTCACTGCACCCCAAACTCACTGCCACCACAAACTCACTACCACCACAAACTCACTGCCACCACAAACTCACTGCCATCGCAAACTCAGTGCCATCGCAAACTCACTGTCCCCCCAAACTCACTGCCACCACAAACTCACTACCACCACAAACTCACTGCCATCGCAAACTCACTGCCATCGCAAACTCACTGCACCCCAAACTCACTGCCACCACAAACTCACTACCACCACAAACTCACTGCCACCACAAACTCACTGCCATCGCAAACTCAGTGCCATCGCAAACTCACTGTCCCCCCAAACTCACTGCCACCACAAACTCACTACCACCACAAACTCACTGCCACCACAAACTGACTGCCACCACAAACTCACTACCACCACAAACTCTCTGCCACCACAAACTCACTACCACCACAAACTCACTGCCACCACAAACTCACTGCCACCACAAACTCTCTGCCACCACAAACTCACTGCCACCACAAACTCACTGCCACCACAAACTCACTGCCATCGCAAACTCACTGCACCCCAAACTCACTGCCACCACAAACTCACTACCACCACAAACTCACTGCCACCACAAACTCACTGCCATCGCAAACTCAGTGCCATCGCAAACTCACTGTCCCCCCAATCTCACTGCCACCACAAACTCACTACCACCACAAACTCACTGCCACCACAAACTCACTACCACCACAAACTCACTGCCACCACAAACTGACTGCCACCACAAACTCACTACCACCACAAACTCTCTGCCACCACAAACTCACTACCACCACAAACTCACTGCCACCACAAACTCACTGCCACCACAAACTCTCTGCCACCACAAACTCACTACCACCACAAACTCACTACCACCACAAACTCACTGCCACCACAAACTCACTGCCACCACAAACTCTCTGCCACCACAAACTCTCGGCCACCACAAACTCACTGGCAAACTCACTGCCACCGGAAACTCACTGGCAATCTCACTACCACCACAAACTCAGTGCCATCGCAAACTCACTGCCACCACAAACTCTCTGCCACCACAAACTCTCTGCCACCACAAACTCACTGGCAAACTCACTACCACCAAAAACTCAGTGTCACCACAAACTCACTGCCACCACAAACTCGCTGCCACCACAAACTCACTGGCAAACTCACTACCACCACAAACTCACTGCCACCACAAACTCACTGCCATCGCAAACTCACTGTCGCCCCAAACTCACTGCCACCACAAACTCACTACCACCACAAACTCACTGCCACCACAAACTCACTGCCACCACAAACGCACTGGCAAACTCACTACCACCACAAACTCACTGCCATCGCAAACTCACTGACCCCCAAACTCACTGCCACCACAAACTCACTACCACCACAAACTCACTGCCACCACAAACTCACTGCCATCGCAACTCAGTGCCATCGCAAACTCACTGTCCCCCCAAACTCACTGCCACCACAAACTCACTACCACCACAAACTCACTGCCACCACAAACTCGCTGCCACCACAAACTCACTGGCAAACTCACTACCACCACAAACTCACTGCCACCACAAACTCACTGCCATCGCAAACTCACTGTCGCCCCAAACTCACTGCCACCACAAACTCACTACCACCACAAACTCACTGCCACCACAAACTCACTGCCACCACAAACGCACTGGCAAACTCACTACCACCACAAACTCACTGCCATCGCAAACTCACTGACCCCCAAACTCACTGCCACCACAAACTCACTACCACCACAAACTCACTGCCACCACAAACTCACTGCCATCGCAACTCAGTGCCATCGCAAACTCACTGTCCCCCCAAACTCACTGCCACCACAAACTCACTACCACCACAAACTCACTACCACCACAAACTCACTGCCACCACAAACTCAGTACCACCACAAACTCACTGCCTCCACAAACTGACAGCCACCACAAACTCACTACCACCACAAACTCACTGCCGCCACAAACTCACTACCACCACAAACTCACTGCCACCACAAACTCAGTACCACCACAAACTCACTACCACCACAAACTCACTGCCACCACAAACTCGCTACCACCACAAACTCACTGCCACCACAAACTCACTGCCACCACAAACTCTCTGCCACCACAAACTCACTGCCACCACAAACTCTCTGCCACCACAAACTCACTACCACCACAAACTCACTGCCACCACAAACTCTCTGCCACCACAAACTCACTACCACCACAAACTCACTGCCACCACAAACTCTCTGCCACCACAAACTCACTGCCATCGCAAACTCACTGCCACCACAAACTCACTACCACCACAAACTCTCTGCCACCACAAACTCACTACCACCACAAACTCACTACCACCACAAACTCTCTGCCACCACAAACTCTCTGCCACCACAAACTCACTACCACCACAAACTCTCTGCCACCACAAACTCTCTGCCACCACAAACTCACTACCACCACAAACTCACTGCCACCACAAACTCTCTGTCACATTTGGTCCTGGTGGCGGAAACCTCAGCATACCATTAAAATTCTCGCCTAAGTTTGTATTTCCTTGAGTCTGGAAGATTAAGTGTTGATCTTATCGAGGTGTTTAAAATGATTAAAAGAGTTGAAAGGGTAGGCAGTGGCGTAGTGGTATTGTCACTAGTCTAATAACCCAGAGACCCAGGGTATTTCCCTCGGGACATGGGTTCGAATCCCACCACAGCAGAAGGTGGAACTTGAATTTAATTAATAAATCTGGAATTAAAAGCTAGTCTAATGATGGCCATGAAACCATTGTCGATTGTTGTAAAAACCCATCTGGTTCACTAATGTCCTTTAGGGAAGGAAATCTGCTGTCCTTACCTGGTCTGGCCTACATGTGACTCCAGACTCATAGCAATGTGGTTGACTCTTACATGCCCTCTGAAATGGCCTATCAATCCACTCAGTTGTACCTAACTGTTAGGAAGTCAATAAAATGGAATGAAACCGGACGGACCACCCGGCACCGGAAACGACAACGGCAAACCCAGCCCTGTTGACCCTGCAAAGTCCTCCTTACTAACTTTTGGGGAACTGTACCAAAGTTGGGAGAGCTGTCCCACAGACTAGTCAAGCAACCGCCTGACATAGTCATATTCACGGAATCATACCTTCAGACAATGTCCCAGACACTGCCATCACCATCCCTGGGTATGTCCTGTCCCACCGGCAGGACAGACCTATCAGAGATGGTGGCACAGTGGTATACAGTAGGGAGGGAGTTGCCTTGGGAGTCCTCAACATCGACTCCGGACCCCATGAAGTCTCATGGCATCAGGTCAAACATGGGCAAGGTAACCTCCTACTGATTACTACCTACCGCCCTCCCTCAGCTGATGACTCAGTACTCCTCCATGTTGAACACCTCTTGGCGGAAGCACTGAGGGTGGCAAGGGCACAGAATGTACTCTGGGTGGGGGACTTCAATGTCCATCACCAAGAGTGCCTCAGTAGCACCACTACTGACCGAGCTGGCCGGGTCCTAAAGGACATAGCTGCTGGACTGGGTCTGCGGCAGGTGATGGGGGAACCAACACGAGGGAAAAACATACTTGACCTCGTCCTCACCAATCTGCCTGTCGCAGATGCTTCTGTCCATGACTGTATTGGTAGGAGTGACCACCGCACAATCCTTGTGGAGACGAAGTCCCAACTTCACATTGAGGATACGATCCATCGTGTTGTGTGGCACTATCACCGTGCTGAATGGGATAGATTTCGAACAGATCTAGCAATGCAAAACTGGGCATCCATGAGGCGCTGTGGGCCATCAGCAGCAGCAGAATTGTACTCAACCACAATCTGTAACCTCATGGCCTGGCATATCCCCCACTCTACCATTACCATCAAGCCAGGAGACCAACCCTGGTTCAATGAAGAGTGCAGGAGGGCATGCCAGGAGCAGTACCAGGCATACCTCAAAATGAGGTGTCAACCTGGTGAAGCTACAACACAGGACTATCTGCATGCCAAACTGCGTAGGCAGTATGCAATAGACAGAGCTAAGCGATCCCATAACCATAGATCAAATCTAAGCTCTGCAGTCCTGCCACATCCAGTCATGAATGGTGGTGGACAATTAAACAACTAACTGGAGGAGGTGGCTCCACAAATATCCCCATCCTCAGTGCCCAGCATATCAGTGCGAAAGATAAGGCTGAAGCATTTGCAACAATCTTCAGCCAGAAGTGCCAAGGCCAGCTCGGCCTCCTCCCGAAGTCCCCAGCATCACAGATGCCAGACTTCAGTCAATTCGATTCACTCCGCGTGATATCAAGAAACAACTGAAGACACTGGATACTGCAACAGCTATGGGCACTGACAATATTCTGGCAATAGTACTGAAGACCTGTGCTCCAGAACTTGCCGCACCCCTAGCCAAGCTGTTCCAGTGCAGCGACAACACTGGCTTCTACCCTGCAATGTGGAAAATTGCTCAGGTATGTCCTGTACACAAAAAGCAGGACAAGTCCAACCCAGCCAATTACTGTCCCATCAGCCAACTCTCAATCATCAGTAAAGTGATGGAAGGTGTCATCAACAGTGCCATCAAGCAGCACTTGCTTAGCAATAACCTGCTCAGTGACGCTCAGTTTCGGTGCCGCCAGGGCCACTCAGCTCCTGACCTCATTACAGCCTTGGTTCAAACATGGACAAAAGAGCTGAACTCAAGAGGTGAGGTGAGAGTGACTGCCCTTGACATCAAGGCAGCATTTGACCAAGTATGGCATCAAGGAGCCCCAGCAAAACTGAGGTCAATGGGAATCAGGGGGAAAACCTTCCGCTGGCTGGAGTCACACCTAGCGCAAAGGAAGATGGTTGTGGTTGTTGGAGGTCAATCATCTGAGCTCCAGGACATCACTGCAGGAGTTCCTCAGGGTAGTGTCCTAGGCCCAACCATCTTCAGCTGCTTCATCAATGACCTTCCTTCAATCATAAGGTCAGAAGTGGGGATGTTCGCTGATGATTGCACAATGTTCAGCACCATTCGTGACTCCTCAGATACTGAAGCAGTCCATGTAGAAATGCAGCAAGACCTGGATAATATCCCGGCTTGGGCTGATAAGTGGCAAGTAACATTCGCGCCACACAAGTGCCAGGCAATGTCCTTCTCCAACAAAAGAGAATCTAATCATCTCCCCTTGACATTCAACGGCATTACCATCGCTGAATCCCCCACTATCAACATCCTAGGGGCTCCCATTGACCAGAAACTGAACTGGAGTAGCCATATAAATACCATGGCTACAAGAGCAGGTCAGAGGGTAGGAATCCTGCGGCGAGTAACTCACCTCCTGACTCCCCAAAGCCTGTCCACCATCTACAAGGCACAAGTCAGGAGTGTGACGGAATACTCTCCACTTGCCTGGATGGGTGCACCTCCAACAACACTCAAGAAGCTCGACACCATCCAGGACAAAGCAGCCCGCTTGATTGGCACCCCATCTACAAACATTCACTCCCTCCACCATCGACGCACAGTGGCAGCAGTGTGTACCATCTACAAGATGCACTGCAGCAATGCACCAAGGCTCCTTGGACAGCACCTTCCAAACCCGCGACCTCTACCAACTAGATGGACAAGGACAGCAGATGCATGGGAACACCACCAACTGCAAGTTCCCCTCCAAGTCACACACCATCCTGACTTGGAACTATATCGCCGTTCCTTCACTGTCGCTGGGTCAAAATCCTGGAACTCCCTTCCTAACAGCACTGTGGGTATACCTACCCCAAATGGACTGCAGCGGTTCAAGAAGGCAGCTCACCACCACCTTCTCAAGGGCAATTAGGGATGGGCAATAAATGCTGGCCTGACCAGCATCGCCCACATCCCATGAATGAATAAAAAAAAAGGATAGAGAGAAACTATTTCCTCTGGTGGAGGAAGTCCAGAACAAGGGGGCATAACCTTAAAATTAGAAAAGGCCATTCAGGGGTGATGTCAGACAACACTTCTTCACACAAAAGGTAGAAGAGTGAGGAAGGATCTCATAGAAACCTATAAAAATCTAACAGGACTTAACAGGGGAGATGCAGGAAAGATGTTCCCAATGATGGGGGAGTCCAGCACTAGGGGTCATAGTCTAAGGATATGGGGTAAACCTTTCAGGACTGAGATGAGGAGTACTTTCTTCACCCAGAGAGTGGTGACCCTGTGGAATTCGCTACCACAGAAAGCAGTTGAAGCCAAAACATTGTATGTTTTCAAGACGGAGTTAGATATAGCTCTTGGGTCTAAAGGGATCAAAGGGTATGGGGCGAAAGCGGGAACAGGTGACTGAATTGGATGATCAGCCATGCTCATAATGAATGGCAGAGCAGGCTCGAAGGGCCGAATGGCCTACTCCTGCTCCTATTTTCTATGTTTCTATGTCGTGGAAATCTGGAACCCTCTCCCCAAAACAGCTGCTGAAGCTGAGGGTCAATTGGAAATTTCAAAGTGAAATTTTTTTAGAATCTTGTTAGCCAAACATATGGAGGAATATTAAGGTGGGTATACAGCAGAATGGCTTGCCCAGATATTTCAGAGGGCAATTAAGAGTGAACCACATTGCTGTGGGTCTGGATTCACATGTAGGTCAGACCAAGTAAGGACAGATTTCCATCCTGAAAGGACATTAGTGAACCAAATGGTTTTTTGTGACAATCCAGTAGTTTTATGGTCACCATTATTGAGAGTAGCTTTTATTCCAATTTTAGTTAATTAAATGAATTTAAATTTCCTAGTTGCTGTGCTGGGGATAGAACTCATGTCTCTGGATCATTAGTCCAGGGTTACTACTCCAGTAACAAAACCATTATGGCACCGTATGCAAATGATGAAGCTAAAATATGGATTAACTATGATCTAATTGAATGGAGGAACAGGCTCGAGAGGCTCCTTTCTGTTCTTAAACCTTTACAATTTCTGATCCATCCTTTAATATTGGATTTTTGTTCTTCCATATCTTCACATCATTTAGTGATGTTGGTTGAGGGATAAAGTCCCTCCAGGACGCCAGGAGAATTCCCCTGCTCTACATCGAATAGTGCCATGGGATCTTTTACATCCACTTGAGAGGGCAGATAGGGTCTCTGTCTAACACCTCATCTGCTGACTAAAGAATAAGCCTAGATTTTGTACTCAAGTCTCTAAAGTGGGGCTAGAAACCATGACTTCTGACTCAGAGGTGAGAGTACTACCATCACCTAGCCAAGGTTGACAAAATAAAATGGTACGGCAGGAGGTGGGTATAAATCAATACAACTAATAAATGATTTTAATAAATTAGATAAATAACGGACTTGCATATCCATAGCAATGCCGTGTCCATGTGCTCTTTTGACATTGCTAGCCTATTCACCAATGTAGCACTCAATGAAGCCATAGATATTTGTGCTGCAGCACTCTATCATAGTGATCTAGACCCACCACCATTGCGTGAATCAGTGTTCATTGAACTTATGAACTTGACAGCTTGGGCAGTTGAGTTCCATTTTAACAACACCATGCATCCCCAAATAGATGGTGTTGCCATGGAATCCCCTCTTGGCCCAGCTCTTGCAAACATCTTTCTTGGGTTCCATGAGAAACATGTCTACGAGGCAATGACACCTAACCTCCTGTTGCATATCTCCAATATGTAGATGATACGTTTGCAATATTTGAATCTGCAGCTGCATATAATAATTTCTTTACATGTCTTAATGGGCTCCATCCTGCACTCAAATTTACCTTTGAAATGGAGCAGTCAACTGAGCTCCCTTTCCTTGACGTACTAGTTGAGAAATCTGCTGAGGGGTTCTCTACCTCAAACCTACCTTCACAGGTCAATACACACGTTGGGATTCTTACAGTTCCACGTGCTAAAAGGTTGGCCTTATTAGCAACCTCGTAAATAGGGCCTGAGTTATTTGCTCACCATGCAAGCTTGATGCTGAAATAGGGCAAATCAAGACATCCTGTATGACAATGGCTACCCTGATCAGATCATTTTTCGTTGTATATCGCGCCAGCTTATGAATGGGTCTAAGACCGTCATTTTCAGCCCTGAATAGTGCCCAGTCAACCTCAAATTATCCTGGAAGGGTAATGTATCCCAAAAATTTGAGCAACAGGTGAAGCTAGCTGTTTCACGCTGCTACTGTGCAGTAGCAACATGTGTGGTTTTCACCACGAACAGCATGCTGCCGTCAAGTCAAAAAGACATCCTGCCTATCACATAAATGAGTAATGTGATATATGAATGTCAATGCCAGTGTGATGCTAGGTATATAGGCCATACATCTCAAAGACTGGCAGATCGTATCAAATAACATGTCCCTTCCACTGTTCGCTAGGTGCTGGATACACCCAGTCAGCCCGTACTTGCAAAACTCAAAACACAGTGTCCAACATTAGATGTAATTTGCTAAATAATCCTCAGTGTGCTAAGAATTACCCTGACAACCAATTTAAGATTTTCAGTCGGGCTCGCAGTGTGGCGCATTTGCACGTACTGGAAGCTACATATATTAATACACAGGGCCCTGTTCTTTGCAGACAGAAAGAACATGTACGCACATTGTGCCCTTTTATTTCGGCTAAACAAAATAAGTAACAGCCATTCGCTGATTCATTCCTCAGGGCAATGCCTTGACCAATCAAAGTCAAGCTGCCTGGTTTAAATTTCAAACAAGCTTGGACAGTTAACTGTCAGTCACCATAAACTGGTACATTCTCCATGGCAATGCCTCTACCAATCAGAGTCCACATGCCAACCAATCAGCGCTCTCTTCTCATTAAGTATAAATTTGTTGTTTTCCGTTACATTGGTATTCTTGCGAATTGTCCTGATGAGTGCAAGACGACAAGCTTCGACAAAATGTCTCTATTTCCAGCAATGCATAAATAAAGGAGGTTAATAAATGAGCTAAATAAATAGATTTAATAAATGGGTTCAGTAAATTGATTTAATAATTGGTTTTAATAAGACAGTTTAATTAATTACCTCTTGTACCAAGCCAACATGCTTTCTGAACTTTCATAATGCTTCTCTTATCTTATAAATATAAGAAGAATAAATTTCTGTAAATGTCTAATGAGTGTTAGAAATGTAGAAATAACAAACTATGCAATAAAATAAAAACAAAATACTGCAGATGCTGGAAATCTGAAATAAAAACAAGAAGTGCTGGAAATACTCAGCAGGTCTGGCAGCATCTGTGGCAAGAGAAGCAGAGTTAATGTTTCAGTTCAGTGACCCTTCATCAGAACTGGTAAAGGTTAGAAATAGAGTCATAGAGTCATAGAGTTGTACAGCATAGAAACAGGCCCTTCGGCCCACCGCGTCCATGCCGACCATAATGCCTATCTATACTAATCCCACCTGCCTGCATTAATTCCATATCCCTCTATGCCTTGCTCATTCAAGTACCTGTCCAGATACCTCTTAAATGTCGCTACTGTTCCTGCCTCCACCACCTCCTCAGGCAGCTCATTCCAGATACCCACTATTCTTTGTGTGAAAAATTTACCCCTTTGATCCCCTTTAAACCACCTCCCTCTCACCTTAAATCTATGCCCTCTCATTTTAGTCACCCCTACCATGGGAAACAGACACTAGCTATCTACCCTATCTATGCCTCTCATAATTTTATATACCTCTATCATGTCCCCTCTCAGCCTCCTTTGCTCCAGGGAAAACAGACCCAGTCTATCCAATCTCTCCTTATAGCTCAAGCCCTCCAAACCAGGCAACACCCTTGTGAATCTTTTCTGCACCCTCTCTAGCTTAATCACAACTTTCCTGCAGTGCGGCGACCAGAACTGCACACGGTACTCCAAATGCGGCCTAACCAACGTTATGTACAACTGTACCATGACGTCCCAACTCTTGTACTCAATACCTCGGCCGATGAAGGCAAGCATGCCATATGCCTTCTTCACCACCCTGTCTACCTGTGTTGCCACTTTCAGGGAACTATGTACTTGCACCCCAAGGTCTCTCTGGTCAATAGCACTCCCCAGGGCCCTGCCATTCACTGTATATCCTGCCCTGGTTTAACTTCCCAAAATGCATCACTTCACACTTGTCTGCGTTAAATTCCATTTGCCACTGCCTTGCCCACTTTCCCACGATCTATATCCCGTTGTAACCTTAGACAACCTTCTTCACTATCCACTATACCAACAATTTTGGTGTCATCTGCAAACTTACTAATCATGCCCCTTACATTCACATCCAAGTCATTAATATATGACATTAATAATATGACAAACAACAGAGAGCCCAACATCAATCCCTGCGGCATACCACTGGTCACCGGCCTCCAATCTGAAAAACAACTCTCCACTACCACCCTCTGCCTCCTATCACCAAGCCAAATTTGTATCCAATTTGCTTGCTCACCCTGGATCCCATGTGTTCGAACCTTCTGGACCAGCCTACCATGCGGGACCTTGTCAAAGGCTTTGCTAAAGTCCATGTAGACAATGTCCATCGCCCTGCCCTCGTCAATCCTCTTGGTCACCTCCTTGAAAAACTCAATCAAATTCGTGAGACATGATTTCCCACGCACAAAGCCATGCTGACTATCTCTAATCAGACCATGCCTTTCCAGATGCATATAAATCCTGTTTCTCAGAATCCCTTCCAATAACTTTCCCACCACTGATGTAAGGCTCACTGGCCTGTAGTTCCCTGGCTTATCCCTGCTGCCCTTCTTAAATAAAGGCACAACATTAGCTATCCTCCAGTCTTCCGGTACATCACCTGTGGCTAACGAGGTGTTATGTAAGAGGTTTTAAGCAAATAAAGCGGGGGTTGGGCAAGAGATAACAAAAGTGAAGGTGTTGATCGGACAGGTTCACAGAGAATAACTGACCAGAAGGTCATGGGAAAAAGGCAAACGATGTGTTAATGGTTTGTTGAAAGACAAAGCATTAGTGCAGAAAGGGTGTTAATGGACAGAAAAATGAACAGCCCTGGCCCAAAACACAAACATGATAAAAACAGTGGGCAGGCACATGGGAAGAAAAATGAATGATGAAACAAACTAAAATAAAAGTAAAGAAGAAAAAAGAAAAAAAGAACTGAAAATAAAAAGGGGGCCCGTCATGCTCTGTATATTATTGAACTCAATGTTCAGTCCAGCAGGCTGTAGTGTGCCTAATCGGTAAATAAGATGCTGTTCCTTGAGTTTGTGTTGCTGTTCATGTGAGCACTGCAGCAATCCCAGGACAGAGATGTGGGCATGAGAGCAGGGGGGTGCCTGCCCACTGTTTTTTTCATGTTTGTGCTTTGGGCCAGGGCTGTTCATTTTTCTGTCCATTAACACCTTCTCTGCACTAACACACCATTAAAATCCTGTTTGCCTTTGCTCCATGACCTTCTGGTCAGTTATACTCTGTGACCTTGTCCTATCAACACCTTCACTTTTGTTATCACTTGCCCCACCCCTGCTTTATTTGCTTAAAACCTATTACATTTCTAACCTTTACTAGTTCTGATGAAAGGTCACTGTCCTGAACCGTTAACTCTGCTTCTCTCTCCACAGATGCTGCCAGACCTGCTGAGTATTTCCAGCATTTCTTGTTTTTATAACAAACTATGCAGATCTGGAGAACATTAGCTAAACCAGAATATTCCTGGACTATAAAGTAAAAATATTACAATATATTTAGTTTCGCACTGGTGCAGGAATCCAGCTAGCCTGAGTAACAGCTAGTGTGAAGGGGAAAAAGGAGCAATTTTATAGAGAACGAGTAAACAGACTGGGAATGAGTTACAGGTTGGAATCTAATCGAGGTGTTTGGGAATGCCTTATATAGAGAATAACTGATACCGAGCAGAGAGTTACATGGACTGGAAAAACTGAGGAGTTCACTGGGTGGTGGTGGAGGGGTCGGGGAATAGTTTATATAGAATTACAGATACCCAGGAATGGGTTACAGCCTGGAAACTAACCAAGGGAATGGGGTGGTTTATGTGTAAAATAATAGATACCGAGGAGTGAGTTACACGGATTGGAATCTAATAGCAGGGTTTGGATAGTTTATCTATAGAATAACAAATACCTGACAGGAAGTTACAGGCTGGAATTTAATTCAGTGATTCAGAAGGTTTACAAGCACAATAATAGATGATCAGAAGTCAGTTACAGGCTGGCATGTAATCAGGTGATTGGCTGATGCATGATTATGAGACTTGATTTATTTACAACATTTATCTAAAGCCTTTTATTAGAATACTGCTTTAAAATTACTCCTGGATATATTTGATTATGTGCACTTTAAACTTTATGGGTCTTTTGTGGTTTACATTTCTACTGTCAGCAGTAACACTTTCCTCAGGGCCTGGGACAGTAAACACTCCCAGTGAATGCTCGACGCCACAGAAACAGATGGTTCCGCTATCCTGGGGTTGAGCAGTTGTGAAGAGCTGCAGCTTATCTCAGTAAACCATGAGGTGAAGGAGGCAACACTGAGGGTTGAAGACAGTACACCCGTTGAAAAGCGCCCTCCGATCAGAAGATGTGGTACAAATATACCCAGAGTGTTCTGATGAGACGGTTGGATGCCTTGAAGATTTTGAATATCACGGCCGGGATTTTACGGCACCACCCCCCCCACCGTCCCCCAAGGCAGGGTCAGTGGTGGGGGAAGGGCAGCAGGGCGGAGGGCCCATCTTCTCCCTATCGCCCCAGCGATCTTCCCGGGAGCCAGATAGGCCGACAATAGCCTTTCCACCCAATGGCAAATTAAGGCTCTTAAGTAACCTAGTAAGAGCCAATTAAAGGCCTCTTCACACTGCTGCTGAGATCTTACCAGCAGCGGGGGGACCTGCGTCGCGAGGGGAGGATACCTTGTAAAATGAGGCGCCCTCTTTGTGGGCTTGGAGGGGGTGGTCCCTCCTTCATGAGCAATTTGTGGCCCAAGGAGGACCCCCACCAGGAACCAATTCACCCTGCAGGACACCCCCCCCCATCCCCCCTCCCCGCCCCCCCCCCCACCCCCCGGACCGCAAGACCACCCACCGCCTCCACCTCACCGGGGCTTTCTGGACTGGCTCCAACAATCCGCCTCACCTACCTCTTCTCCGGGCTTCTAGCACTGGGCCTGGGTCCGAGGCCTCTGCAGTACCAGCAGAACTTGAAAGAGAGCTCCAAGAAATGGAAGAAAAGAAGATGATCGCCAGAGTCACAGAGCCTACAGATTGGGTAAATTCCATCATGGTGAGAGAGAAGCCAAATGGACGGATAAGAATTTGCCTGGAACCAAAATATCTTAACCAAGCAATAAAGAGGAATCACTACCTATTCCAACACTAGAAGAGATCACACTAACATTGGCAGGGGCAAAAGTTTTCAGCAAGTTTGATGTCAGAAATGGCTACTGGGATGTGAAGCTAGATGAGGCATCTTCACTGTTAATGACATTCAACACACCCTTTGGACGGTACAAATTCCTGCATCCACCTTTTGGCCTCACAGTGAGCCAGGATGTGTTCCATTGGTAAGTAGATGAGACATACCATGTATGTAAAGAAGCAGACGACATAGACAATGATATCCAGATATATGGTGCAGATGGAAAAGGTCATGACTACCATCTACATGAAGCCATGGAGAGAACCAGGAAAGCTGGGATCTGCTAAATGCAGGCAAATGCATTGTGAAAGTGACAGAATGCTAGTTCTTCGGAATGGTGTACACACCTGACAGAGTCAAGGCGAGTCCTGAAAGAATCTCAGCCATCTCTGGGGTGGAAGCCCCAAGAGATAAGAGACAGTTGAGAAGTTTCCTTGACTTGATCCAGTACATGGTTTCCTTAATACTGCACATGTCGGAACACACAGCAAACCTGCGGCAGCTGATGAAGGAAGATGTAGAGTACCAGTGGTCAGAGTCACATGACAGGAGTTTCAACAAATTCAAAAAGGTAGTATGCAAGGAGACAGGTCTGTCATACCACGACAGAAAGAAACCTCATATTCTGCAAGTAGATATTCCACAAAAGGACTGGGAGCAGCCCTGGTACAAGAGGGAAAACCAATTGCATTTGCATCCAAAGCCCTAACATCAGCTGAGACAAGATATGCCAACATAGAAAGAGAGCTTTTGGCTGTTGTGGATGTGAGAAGTTCCACACATAGCTCGAAGGGAGAAAGTTCATAGTGGAGAGTGATCATCGTCCACTGGAACAGATCTACAAGAAAAATCTATGTAAAGCACCAGCAAGACTGCAGAGGTTACTCTTGAGGCTTCAGAGTTACAATTTCACTCTGACATACAAGCCAGGAAGAGAAACGGTGCTAGCAGATACCCTGTCTCGGTTGTCTCCACAGGAGAAACATGAGATAAAAGATCTAGGTATAAAGATTCATCACCTAGTGAATATAACACCACCGAAACTTAATTGAATTAGAGATGAGACCAGGAAAGATGAGGAGTTACAGATGCTATCTCAGCAAGTGATCCAGGGATGGCCTGATAAGATACATCACACACAGCCAGCAATACGGCAGTACTGGTCTATCAGAGATGACATCTCACTACAAGATGGTGTTCTGCTAGCTGGATCCCGAATAATCATTCCCAAAACAATGCAGGAAGAACTTCTCCAAAAGATACATGAAGACCACATGGGAATGGAGAAGTGTAAGCTCAGAGCTAGATCAGCTGTGTACTGGATAGACATATACAAAGATATTGAAAATATGGTGTCCACTTGCAATGTATGCCAGAAGTACAGAAACATGCAGCAAAGAGGAGATGATAGTTACTGAAGTACCACCCAGACCATGGCATACTGTAGGAGCTGATTTATTCACACATAATCAAGAATGGTATCTCATAGTCGCAGACTACGACCCAAAGTTCCCTATTATCTGGAAGGTGAAAGACTTGAGAGCCACATCAGTCATCTCAGCAATACAAGTTTTGTTCGCTGAAGAATGGATTCCTGAAAGATTAATACATGGTACCCAATTCCCCTTACAAAATGCTGAGAGACAAATGAAGATCCAAACCTGCCTTATTGTCACTCCGATCCACACCTCTCAAGGCTGACATGAAATCACCTGCAGAGCAGTTGAATGGAAGAAAATATAAGACTACTCTGCCAAGCAAGATACATCCTCCAAGTGACCAGGAGGAAGTGAGACAACAATTCACTGAAGCACAGGTAAGACGA
Source organism: Heterodontus francisci (assembly GCF_036365525.1). NCBI lineage: Eukaryota > Metazoa > Chordata > Chondrichthyes > Heterodontiformes > Heterodontidae > Heterodontus > Heterodontus francisci. Next base: position 46,438,158 of record NC_090406.1, read on the forward strand.
GAGCAACACTTCAACAAGCATGCTAAATCCCTGGCTGAGCTATTGAAAGGACAAACTGTACATGTACAGGATCCAATCATGAAAACCTGGAGCCCAGCAAAAGTTGTTGGTGAAGCTGAGACTCCAAAGGTTATACATCATTGAGACCGAAACCGGTAACCAAATGAGAAGGAACAGAATCCATATTCGACCTACAGCTGAGCTGGAAAAACAGAAAAGACCATCAACAACACCAGAAACATCACTATCCAGCAAGACATTAACAACGTCACCAGCAAGTGACACAACATTAGCAACAGCAAGCACGACTCCTACAACACCAGGAGTAACAAGCATAACATCACCTGGGCAGCGTGCCAACTCACCATTGAGAGCAGCGAATGCCAAATCTACAACTTGGAGGCGCAGCATCTTACCACCTAAACAATAGCATGAATAATATTTTTAGAAAACAAGCTATAACATGTTTTCAGTTTATTTCTAAAAGTTGATTGTTAATCTTCTTTAGTTGAGAAAAAAAAGTTAATGATTGGAACAGTTATATTGATATAGAGGCATTATACTTTTAAACAAAGAGGGAAGTTATATGTTGTTATATCACTCATAAAGATCTAGGAACTAATTAACTAGGAATTAATTGTTAGGTGTGTATTCCAGTGTGCCAGATACACTGCTGCACTGGAGTTATGTGACACATAACACAACCCCGGTCTAAGGCAGTCCTTACCAAGCACCATGGCTATATGTAATAAACAAAGAGGTCCAGCCTTTCCCAGTCCAAAGAGTGATTATTCTTAACTTATGGAAACCAGAAGACATAACAGACAGTAACACTCCCCCAGGGCTTGGGACAGTAACACTCCCCCAGGGACCTGGGACAGTAACACTCCCCCAGGGCTTGGGACAGTAACACTCCCCCAGGGGCCTGGGACAGTAACACTCCCCCAGGGCTTGGGACAGTAACACTCCCCCAGGGACCTGGGACAGTAACACTCCCCCAGGGCTTGGGACAGTAACACTCCCCCAGGGCTTGGGACAATAACACTCCCCCAGGGCTTGGGACAGTAACACTCCTCCTGGGGCCTGGGACAGTAACACTCCCCCAGGGCTTGGGACAGTAACACTCCCCCAGGGACCTGGGACAGTAACACTCCCCCAGTGCTTGGGACAGGAACACTCCCCCAGGGGCCTGGGACAGTAGCACTCCCCCAGGGCTTGGGACAGTAACACTCCCCCAGGGCTTGGGACAGGAACACTCCCCCAGGGCTTGGGACAGTAACACTCCTCCTGGGGCCTGGGACAATAACACTCCCACCGGGACCTGGGACAACAACACTCCCCCCGGGACCTGGGGCAGTAACAATCCCCACTGAGGCCTAGGACTGTAACACTGGATGAGTGCAGTTCCAACATCATTCAAGAAGCTCGACACCATCCAGGACAAGGCAGCCCACTTGATTGGCACCCTAGCCCCCACCTTAAACATTCACTCCCTTCACCATCGACGCACAGTGGCAGCAGTGTGTACCATCTACAAGATGCATCGCAGCAACTCAGCAAAGCTCCTTAGACAGCACCTTCCAAACCCGTGACCTCTACCAACGAGAAGGACAAGGGCAGCAAATACATGGGAACACCACCACCTGCAAGTTCCCCTCCAAGTCACACACCATCCTGACTTGGAACTATATCACCGTTCCTTCACTGTCACTGGACCAAAATCCTGGAACTCCCTTCCTAACAGCACTGTAGGTGTACCTACCCCACATGGACTGCAGCAGTTCAAGAAGGCAGCTCACCACCACCAGATGGGCAATAAATGCTGGCCTGGACAGCGACGCCCAGATCCCATGAAAGATTTAAAAAAATTCCCCCGGGGCCTCAGATATTAACCCTCCCATTGGAGCCTGGGAGAATAACACTCCCCCTGGGATCTGGGTCAGTAACACTACCCCCCCAGGGCCAGGGTCAGTAACACTGCCCCGGGGGTCGTGGGCCAGCACTCGTCCTGCTGTGGCCTTATTTCTCTCTGTGAATTCCAGACCATTGTCCAAAAAGCAGCTCTCCTAAAACCTGGGGCAATCATTTTACCTCTTGCTCCAGGCCCAGCCACAGGGACAAAACTACTGACATCAGTGAGAATCAAGGACAATTCACCCTCTGAGTGCTCTGTCAACTCAGCATTGCAACTAAATTCAAACTACAGCCTGTCTGATCCTTATGTTGCAAACTCATCAGGGAAGAAATCGTTTTTTGCTAATTCTCTTCTAACTTCATCATTATCAGATAATGGCCATCACCTTCCTACTTTTAAAGTGCTGATAGGTAAATAGGCCAGATCCACAAGCATTCAGGCAAAACTCCTGCAAAACCAACTTTGATGGACTGGACACTGTGTCCGGATGGCTGAAAACCGTCTCCCCCGCCAGGCCCTGTTTTCTCAACACTCAAATAGCCAGTGTTCCAGGGGAGGACAAAGAAAATGCTTCAAAGACACTCTGAAGCTCTCTTTGAAGCGGGGCAGCATCAACATTGATGACTGGCAGGGGTTTGCTACCAATTGTTCAAAATGACGACAGCGTGTCCATCAAGCTGCGTCATGCTTTGAGTCTAAATGCCTTAACGATGAAGCAGAGCGGCGGCAGAGAGGGAAAGGAAAGGAAGCAAATCCTGCACTCCGGATCCCACTACTGCAAGGGATGTCCTGCCCCATGTGCCCAAAGATCTCCGGGGCGAGAATTGGCCTGTTCAGTCACCTGAAGATCCATGTCAGAAACTAGTGACCCTGAGTAGATGTCATCCTCGAATCGAGGGACAGCTGACGAGAAGGTAAATAATGGAAAGAAGCCTTATTAAGAGCTTATTAATATCTGTGATATGTTTGTGGTATCCTTTCATGGATTCTACAATTTATAGACAATTTGAAAAAGGCCATAGGTTGTCTATTCTGAACTGATGTCCAATAAGCAGCTAAAACGGTCCACATAATACTCATTGTGGGAAAGGTTATGGAAAATTCTGTATCTAAATTATCATTATAAACTAAAGTACGTAAAAGCTAGTGTGTTATATTTACAGGACAGGTCTATACTCACAGGATAGTGAGGCATATATGTGGCAATCTTCTATAGCCAGTATCATACCATAAATCACTTTGTCACTCACATAGCCTGTCATTATCTTTTTATGTCATATATTGTAACAAGGCACTGACTCACAGAGTGATGCTGTTTAACAAGTAATGTTCAACAATTATTCAACGTGTCTTAACCGTGCTTTTTTTTATTCATTCATGGGATGTGGGCGTCACTGGCTATGCCAGCATTTATTGCCCATCCCTAATTGCCCTTGAGAAGGTGGTGGTGAGCTGCTTTCTCGAACCACTGCAGTCCATGTGAGGTAGGTACACCCACAGTGCTGTTAGGAAGGGAGTTCCAGGATTTTGATCCAGCGACAGTGAAGGAACGGTGATATAGTTCCAAGTCAGGATGGTGTGTGACTTGGAGGGGAACTTGCAGGTGGTGATGTTCCCATGCATCTGCTGCACTTGGCCTTCGAGGTGGTAGAGGTCGCGGGTTTGGAAGGTGCAGTCTAAGGAGCCTTGGTGCATTACTGCATTGCATCTTGTAGATGGTACACACTGCTGCCACTGTGCGTCGGTGATGGAGGTGCTGATGCTGTTCAAGTTTTTAAAGACCATTGTGCTTTCAACAGTTGTGCCTGGCTCCTTGCAATTGAACCAGGCTCACATTCCAGAACTGTCTGTCCTACACTTACCCCATCACACTGGAACTTGTGCATGTTTTCCACAGTGCTTCCCGCCTACTCAAATGGCGCAAACTGGGTATAACTATTGTAAGCTCAAATTACACTTGTATTTATTTAGTCTTAAACTTCATATACAGGAAGAAAGAATGAACAAATTAAGGTGCATTTATAAAGAACCTTATCATATCGGAGATCCCAATGCACTTCATATCCAAAGGGTTACTTTTAAAGAGCAGTCACTGTTATTATGGAAGCAAGCTAACATGCAAAGAAGTTAAGAAGCTGGGCAATACTATAAACAAACACCACTGGATAATCTTCAGTAAGTGGTTCAGGAAGTACTTCAAAGTATACATTTGCATAGACATTTTCTGACAGTACACGGACAGGTATAATTTATGAAGCCACTGTATATTCAATTGTACAATGCAGGTTGGAGTAATGAAGATATTCGGCCCATCGTGCCCATGTATGTTCTTTAGTAGAGTTCGCCAATTGATCCCACTACCCTGCTCTTTCCCCATAGCCCTGTAATTTTTGCCCTTTAAGTATTTATCCAATTCTCTTTTGAATGTTACTATGAATCTACTTCTGCTACCATTTCAGGCAGTGAGTTCCACATCACAGCAACTCACTGTGTGAAGAAATGCTTCTTCATATTACCTGTTGGTTCTTTTGATAATCACTGTGTATCTGTTTCTATTGGTTGCTGGCCCTAACACCACTGGAAACAGTTTCTCCTTATTTACTCTACCACAACCATTCATGATTTTAAACACCTCTATCAAATCAGCTTCTTTGTTCAAAGGAGAACAATCCCAGCTTCTCCAGTCTCTTCACATAACTGAACTGGTCCCATTCTAGTAAATCTTTTCTGAATCCTCTACGAGGTCTTGACATCTTTCCTAAAGTGTGGTGTCCAGAATAGAACATAATGGGCTGAATTTTACCGGCCCCTTGATGCCCGCCTTGACCCGCGACGTCGAGAAGGGCCCACCTCGTATTACTGGTGCGGCCTGCCCCCCGTGGCCAGGCAGCAGGCCCTTCATCAGCATATTTAAATTAACATTTAAAATATGTAAATAAACTTACCTGCAGGCAGCGTCCATCCCACGCCGATTTTACAGCCTCCGTTTGGCCTTCGGAACTCTGTATGGATTTCCAGGCGAGAACCTGGTGGGGAGGGGGGAGGGATTAAATTTTCAGGGCGGGAGGGGTGGAGGAGCAGGGAAATCAATTTTTATTGGATGTGGGGATGGTGGGGAAGGGATTGGAGGGCAAAAGATTGAAGTTTGGGGGTGAAAGTTCAGGTATTTGAACAATCAATTCTTGGTCATTACATTGCCTAAAATGACATTAGGGGGTGGGGGAAGGGCCTCCATCACTTATTTTTACATGTAATAAAAATCATTTCTATTTTCCTTTTAAAAATTATACTTATTTGTAAGGGCTTAAATTCCTTTAAAAATGGCGCCGGTGCCTGCACGGTGGCACTGGATGTCGTTGCCGGGGACGAAGATGCTGCTCTTCTACGTCATCAGGGGCGGCCACTCGCCCCCTCTATTTAAATGAGCCCCCACATGTAATGTTGCGGGGGCTCAGGGACAGAGCATCCACACAGGATGCACGTCGTTTTTAGAGTGTGCTGCCGCAAACTGTGGTGCGCTTATAAAATTCAGCCAAATATTCCAGCTGAGCCTTAAGCAGTGTTTTATAAAGGTTTAGCATAATATCACAGAATCACGGAATCATTACAGTGCAGGAGGAGGCCATTCAGCCCATCGTATCTGCACCAGCTCTCTGAAAGAGCAACTCCCTCAATTCCATTCCCCTGCCTTCTCCCCATAACCCCGCACATTCTTTCTTTTCATATAACTGTCTAATTTCCTTTTAAATGCTTCAATTGAACCTGCCTCCACCACGTTCTCAGGCAATGCATTCCAGACCTTAACCACTCGCTGCGTGATAAAGTTTTTCCTCAAGTCACTTTTGCTTCTCTTACCAAATACTTTAAATCTGTGCCCTCTCGTTCTCGATCCTTTCACGATTGGGAACAGTTTCTCCCTATCTACTCTGTCCAGACCCCTCATGATTTTGAATACCTCTATCAAATCACCTCTTAGCCTTCTCTTCTCCAAGGAAAACAGCCCTAACTTCTCCAATCTATCTTCATAACTGAAATTCCTCATCCCTGGAATCATTCTCGTGAATCTTTTCTGTACTCTCTCCAATGCCCTCACATCTTTCCTCAAGTGCGGTGCCCAGAACCGGACACAATACTCCAGCTGAGGCCGAACTAGTGTTTTATGCAAGTTCAGCATAATTTCCTTGCTCTTGTACTCTGTGCTCCTATTAATAAAGCCCAGGATACTGTATACTTTATTAACCGTTCTCTCAACCTGTCCTGCCACCTTCAATGACTTCTGCACATATAGATCTAGGTCCCTCTGCTCCTGCACCCACTTTAGAATTGTACCCTTTATTCTATATTGTCTCTCCATGTTCTTCCCACCAAAATGAATCACTTCACAATTCTCTGCATTGAACTTCATCTGCCACCTCTCTGCCCATTTCACCAACTTGTCTATGTCCTTTTGAAGTTCTACACTATCCTGCCCACAGTTCATAATGCTTCCAAGTTTCGTATCATCTGCAAACGTTGAAATTGTGCCTTGTACACCAAGGTCTAGCTCATTAATATATATCAGGAAAAGCAAGGGTCCCAACACTGATCCCTGGGGAACTCTACTACAAACCTTCCCCCAGCCCAAAAAACATCCATTAACCATTACTCTGTTTCCTGTCACTCAGCCAATTTCATATCCATGTTGCTACCGTCCCTTTTATTCCATGATCTACAAGTTTGCTCACAAGTCTGTTGTGTGACACTGTATCAAATGCCTTTTGAAAGCCCATGTACACATCAACAGCATTGCCCTCATCAACCCTCTCTGTTACCTCCTCAAAAAACTCCAGCAAGTTAGTTGAACATGATTTTTCCTTAAGAAATCAATGCTGGCTTTCCTTAATTAACTCGCATTTGTCCATGCGACCATTGAATTTGTCTCAAATTATTTTTTCCAGTAGTTTCCCTACCACCGAAGTTAAATGGACCAGCCTGTAGTTGCTCAGCTTATCTTTACATCCTTTTTTGAACAAGAGTGTAACGCTTCCAATTCTCCAGTCCTCTGGCACCACTCCAAGTCTAAGGAAGACTGAAAAGTTATGGCCAGCGCCTCTGCAATTTCCACCCTCACTTCCCTCAGTATCCTTGGATGCATCTCATCTGGCCCTGGTGTTTTATCCACTTTAAATACAGACAGCCTATCTAATACTTCCCTTTATCAATTTTTCAATCCTCTAGTGTCTGACTTATCAGTTCTTTCAACGTTGCCTGGGTTTCATCTCCTTCCTTGGTAAAGACAGTTGCAAAGTATTAATTTAATACCTCAGCTATGCCCTCTGCCTCCATGTGTAAATCTCTTTTATGGCCAATAATCGACCCAACCCTTCCTTTTACCACCCTTTTACTATTTATATGCCTATAGAGAACTTTGGGATTTCCTTTAATGCTGTCTGTCAGTCTCTTTTCATGCTCTCTCTTTGCTTCTCTGATTTGCTTTTTCACTTCCCCTCTGGACCTTCCATATTCAGCCTGGTTCTCAATAGTATTTTCTACCTGACATCTATCATAAGCACATTTTTTTCTTCTTTACCTTAATCTCTACTTCTTTTGTCATCCAAGGAGCTCTGGATTTGTTTGTCCTACTATTCCCCTTCGAGGGAACATACCTCGACTGTGCATGAACTACCTCTTCTTTGAAGGTATCCCATTGTTCATCTATTGGTTTTCCTGCCAGCTTTTGACTCCAATTTATTCGCCCCAGCTCCATTCTTACCCCATTGAAGTTGGCTTTCCCCCAGTTAATTATTCTTACTCTGGATTGCTCTTTGTCCCTTTCCATCATCAGCCTAAACCTTATGATACAATGATCGCTATCCCCTAAATGCTCCCCTACTGATACTTGATCCACTTGGCTCACCTCATTCCCAAGGACCAGGTCTAGCAGTGCCTCCTTTCTCGTTGGACTAGCAACATGCTGTTGTAGAAAATTTTCCTGAACACACTCTAGGAACTCTTGCCCCTCACTGTTCTTTACACTACTATTATCCCAGTCTATGTTTGGATAATTCAAGTCCCCCATTATAACTACCCTATAACCTTTGCACCTCTCAGTAATTTCCTTGCAAATTTGTTCCTCCACATCCTTCCCACTAGCTTGTGGCCTATAGACAACTCAGAGCAAAGTAACCGCACCTTCATTGTTCCTTAGATCTAGCCAAATTAATTTGACTTTTCCTTGCTTTTGTACTCTATCCCTCTATTAATAAAGCCAAAGTTCCCAAATGTTTTTTTAACAGCTTCTCAGAGTCCTGCCACCTTTAAAGATTTGATACGAATAGTCCCAGGTCTCTTTCAGTTCCTGCACCCCCTTAAAAATTATATAATTTGGTTCATATTGCCTCTCCCTATTCTTCTGACCAAAATGTATCACTTCACACTTCTCTGCATTAAATTTCATCTGCCACATGTCTGCCCATTCCATCAGTCTGTCTACATCCTTCTGAAGTCTGATACTATCCTCATCATTGTTTACTACATTCCTGAGTTTTGTATCATCTACAAAGTTTGAAGTTATACCTTGTATACCTAAGTCTATGTCATTAATATATATCAAAAGGGGCAGTAGCCCTAATACCGACCCTGAGGAACACCACTGTATACTTCTTTCCAGTCTGAAAAACAACCGTTCATTACTATTCTCTGCTTTCTGTCCCTTAGCCAATGTCGAATCCATTGGCTAATGTCCTTTTAGTCCTGTGAGCTTTAATTTTTTCAGCCTCTATTATATAGTGTAATCTCAAACATCTTTTAGAAATCCATCTACACAATGTGAACCACATCACCCCCATCAGCCCTCTCTGTTACTTCATCAATAAACTCAATCACATTAGTCAAACACGATTTGCCTTTAACAAATCTGTGCTGACTTTCGTTTATTAGCCCCTATTTTTCCAAATGCCAATTAATTTGTCCTGAATTATTGCCTCTAATAGGTTCCCCTTCATCGAGGTTAGGCTGACTGTCCTGTGGTTGCTGGGTTTTTCCCTCTCTTCATTTTGAAGCAGGGGTGTAACATTTGCAATCTTCCAGTCCTCTGACACCAATCTATTTTCATACACTCTCTTTGTCCCTCTCATTTCCTTTTGTGATCTCATCGGTACTCGACCTGTTATGTACCTTGCATTTGTCATAAACCTCCTTTTTCTGTCTCATTTTAATTTCTCCTTTCCGTGCACATGGGCCGTGATTTGCAGGCTGCCTGTGCCGATTACAATAGAGGTAAATTTGGTGCTCCCACCTCATTAACATGATTGTAGCATGGGCTGAGCAGTTACTGCACTGCTGTCCCCATTGTCGCACAGCCGGCAGCCTCTGCACTAAGAACATATGAAACAGGAGCAGGAGTAGGCCATTCGGCCCTTTGAGCCTGCTCTTTTTTTTTATTTCCAAAATATACTTTGTTCATAAAAATCTGTAAAAATTACATTGCCAAACAGTTTCAAACAGCACCAAAAAATACAAACATTGCAAGGGAGATCAGTTTCCTTCAATACAATCATGAGTTGCTTCACAACCCTTCCATTTCACATTTGTCATGCCAATTGCTTTTTTACATTTACAGCAAATGAAAATTTTCCCGATACAGCCCGAGGGGTTTCCCATGGATCCAGCCCCTCAGTTCAGCTTGGTGGGGGGACCTTACACTGTGGTCTTTCCCCATTGATCCTTTGCTGCGGCTGCCCCAAGCTTTAGTGCGTCCCTCAGCACGTAGTCCTGGACCTTGGAATGTGCCAGTCTGCAACATTCGGTCGTGGACAACTCTTTGCGCTGGAAGACCAGCAAGTTTCGGGCAGACCAAAGGGCGTCTTTCACCGAATTGATAGTCCTCCAGCAGCAGTTGATGTTTGTCTCGGTGTGCATCCCTGGGAACAGCCCGTAGAGCACAGACTCCTGTATTACAGAGCTGCTTGGGATGAACCTCGACAAAAACCACTGCATCTCTTTCCACACCTGCTTTGCAAAGACACATTCCAGGAGGAGGTGGGCAACCGTCTCTTCCCCACCACAGCCACCGCGGGGACATTGCGCGGAGGGGGCGAGACTTCGGGCGTGCAGGAAGGATCTGACAGGGAGGGCCCTTCTCACCACCAGCCAAGCTACATCTTGGTGCTTGTTTGAAAGTTCTGGTGATGAGGCATTCCGCCAAATGACTCTGGCGGTCTGCTCGGGGAACCATCCGACAGGACCCCCCGTCTCCTTTTCCTGTAGGGCCTTGAGGACGTTCCGTGCAGACCACTGCTTAATGGATTGGTGGTCAAAGGTGTTTTCCCGCAGAAACTGCTCCACGAAGGATAGGTGGTACGGCATGGTCCAACTGGATGGAGCGTTCCGCGGCAATGTGACCAGGCCCATCCTTCGCAACACCGGGGACAGATAGAACCTCAGCACGTAGTGACACTTGGAGTTTGCGTACTGGAGGTCTACACACAGCTTGCTCTACCATTCAATAATATCATGGTTGATCTGATTGTGGCCTCAACTCCACTTTCCTGCCTGCACCCCATAACCCTTGGCTCCCTTGTAGATCAAAAATCTGTCTAATTCAGCCTTATATTCAATGGCCCAGCCTCCACTGCTCTTTGGGGAAGAGAATTCCAAACACTAACGACCCTCTTAGAGAAGAAATTCCTGCTCATCGCCATCTTAAATTTATTCTGAAACTGCGCCCTCTCGTTCTAGATTCCTCCACGAGGGGAAACATCCTCTCAGCATCTACCCTGTCAAGCCCCTCAGAACCTTATGTATTTCAATAAGATTACCTCTCATTTTTCTAAACTCCAATGAGTATAGGCCCATCCTACTCAACCTTTCCTCATAAGACAACCCCTTCACCCCAGTATTCAGCCTAGTGAACCTTCTCTGAACTGCTTCCAATGCAAGTATGTCCCTCCTTAAATAAGGAGACCAAAAATGTACACAGTACTCCAGGTGTAGTCTCACCAAAGCCCTGTACAGTTTTAGCAAGATCTCCCTACTTTTATATTCCATTCCCCTTGCAATAAAGGCCAATATTCCATTTTTCTTCCTAATTACTTGCTGTATCTGCATGCTAACTTATTTGTGATTCTTGGACAAGGACACCCAGATCCCTCTGTACCATAGCATTCTGTAGCCTTTCTCTATTTAAATAATATTCTGCTTTGCTCTTCTTCCCACCAAAATGGACAACCTCCTATTTTCCCACATTATTTTCCATCAGTCAAATTTTTGCCCACTCACTTCACTATCTATATCCCTTTACAGATTCTTTGGCTGGAATTTTATGAGCCTTGTAAGGACGGGAATGGAGACAGGGAGGGTGGTGGGGGGGTGGGGGTGGGTGGGCGGCAGCAGGGTGCCATAAAATTGCGACAGAAGGCGTAGCGTGGAGTGCCCGTTGCCTTCCTGGCCCCATGGAATTTAGTCCGGGGCAGGGAAAGTCAAGGACAGCCTTGTCATCCAGATGCCAATTGAGGCCCTTAAGTAGCCAATTAATGGCGGCTTATGGGCCTCTTCCCATCATTTCTGGCATTTTATCAATGACGGAGGGAGGGTGGGGAGGGGGTGGGGGGTTGCCTCCGCCATGTGAGGAAGTCGCCCAGTAGCTCCTGGAGGCCCCTAGTAGTAAAAGGCCGCACCTGTGCCACCACCCACACCCTGCCCTCAACGACTTAACCCTACCCCTCGCCAGGGCCAGCCAGACTGGGTGTCATGCATCTTCACATGACATTTCCTACCCATCACAACTGCAACTTCTTACACTGCTCAGTGCACCACACCTACATCACTCACCCAGCAGCACGCCCTGGCACTCAGGACTCAAACCTAACATCCAGATACTGCACCTCACCCTCACCCACCTACCAATACTGCCAGCCTCACACTCACCTCTCACTGCTTCCACATACCTCCAGCTATTCCTCTATGGCAGGCATATCAAACACAGTGCTACACAATCACTGACATTCTTCCCCCTCTCTTACATGATAAGATGACACAATCGAAAGGAACAGAGTGGGGGACAAGGACGCCTGCGTCTCCTGAGCCCTACATAGGAGATGATTCTCTGAATCATGGTGCTGGCTGTGATGAGGCTTGTAGCATCCGATGTCGCTGAGATTGAGGGAGAAGCACCTTCCTGTTTTATGCCCCTTCTCCACTCTCAGATCATCATCATCCTGCTATCTGGCACATAGAAACATAGAAAATAGGAGCAGGAGTAGGCCATTCGGCCCTTCGAGCCTGCTGCACCATTCAATATGATCATGGATGATCATCCAACTCAGTAACCTGTTCCCGCTTTCCCCCCATACCCTTTGATCCCTTTAGACCCAAGAGCTATATCTAACTCCTTCTTGAAAACATACAATGTTTTGGCACGATGTGCAAGCTGCTGGTGGTGTGACCATGGACCTCTTGTTTTCCACCCCATTCCCCCGTTCCCTCACACGAACCTACCCCTTCTGAGTTCCTGCTTTCAGATACCCGAGAACTGCTGCCTGCCCAGCCACAAGAGCCCCAGGAGGAGGAAAGAGCAAAAACACAGCACTGATGAAGAGGTCCTATCACAGTCACTTGATCTGACACTTACAGCCGCCAGCTCAGATACTGCCACTGCATTTACCTTAGTGGCTAGTATAGAGTCAGGATCAGCACATGGTGAGTCACCAGGTATGAGTGGACTGTAACCAGGCCAGGGGTAAAGGATTATTCGTTTGGCAGATCCCTGGAGGGAGAGATCGCAGGAAATTTCTGCTACAGGGGACTCAGATGAGGACCTCGATGGGAAACCATACAGGAGAATGCTGATGGGCATACACACCGATATGCTGACTCCATTAGCTGGCCTGCCAGAGAGCCTCCTGCCACTCTCAAGGAATATAGAGGAGTCCTGCTCCAACTTGGCAGAGCTTGCCCTCTCCGTAGCCTCTGCTCCATCACCCGGTCATGCTGCAGACCCAGAGGCATTGCCACTGCTGCCCCCATACTGGTTGCAGCTTTTGTGTGGACAGGTCACCTGCTTCCCTGCCGACCCTGTAAAGACACGCGCCAGCAAATGAAGAAACGCAACACAAAAGACCTGCAAAAACACTCCAGAGTACTTGCCGGCAACAGAAAAAGTTGGCAAAAACCTACCTTACCTGCAGTTTAGGTGCCTGTCCTTTTAAGAAACTCTAGTGCAAGGCCCATCTTGAGCCTGATGCCTGATCTTTGCAGAGTGACATGCAAATTCATTGCCAGGACTAGCGTTGCCGAAATTGTATCATCAACAGGGCTTCTGGGACAAGCTGAGCTGACCTGAGCAGGCGCCGTTTTGAACTGGTCTCATCATGCTGGCTGCACTGGAATCCATTAATGCTGCTGCACACTCCTGAAGAGCAATCTTAGGCCTCTATAGTGCGGCCACCTGCGGCATGACACTGCTGAATTTCACGCCCTATATCTTTTGCCATTTGGCCTTGAATGCACTTCCTTTCCCCGTCATGGGAATCTGTCTACTCTGTACCCGAGCCATCTCCCCTCAGCAAGCTTCCCATTGTTCAATGACCATTTTGCCGAACAATTTTTGCTTCCAATTAATCGACTTGGTGAATTTAGCTCCTATAGTTAAATATTTTTATGCTTGATTGTACCTTGTCCTTTTCAATAACTGTTCCAAACACGATTTTATGATCGCTGTTTCCCAAATGCTCTCCCACTGAAACATGCTCCACTTGCCCCACTACATTCCCCAGAACTAGATCCAGCACTGATTCCTTCCTCATTGGGCTGAACTCCATTAATTAAGAATATTTTTTGTTGTACATTCACGAATTCCTCGCCCTCTTTGGAAGAGTGTATTGACCATTCAGCTGCCTGGGTTTGACTGTGATTGTGTTGGCAGCCATGCGGGTTAAGGGGGTGATGCAACTTGTTTGTTTGTGAGGGTTGATTGGCTGTGGGAACAGCAGGGAGGAGGGGAGAAGGCTCTGCTTACTGGGGGTTATTGTCCTTCAGATTGCTGTACTGAGGGGTTACTGTGTGCTGAGTGAGTCTCTAAGGATAGGCAATGAATTGATTGGCCACTCTCCAGTTTCATGCTGAGGCTAAACATCACTTGTTCTGCTAGGGGTACGTCTTTGTTGCAAATTCGGGCCTGCCCTAGAAACCTTCTTGGGTTCAGTGGTGTCAGTAGGACTTGAAGAAAATGGAATGATTCCCTGATGCGATGATAGAAACAAAGGCTCCTTATTGTTTCATAAAAACTGTTAGAACACGTGACAAAGGAAATGTCCAACTTCTACCCTCTTCCTGACACTGTTGTACAACCTCAAACACACCCCCACTCTGCTGAAGGCTATTCCACTGAGGATTTGACACTGACTCTCAGAAGTTGCAGTCATACTGCAGAGTCTTATAGGTTTAGTAGCAGATCTCAAGATCTTTGAAACAGCCAAACTTGATGAGAAGGTGGAAAGTAGGCAGCTGAGAAATTAGTGGAGTAACTAGTCAACACGTGGCTTGTGAAAATCCAGTATCACCAACAGTCCCAACCCTTGTGGCTCTGGCAGGCTGTTCCAAGTCTATTTGACGATCTCAAGCCAAGAAAATGGATTTGATTTTAAAAGTGTACAAGTGAACGAACTTACATTGTCAGCTCTCTCCGAAAAAAGGCCCAAAGCTCCTTATAGGCACGATGAATTCCATTAATTCTTGTGTGGGCCCACACAGTAGCCAGTTAACACACAGACAGGTTCCACAAACAACAGCAATTTATAGTTATACAGCACCTCTAATAATTAAGCATTCCAAAGCACTTCCCAGAAGCATAAGCAGGAGAAAATGGAAACTGGAACAAACAGGGAGATGTGAGGGGGGATGGACAAAAGCTTGGTCAAAGTGATGTGTTTTATGAAGGATCTTAAAAGAGGAAAGGGAGCTGGAGAGCTGGGGAGGTTTAGAGAGGGGATTCCAGAAAGCAGGGCCCAGATGGTTGAAGGTACGCCTACCAGTGGTGGAGGGAATGGAGGGAGATGCACAAGAAGCTGGAATCAGATGAAAAGAGTTGGGTGCAGGTGGGTGGTGGGCTCAGAGGGTTGTAGGGCTAGTGGAGGTTACAGCGACAGGGAGGGATGAGACCTCCAAGGAATTTAACCAAAGAAGAAGAATTTTAAATTTGAGGTGTTGGAGGACCAGGAGCCAATGTAGATCAGCAAGCACAGGGATGATGGATGAGTGGGACTCGGTGGAGTTAGGATATGGAAGCAGAGTTTTGGATGAGTTTAATTTATGGCGAGAGGAAAATGGGAGGTTGGTCAGGAGCGCATTGGAATAGTCGAGTCTAGAGGTGACAAAGGCATGGATGAGGATTTCAGCAGCAGATAAACTGAAGCAGGGACAGAGATGCTCAATGTTACAGATTTAGAAATAGGCGTTCTTTGAGATGGTGAGGATATGGGATCAGAAATTAGCTCAGGGTCAAATAGGACACTGAGGTTGTGAACAGTTTGTGTCAGCCTGAGACGGTGTATGGGCAGGGGGATGGAATTGCTGGCAAAGGTACAGATTTTGTGCTAGGATTGAAGATGATGGCTTCGGTCTTTAATTAGAGGATTGGATGTCGGTCAAATCATTTAAAAAAACAGAGGCCGTGGACGAGTCGCCAGAGTTGGTGGAGCGGAAGAGCTGGGCATCTTCAACGTACATGTGAAAGTTGACACCATATTTTCGGATGATGTCGCTAATGGACAGCACGTAGATGAAGAAAGGCAGGGGGGACATGGATCAATCATTGAGGGTATAGAACAGAATCTGGGCATGAAGAGTCGTCATTGTTTGAGATGCTCTGGCTATAATTGAATAGCCAAAAGTGGAACAAAGTGAGGGCAGTCCCACTGAGCTGGAGGAGAGACATTGGAAGAAGATTGGAAGGTTGCTGACAGGTCGAGAAGGATGAGGAGGGATAGTTTACCTTATCACAGTCACACGGGATGTCATTTGTGACATTGATTAAGGCAGTTTCGGTACTGTGGCAGGGCAAAAACTTGATTGGAGAGGTTCAACGATGGGCACGGATTTGGGAGGCGATGACACATTCAAGGAGTTTGGAGAGGAAGAGGTTGGAGGTGAGTCAGTAACTTGCAAGAACGGAGGGGTCAAGGGTGGAGGTTTTGAGGAGAGTATTGATGATGGTAGTTTTGAAAGTGAGGGGAACAGTATCTAAGGGGAGGGAACTCCAGAAGTACGGTGGTTGAATGGAGGTCCAAAGGCTAGACAGCCTTAAGGCAGCCTTAATTATAAGTGACTTGAGGGAGGGATTTTTCCTTGGAGGGAGGGCTTGCAGAAGGAAGTGCAATTGGAAAGGAGTTTTTGTTTATTCTTTCATGGGATGTGAGCGTCACTGGCAAGACCAGAATTTGTTGCCCATCCCTAATTGCCCTTGACAACTGAGTGGCTTGCTAGGCCATTTCAGAGGGCAGTTAAGAGTCAACCATATTGCTGTGGGTTTGGAGTCACATGTCGGCCAGACCAGGTAAGGACATTATCGAACCAGATGGGTTTTCACAACAAATGGTGATAGTTTCATGGCACCAGCTAGCTTCCAATTCCAGATTTTTATTAATTAATTGAATTTAAATTCCACCAGCTGCCTGAACCCATGTCCCCAGGGCATTACCCTGGGTCTCTGGATCACGAATTCAGTGTCATTGCCACTACCTGGAGTTGGGGGTTGTGGGGGTTGGGGGGGATGGGGCGGGGGTGGTGAGGGATATGAGGAAGCAGTCGGAAATGGCTTTGCCTGTGATTGAGACAGTGGGAGCATAGAGACCACATGAGATGGAAAGGTCAATTGCATGCTGGGTGGGAAGTTTGGCAGGAGAGGAGGATGGACAGTTTGGGGTTGCTGCTCGTAAGGCGGCACTGATGCATACCTCAGTGAGCCCTTCAAAGAATTCTGAGAGAGGCACAGAGGATGGTGTGTGCTTATCCATAGAGGATAGAGAGTAGGAGGGCAGAGCAGGAGTGATGGCATGAGGTAGGGACTTGGGGACTAAGTGCTGTAGAGGGGAGAAATGAAAGGTGGCATGACTGGGTGGCAGGAAGTCAAGGGACAGAAGACAAGGAACCAAGGGATAAAAGAAGGAGAAAGAATGGGCCCAGGTCCAAAGTGGCAGTCGAAATCTGTCAGAATATCTTCACCCTTACAAGTTTAAATGGGAAGTTTGAGTCCGACCTGACTCTGGGACAAAGCCAGGTGATGCTCCATCCTTCAGGGGCACTGATAGTTCAGCCCTCATTCACGATTCACGCTGTTATTACACTACAGCACTAATGTCCTTGCCAAGTAATACCACTTGGAACTGACACTACATGTATATTAAGTGCAGCTTGAGTTGGCAGATGTGAGGATGAGTCATTGCCATCAGCATTGCCAAGATTCGCTAAAGCTGTTTCTCGTGATTATTTGTTTTTAACTGCATCATCCTAGTGGCCTGTTTCTCACATCTGGTTTGGGCGAGTCCTGTAAGGGGGAGGTACCACAACATGAGTCCAGCTCTGACATAAGAGGGACTGAGAAGCGGGAATACCCTGGCAACAGCTGCCAGAACAAGAGTGGCTTCTAATTATGTAACAACATCTCTAACAGCATGAGCTCTAAGAAGGGCATTTCTAGAGTCATAGAGTCATTTATGGCACAGAAGGAGTCCATTTGGCCCATCGAGTACATGCCGGCTCTCCACAGATCTATGCAGTCAGTCCCACTCACCCGCTCGATCCCCGTGGCCCTGCAAATCTATTTCTCTCAGGTGGTCATCCAACTTCCTCTTGAAGTCATTAATCGTCTCCGCTTCCACCACCCTTGTGGGCAGTGAGTTCCAGGTCATTACCACCCACTGCATAAAAAAGTGCTTCCTCATATTCCCCCTGCATCTTTTGCCCAAAACTTACAATGTGGCCCCTGGTCCGTGTACCATTTGTTAATGGGAACAGTTTTTCCTTGTCTAACTTAGCTAAGCCTGTCATAATCTTATACACTTCTATTTCCACATGAATACATGAAATAGGAGCAGGAGTAGACCATATGGCCCAGCTCTGCCATTCGAAATGATCATGGCTGATCTTAGGATTCAACTCCACTTTCCCGCCCACTCGCCATATCCCAACTCTCCCCTCAATCTCATTTGATCTAAGGAGAACAAATCTAGCATTTCCAACCTATCCTTGGACTAAAGTCCTCCATCCAGCAACCATTCTGGTAATGGTACCCTCTCAAGGACCCTCACATCCTTCCAGAAGTGTGGTGACCAGAACTGGATGCAATACTCCCGTTGAGAGTTGGGGCCGAACCAGAGCTTTATAAAGGTTCAGCATAACTTCCCTGCTTTTGTACTCAATGCCTCTATTTATGAAGCCCAAGATCCTAAAAAGCTTTGTTAACCACTCTCTTAATATGTCCTGCCACTTTCAAAGATCTTTGCACATGCACCCCCCCTGGTCCCTCTGCTCCTACACACTCTTTAGAACTGTGCCATTAAGTATATATTGCCCCTCCATATTCCTTCTGCCAAAATGCATCATCTCACAATTGTCTGTATTAAATTCCATCTGCCACCTCTCTGCCCATTCTGCTAACCTATCTATGTCCTGTTGCAGGCGGTTTATATCATCCTCACTGTTTACCACACCTCCAAATTTGTTGTCGTCAGCAAATTTTGAGATTCTGTTCTATATTCCAAGATCCAAGTCATTTATATATAGCAAAAAAAGCAGTGGTCCTAGCACTGACCCTTGGGGAACACCACTGTCTACCATCAACACACCTGTGGAGTTAACCATGATACAGCATCTGTTGGCTGATGTTTCAGCTTCCCTTGCAGTAAAAGCAACATGCACTAACGTCTGAGTGCAGCAGTGGAAGCTCAGACTGCTGCCACATGGCTCTGGACACTAGCGTACAAAGGGGCTTCCAGGGCATGAGAGCACTCCAGCAATCCATTCTCCAACAGAGTACTATGATCACAGAAGCCGCACCCAGGGGGAGTGGCAGTGGCTCCATGGAGTATGACCCTGCTGCCCTCTCTCAGAATGATAGCATTCGTGCTCCCATCCCTGCCACTCTCTTATGCCCTTGCTGTTGCCTGTTAGCCAGGCAGCCAGACTGTTGCCGCCATGCTGAGATGGTGCAGTCTGAAGACAGACCCAGAGCTGCTCAAAGTCGCCCTTCAAGGTCACCCACAGTCTCCTGAAATGAAGGCCAGCAGCCTTCCATCGACCATAGGAGCACTAGGATAGGCAAAGGCACATGGAAGAGGCAATAAGGGAATGCACTAGGGTGATTAGTTTATTTTTGTATGCACTGTGACATGACTGCATTTATAATTTTATGTTGCTTTTTTTTGCATTGTGGGCAATAGGATGATATGATGGTCAGTGAAAGAAGGAAGGTAAGGAGTGCAGTGCTGTTGGTAAGTTGGGGTTGAACTTACAGGTATCACTCAGGGTTTATTTGTTCATGTGGAGCTGAGCAGAAAGGGGCTTTCTAGGCTTTAGCCTCCCTTCCTCTTCTTCCTCATCTTCCTTCACCTCCTCCTCTACCTCCTCCTCCTCGTGTTCTTACTCCTCAGTTTCTCGCCTCTTAGGTGGTGGCAAGGGCTGTTCCCTCATAATGACCAGGTTGTACAGAAAGCAGTATACCATGACCAACGTTGAAAGCTGCTCAGATGAGTATGGCAGGGGTCCCCCAGAGTGGTCCCAGCAGTGGATGCATTGCTTGAGAATGCTGAAGGTCTGCTCTATAATGTTCCTTGTGGCAGCATAGCTTTCATTCTATGCCTGCTGTGCACGTGTGCATGGGTTCCAGACCAGAGTCATGACCCATGTCATGAGTGGATTACCCTTGTCAACCAATAGCCACCCTTTGGTTTGCCCTGGTAGTTGAAATACAGCTGGCACAGAGGACTGCTGCAGAATGAACCAATTATAACTGGCTGACAGGATACCA
Organism: Heterodontus francisci; assembly: GCF_036365525.1. NCBI lineage: Eukaryota > Metazoa > Chordata > Chondrichthyes > Heterodontiformes > Heterodontidae > Heterodontus > Heterodontus francisci. Next base: position 46,458,074 of record NC_090406.1, read on the forward strand.
GGCATGGACCTATTTGATGTGCTGTCTATGATCACTCACCAGCTGCACATTGAGCGAATGGAATCACCTTCAGTTCAGGAACTTCAGTGTTGACATATGGAATCCACAAAGCAATGTGCATGCAGTCAGGGGCACCCTGAACCATGGGGAAGCCTGCAATCCTTGTAGACCCTCATTCTTGCTCCACCTGCTTCTCTCTGGCATAGTGAACAAACTGAATTTGGCTCTCTTTGCAAAGAGAGCCTCAGTGACTCCCGCATGTGGCAGTGCACTGCAATCTGAGTGATGTTGCTTATATCTTCAGTAGTAGCCTGGCAGGAGCCAGATGCATTAAAATTCAGAGGTCACCTTCACAGTCACTGGCAATGCAGTCCTTGCCCTGTTCTGAGGTTGGAGTTTGGCTGTAGCACGTGGCATAATTCAGTGACAACCTTTTTCGTGAAGCAGAAGTATTGGTTGTCGCTGAAGTTCAGGTATGAGAATTGCTCTCTAAATGTCCTCTGCAAATATGGCCTCCTGCTGAGAGCCCTTCTCCCCCTCCTGCTCCTCCCTCTTCTAGCAGATTGTCCTGCTCTGCATGGCCTCTGCTTATTCTCCCAGTCATGCTCAATGCCAAGATGAAGCCCTACTAAGTCAACCATATTTTGAAATCTTTAAGTCATCAATAAGTACTTCAGCACCAGCCAGACCATTGCCTGTAGATTATTGAAACCTGTAACAAGTCTGGAAAAGCATTCAAAATATGTAAAATTGTACCAACAGCCAGAAGAAATAGTCCAGCATCTAACCTGTAAGTAGTTCATGGTCCCTTTATATAGCACTATTATGTGCATGTAAACCCCTTTAGAAATATGACTTGAAGTGCACGTCCTTGGACAGTGTGCATACACATCACAAACGCTATTTCAGTAGATTAAGAGGCCTGATAATGCCGAAACAACAGACACTGCAGAATTCAATTTCACCGCAGTTAATTTTTAAAAAGTTCAATTCAACTAGCTGAGGGAGGAAATAACACAAATGGGTTGGAGGAGAATGTTTAAAAATTTATTTTCGGGATATGGGCAAGGCCGGCATTTATTGGCCATCCCTAATTGCCCTTGAGAAGGTGCTGGTGAGCCACTTTCTTAAACTGCTGCAGTCCATGTGGAGAAGGTCCTCCCACAATGCAGTTAGGTATTTTGCATTTTGACCCAGTGACGGTGAAGCAACGGCGATATAGTTCCAAAGTCAGGTGGTGTGTGACTTGGAGGGGAACTTGCAAATGGCGGTGGTGTTCCCATATGTCTGCTGCCCTTGTCCTTCTAAGTGGTTGAGTTCATGGGTTTAGGAAATGCTGTGCTGGTAGTGGAGGGAGTGAATATTCAAGGTGGGGTGCCAATCAAGTGGGTTACTTTATCCTGAATGGTGACGAGCTTCTTGGGTGTTGTTGGAGATGCACCCATCAGGTCACCGAAGAGTATTCCATCACACTCCTTTCATGTGCCTTGTAGATGATGGACAAGCTCTGGGACTCGCCGCAGAATTCGCAGTCTCTGACGTACTCTTGCAGCCACAGTATTTATATGGCTGGTGTAATTGAGTTTCTGGTCAATGGTAACCCCCAGGATATTGATCAATAATCAGTAGAAGAAAATGGAACAACTTTAATGGAATATGTAGGAATTGCAGGACAAGTATATATCTAAGCTTAGACTAAACAACCATGGACCATGGCCTTAATTGGATTAATGAACAAATATAGCGATAGGGGAAATGACCTCTACAACTTCTGAAGGGAGAAAAGCAAAGGGCTTAATGGGATGATTATAGAAGTGTACAGAAACACATAAAAAGGATAACAAAAATGAACAATGAGAAATCTAGAAAATAGCAGGGTTGCAGAGATCCAAATATAAGAGCAATAAATTCTTTCTGTGCCAAAATAGCAGACTGTCAAAGAGTAGAGGTGAGAATGTTAAAAGGTGCAAATTGACTTGAAACTGAGGATGAAGGCAAGACAGTAAATATCCTGAATGATTACTGCCTCAAAGTATTCACAAAGAGGGAAATGAACAATTTGTCCTCTGCCCAAAGAAGAAGAACTAAGGCTAAGTTTAAGTCTTTAATAAACAAGTAGTATTTATCCTAGGGAAGAGATTTACAGAGCAGTGATAATCACTATCAGGAGGCCAATGAGAACATAGTAGTTAGCTGGAAACAGCTTAAGCAGGAGCCAATGTAAATCAATGAGCACAGAGATGATGGGTGAAAGGGAATTGGTGCGAGTTAGGACACAGACAGCAGAGTTTTGGATGACCTCAGGTTTACAGAGGGTGGAACATGGGAGGCTGGCCAAGAGAGTGTAATAATAATCAAGTCTAGACATAAGAAAGGCATGAATGAGAGGTTCAGCAGTAGAAGAGCTGAGACAGGGATGGAGTTGGGCGATGTTATGAAAGTGGAAATAGGTGGTTTTAGTGATGGCGCAGAGTTTATCTCAGGGTCAGATATGAAACCAAGGTGTGTAAGCTGTGGCTTATTTGGTTGGACTCGTCTTTAAGTTTGAAGGTTCTGGGTTCAAGACTAACTACAGGACTTAAGCACAAAAATCAAGGTTGATGCTTCAGTGTAGTACTGAGGGAGTGCTGTGCTGTCTTCTGGATGAGATGTGAAACTGAGGCCTTATCTGCTCTCTCAGGTGGGTGTAGAAGATCCCATGGCACTATATCAAAGAAAAGCAGTGGTGTTATCCCTGGCCAATATTTTTCCCTCAATTACCATCACAAAAACAGATTATCTGGTCATTATCACATTGCTGTTTGTGGGAGCTTGCTGTGCGCAAATTGGCTGCCGTGTTTCCTACATCACAACAGTGACTACACTTCAAAAGCCTGGCACGAGGAGCCCCAATGGCACCAAAAAATCCAGCCCAGGAGGGGTCCAAGGATTGATCCTTGGGGGATTCCAGAGGTAACCATGCAGAAATGGGAAGAGAAACCATTGCTGGAGGAAATCAAATCCGTTAGTGTCAATTTAGGCCAAATAATTGGTAATCATGCAGTTAATCTTTGTTCCCTGGCAACGAGATTAGAGACATGCAAGTTTACAGAGTCTAACCGTCAGCAGAGAGAGAGAAGAACTATGTCAGCGCTGGATTCAAATACAGGACCCAAAGGTGAACTGATACTGCACTGCAGCACCAACTGGCCTCTATATAATGTTATTACCTCGCATTAAGGATAAGCAATCAATCTCTTCCAATGCATGCAGGGAAGGTAAAACTGTGGATAACAGCAATTTAATATTAGTGAAAGTCCAGTAACAGACATTCCCGCACATTCTCCCATATTACCTCCTCTGTTTCCGCTCTGCCCCCCGAAACTCTCCGCCTTTCCCCACCAGCAATAGGTCATGGAAAAAATTAATTAATTCTCATGTGGTTAAGCATGGGGTTCACCAGCATGGACTTGTTATATGCAAATCTTGTCTGACTAACCTGATTGTTCTTTGATAAAGTAACAATAAGGGTTGATGAAGATAGTTTACTCGATCATAAACAAGAAATGCTGGAATCACTCAGCAGGTCTGGCAGCATCTGTGGAAAGAGAAGCAGAGTTAACGTTTCGGGTCAGTGACCCTTCATCGAAACTGACAAATATTAGAAAAGTCACAGATTATAAGCAAGTGAGGTGGGGGTGGGGCAAGAGATAACAAAGGAGAAGGTGCAGATTGGACCAGGCCACATAGCTGACCAAAAGGTCACGGAGCAAAGGCAAACAATATGTTAATGGTGTGTTGAAAGACAAAGCATTAGTACAGGATTAGGTATGAATACACTGAATATTGAACAGCAGCAAGTGCAAACCTGAAAAAAACAGTGGGTAAGCAAACTGAACAAACTAAGATGAAATGAAATAAATGCAAAAAAAGATTGTAAAAAATGTAAAAAAGAATGTAAAAAAAAGGAAGAAAAAAATAACTCAAAATGAAAGTAAAATGGGGGGCTGTCATGCTCTGAAATTATTGAACTCAATGTTCAGTCCGGCAGGCTGTAGTGTGCCTAATCGGTAGATGAGATGCTGTTCCTCGAGCTTGCGTTGATGTTCACTGGAACACTGCAGCAATCCCAGGACAGAGATGTGAGCATGAGAGCAGGGGGGAGTGTTGAAATGGCAAGCAACCGGAAGCTCAGGGTCCTGCTTGCGGACTGAGTGGAGATGTTCCGCAAAGCGGTCACCCAGTCTGCGCTTGGTCTCCCCAATGTAGAGGAGACCACTCGATGTTGTCCGGCAGGGCTTCAACAGGCATTTGATAAAGTACCACATTATTTGGAAAATAGAAGCACATGGTATTAAAGGGATGGAGGTAACTTGGTATAACAAGAGAGAGCGGGAAACAGTGAGAGCGGAACGGAGCATAAAGAGACCGGGAGAGAGAGGGAGAGTTCACTCAGAGAGGGGAAAACAGTGAGAGCGGAGGGGACAGGAGTACGGGCTGCCAAAGTTTGAAAACAAAGTGAACAGTGACATCACAGGAAAGCTGCAAGGTGATTGGTTGATGAGTAACTACTGTTCGGGAGTATCAGTAAAAAGCTGGGTTAGTGCATTACTGTTAGAGTGTGTGTATAAATAGCTGGGTTATAGCGTCTCAACAACTGGCAGAATAAAAAAAGAGTATAAATTAAGTATTAAGAATAAGGAAGAAGTGAATAGTTGGTGAGTGTTTTTTGTGTAAGGTTTATATTAACTAGTGAACTGCATTGATTTTTAATAGGATTTATCAGTACTAATAAAGTTTTATTAATAATTCTAAGGTGTTGTAGTATTGGTAAGGTTTTTTGTTTAGCAGTAGCAAAGGGTCAACTAATAAATAGAGGAATGGCAGGGGTGCTTCAACCTTGAGAGTGTACCTTCTGTGCTATGTGGGAGCTCCAGGATGCTTCCTGTATCCTGGAGAACCAATTGTGCAGGAAGTGTTGTCAATCGCAGCAGCTTGTGCTCCAGGTTTTGGAACTTGAGTGGCAGCTGGTGACACTGCAGTACATTCGTGAGGATGAGAGCTACATGGATAGCATGTTTATAGATGTGGTCAACCCACAGCTTAAGAGTATGCAGGGAGAGAGGGAATGGGTGACCACCAGGCAGTCAAAAAGAATCAGGCAAGTAGTGCAGGAGACCCCTGAGTGCATCTCACTCTCCAAAAAATATTCAGTTCTGAATGCTGAGGACAGCAATGCTTCACCTGGGGAGTGCAGCCAGAGCCAGGTCCATGGCACCACGGGTGGCTCAGCTACACAGCGGGTACAGAGAAGGCTGGAAGAGCCATAGTGCTAGGTGATTCAATAGTCAGGGGAATAGACAGGTGTTTCTGTGGTCGCAGACATGAATCCAGGATGGTGTGTTGCCTCCCTGATGCCAGGGTTAAGGATGTCGCTGAGCGGCTGCAGAGCATCCTGAAGGGGGAGGGTGAAGAGCCAGCAGTCGTGGTCCACTTCGGAACCAATGATAGAAAGAGGGACGTGGTCCTGCATTCAGAATCTAGGTGAGAAGTTAGCAAGCAGGACCTCAAAAGTAGTCATCTGCCAGTGCCACGCGTAAGTGAGAATAGAAATAGAAGGATAAGACAGATGAATGCATAGCTGGAAAGATGGTGCAGGAGGGAGGGCTTTACATTCCTGGGACATTGGGACTGGCTCTGGGAGAGATGGGACCTATACAGGCCGAACGGGTTGCACCTGAACAGAGCCAGAACTGAGTTCCTTGTGGGACATTTTGCTAGTGCTGTTGGGGAAGGTTTAAACTAGTTTGGCAGGGGGATGGGGACCTGAGGATAGCCTCAATTGGGACAAACTCAGAAATGAAAATGTAAGGCAAAAAATTTATGGATGATTCTGGAAGACAGAGGAAACAAAGGTTTAGAAATTTTTTTTTTAAGTTTGGTGATGCTCAGGGGTATCTATTTCAATGCAAGGAGTATAGCAAATAAAGCAGATGAGCTGAGGGCACAGATAGACACGTGACAGTATATCATAGCTATTACAGAAACATGGCTCAAGGAGGGACAGGACGAGCAGCTCAACATTCTTGGTTTTAAGGTTTTCAGTCATGATAGGGAGAGGGATAAGAAAGGAGGGGGAGTGGCAATTTTGTCAAGAAATTGTTACAGCTGTGAGGAGAGATGATATGTTGGAAGGTTCATCAAATGAGGCCATATGGATTGAGCTGAGGAACAAAAAAGGGACAATTACACTGCTGGGAGTGTACTATAGACCCCCAAACAGTCAGAGGGAGATAGAAGAGCAGATATGTAGGCAAATCTCTGAGTAGTGCAAGAACAATATGGCAGTAATAGTAGGGGATTTTAATTACCCCAATATTAATTGGGATAATTTTAGTGTGAAAGGAATTGAGGGAGCAGAATTCTTGAGGTGCATTCAGGAGAACTTTTTTGCCCAGTATGTAGCAAGTCCAACAAGAGAGGGTGCAATTTTAGACTAAGTTTTAGGAAATGAAGATGGGTAGGTGGAAGGAGTAGCAATGGGAGAGTATTTTGGTGATAGTGATCATAATTCAGTCAGTTTCAGCATAATTATGGAAAAGGACAGAGTTAGAACAGGAGTTAGAGTTCTCAATTGGGGCAAGGCCAATTTTACTAAAGTGAGGAGTGATTTAACAAAAGTGGACTGGAAACAGCTACTTGAAGGTAAATCAGTGTCAGAACAGTGGGGGGCATCCAGAGGGGAGATTCAAGGGGTGCAGAGTAAACATGTTCCCATAAAGAAAAAGGGTGAGACGGCCAAATCTAGAGCCCCATGGATGTCAAGGAGCGACAGGGTAAGATAAGACAGAAAAGGAAAGCTTATGTCCAACACCGAGAGCTCAATACTACAAAAAGCTGAGAGAAGTATAGAAAGTTGAGGGGTGAAATCAAAAAGGAAATTAGGCAAGCAAAGAGAGGGCATGAAAGAATATTGGCAAGCAAAATCAAGGTGATCCCAAAGATGTTTTATCAATACATTAAGAGTAAGAGGATAACTAAGGAGAGAGTAGGGCCCATAAAAGACCAAAAAGGTAACCTATGTGTAGGAGCAGAAGATGCTGGTATTGTTCTTAATGAAAACTTTGCATCTGTCTTCATAAAAGAGGGGCTCGATGCAGATATTGTAGTTAAGGAGGAGGAGTGTGAATTATCGGATGTGACAAACCTAGGGAGAGAGGAAGTATTAATGGGACTAGCATCCTTGAAAGTTGATAAATCACCAGGGCCAGATGAAATGCACCCTAGCCTGTTAAAAGAAGCAAGAGAGGACTATTCTGAGCGCCATATTTTAGGAAGGATGTCAAGGCCTTGGAAAGGGTACAGAAGCAGTTTACCAGGATGATACCAGGAATGAGAGACTTCAGTTATGTGGAGAGCCTGGAGAAGCTGCGATTGCTCTCCTTAGAGCCCAGAGTTTAAGGGGTGACCCAATAAAGGTATTCAAAGTTATAAAGGATTCTGGCAAATGAGTAACCTGAGCTCAAATATTTAAAATAATTGAACTAGAGAAATGTGGAGACATTTCTTCATAGAGGGTTGTTAAGATCTGGAACGCACAGCCTAAAAGGATGGTGGAAGCAGATTCCATAGGAACTTGAAGAGAACTAATTTGCATGGGACTAAACTGATCAGCTCTCTCAAAGAGCCAGCACAGGGATGACAGGCCAAAGGGCCTCTTTCTGTACTTTAAAATCCCATGATTCTATGATTCTAAGTGCTTAGAAAACCCACCAGTACTCGCATTGGGTCTTAGGAAGTTGCACATAACAGGCCCATAATATCCTGTCCATTGGATTTTAGCACCAGGAGCACTGAGACAGATGTTGAAATGGTTCACACGACCACTACTGACAGCGGCAGTATAAGCCAACAGGACAGCAAAACTGGGGTTGAAGGAAAGAACTACAATACCTGTCCTGTACAGTCGGACACTCTAGGGCTGCAGTATTGCCTATCACCGCTGACCTACGTTGACTCCCCACCCAGCAACACCTCGATTTAAAAATTCTCAGCCTTGTTTTCAAAGCCCTCCATGGCCCAGCTTCTTCATATCTCTGGAATCGCCTTCAGCCCTATATCACTCCAAACTAGAATCATAGAATAGTTACAGCACAGAAGGAGACTATTCGGCCCATCATGTCCATGCCAGCTCTCTGCAAGAGCAACTTAGCTGGATCCATCCCCCACCCTTTCCCCATAGCCCTGCAAATTTTTTCTCTTCAGATAGTTATCCAGTTCTCTTTTGAAGGCCTCAATTGAAACTGCCTCCAGCACACACTCAGGCAGAGCATTCCAGATCCTAAACACTCACTGTGTACAAGGAATTTCCTCATGTTGTTGTTGCTTCTTTTGTCAATCACCTGATATCAGTGTCCTCTGGTTCTGGATCCTTCATCCAATGGGAACAGTTACTCCCTATCTACTCTATACTTACCCTTCATGATTTTGAACACCTCTATCAAATCTCATCTTAATATTCACGTCTCCAAGGAGAACAGATCCAGATTCTCCAATCTATCCACATATCTGAAAACCATTCTCGTGAATCTTTTCTGTGCCATCTCTAATGCCTTAACATCCTTCCGAAAGTGTGGTGTCCAGAACTGGACACAATACTCGAGTTAAGTCCGACCCAGTGTTTTATAAAGGTTTATCATAACTTCCTTGTTTTTGTACTCTATGCCTCTATTTATAAAGCCCAGGATACTGTATGCTTTATTAACCGCTTTCTCAACCTGTCCTACCACCTTCAACGATTTGAGCATATACCTCCCAGGTCCCTCAGCTCCTGAAACCCCTTTAGAATTGAACCCTTTAATTTATATTGCCGCTCCTCATTCTTCCTACTAAAATGAATCACTTCACACATTTCTGCATTAAATTTCATCCGCCACTTGTCCACCCATTCCACCAGCCTGTCTATGTGCTCTTGAAGTTCATCACAATCCTACTCACTGTTCACAATACTTCCAAGTTTTGTGGCATCCGCAAATTTTGAAATTGCGCTTTGTACACTCAAGTCTAGGTCATTAATATATGTAAAGTACAGTCAGAGACCCTTGGGGCCTCGATCCTGGCACAGTCAGACCTGGGGCTATAATCTGTGTCCAGTACAGTCGGACCCTGGGGTCTGCAGACTGTGCCCAGTACAGTTGGACCCTGGGGTCTGCTGACTGTGCCCAGTACAGTTGGACCCTGGGGTCTGCAGACTGTGCCCAGTACAGTCGGACCCTGGGGTCTGCAGACTGTGCCCAGTACAGTCGGACCCCGGGGTCTGCTGACTGTGCCCAGTACAGTCGGACCCTGGGGTCTGCTGACTGTCCCCAGTAATGTCGGTCCCTGGGGTCTGCAGACTGTGCCCAGTACAGTCGGACCCCGGGGTCTGTAGTATATATATATATACAGTGGCGCAGTGGTTAGCACCGCAGCCTCACAGCTCCAGGGACCCGGGTTCGATTCCGGGTACTGCCTGTGTGGAGTTTGCAAGTTCTCCCTGTGTCTGCGTGGGTTTTCTCCGGGTGCTCCGGTTTCCTCCCACAAGCCAAAAGACTTGCAGGTTGATAGGTAAATTGGCCATTATAAATTGTCACTAGTATAGGTAGGTGGTAGGGAAACATAGGGACAGGTGGGGATGTTTGGTAGGAATATGGGATTAGTGTAGGATTAGTATAAATGGGTGGTTGATGTTCGGCACAGACTCGGTGGGCCGAAGGGCCTGTTTCAGTGCTGTATCTTTAATCTAATCTAATCTATATCTTGTACTCACTGACATCCATTGAAGGAGTGGCTGCTTTCAACAAAACCCATTGAAATTTACTTTACAAATTAAAATTGACAAATAATAATTTACCCCCGGCCTCCCCCAAAGGTTATGGTTGAGACAGCTCATGGTATTGGCTGCTTTGGGAGCCCGAGAGCTGAGTCACTGGGAGTGACAGTATTATTGATAACTTACATAGAGAACAAAGCCACAACAGTCTTTCAGAAAGGCAATGCTTTGTGCAATCTGGGTCTTGCAACCTAACCCAACTGAGTGGGCGAGATACATGAGACAGGGAGCGGGAGAATGAAAATATTCAGACGCAGATCAGAGATATGATTAATGTTCTGTGACTCTGAATAACTCTCAGGATTTAATCTGCTGCTGAAACCTCTGCTGCCTCTTGTATTCTGTTTGTAGCGGTGGATTTACCCGAACTCACAGATATGTGTGAAAGTCACAGCTTTATCATAATCTTTATTATCAATGTATCTATCTATGTTTAAAGCAAGAAAGGCTTGCATTTATATGCCAGGATGTCAAAATGTACTTTACATCCAATGAAGTATTTTTGAAGTGTGATCCCTGTTGTAATGTTGGAAAAATCAGTCAATTTTGCAGACAGCAAGATCCCACAAACAGCAATATGATAGGTGGCCAGATCAACTGTTTTAGTGATGTTGGTTGGGAGATAAACATTGGCCAGGACACCTGGGTGGCCTTCCCGTACCTTTGAAATAATGCCATGGGATCTTTTACGTCCTTCTGAGAGGGCAGACGAGGTCTCGGTTTAATATCTCACCCGAAAGATGGCACCTCTGACAGTGCAGCACTGCCTCAGTACTGCACTGAAGTGTCAGCCTGGATTATGGGCTCATAAATTCATGAATTCTTTGAAGAAGTAACAGAAAGAGTAGACAAGGGTAATGTAGTAGATGTAATATATATGGAATTTCAAAAGGCCTTGGATAATTCATAGTAGATTCATGACTTTTTAGTCTTTGTTGATATTATTAAATCAGTTCTGACATTGTGATTGCTCGTGGGCAAACCATACACGGGTGTGTAAACACATTGCTGAAGATCTCCACTCTGGGCCCCATTCCATTCCCACTCTCAAACTCTCGAACATTGACACACCAAACACAATATAACCTTCAAGAAGGGAGCCCCAATTTTAACCCGAGGTGAGAGATGAATGTGGGGCTGGTGGAATGGGGAGGGGCTGATGTGGCAATAGGGATAGTCCTTGTCAGCCAAGTAAATGTTTGGGGTGGGGTGGAATGCGATCATATTCGGGGGAGGAGTGGACACACAGGGACAGGAGAGCCCCAAGGCTTTGTAAAGGTGAGACCGAGGCCCTGTCTGCCCTCTCAGGTGGAAGTAAAAGATCCCATTGCACTATTCAAAGAAGAGCAGGGGAGTTATCCCCAGTGTCCTAGCCAACATCACGAAAGCGGATTATCTTGTCATTATCACACTGTTTGTGGGAACTTGCTGTGCACAAATTGGCTGCAACATTTCCTACATGACAATGCTGACTACACTTCCAAAAGTACTTCATTGGCTGTAAAATGCTTTGGACCGTTCTAAGGTTGTGAAAGTTGCTCTGTAAATGCAAGTCTTTCTTTGAGTCACTCAAACTAAATTTACGCCATTGCTATGAATAACAGGCCAGCCTGCTGTCAGTGACATGTGTTAGAATGTACTAGCCCTATACAATATAACTATCCTAACCAGGGCTCCATACCTACACTATGCTTTTTTTTTTAGAGAGATACAGCACTGAAACAGGCCCTTCGGCCCACCAAATCTGTGCCGACCATCAACCACCCATTTATACTAATCCTACACTAATTCCATATTCCTATCACATCCCCACCTGTCCCTATATTTCCCGACCACCTACCTATACTAGGGGCAATTTATAATGACCAATTTACCTATCAACCTGCAAGTCTTTGGCATGTGGGAGGAAACCAGAGCACCCGGAGGAAACCCACGCAGACACAGGGAGAACTTGCAAACTCCACACAGGCAGTACCCAGAATTGAACCCGAGTCGCTGGAGCTGTGAGGCTGCGGTGCTAACCACTGCGCCACTGTGCCGCCCTCTGGTTAAAGTGTTGGTTTTAACTTCCCGTTTATGTTGAATGGATTGAGATGTTGTTAAAACAATCAAGGTGGGAAGTTAGCACAAACACAATAACCAGAATGCCAAAAGAATAAACGCAAAGGAAGTTAAACTTCGTTTTTTTTGTACTGTATTCAGTAACCAACAGGCTCCTTTCATCCGATGCCTGTCCTTATATCCAGCTTCTCCCTCTGATTTATATTAATAAAAAAGGACGTGCTGTCAGTTCCATGGTCAAGGCGCTGGCATTTTCTGGCTCAGATTATTCATTAGACATCACTGAACCTCCAGCCAGCACATGTGCTGTGTGAGCTGCAGCACCACAGGGACTCGAATCAGACTGTTTACTGAGGCCAGTTTCCAACTCACTTAATCTGAGCCAATCTAAACTGGCATCCAGTGCAGAGAGATTTCACTCAAGAGCAAAGACTGGAATAAACACACTTGCAATGTTTACAATGGTCTTTTTCATCAAAACCAGCTGTTCATGGAAAGAGAGAACAAGAGAGAAGGGTACAGAGAGGAAAAAGGAAAGGAGTGAGAGAGAAAGAGACAGAATGGTGGGTCTGACGTATGAGGAGAGATTGAGTCGGTTGGGATTATATTCGCTGGAGTTCAGAAGAGTGAGGGAGGATCTCAGAGAAACATATAAAATTCGAACAGGACTTGACAGGGTAGATGCAGGAAGGATGTTCCCAATGGTGGGGGAGTCCAGAACCAGGGGTCATCGTCTATGGATATGGGGTAAACCTTTCAGGACTGAGATGAGGAGAAATTTCTTCACCCAGAGAGTGGTGAGCCTGTGGCCGCATAAGGAAGCGTTAAGTTGAATTTTTTTTTTGCATTGATGTGGAGACAGGTGGGGCAAGAGTATTCCTCTCAGCTCTGCAGCTCCTGACAGCCTCTATTCACTACCATCGGGCCCTCCTCGCCGTCTATCCACCCACAGCTCCTGACAGACACTTCCACTTTTTATTTAACCCTACTTTTTGTTTAAAAGTGTGTTATCTAGTGCGTGACATGAGTTCTAGACACAAGGCCTTTTCTTCAATTGTACAGAACCTTGGTTAGACCACACCTGGAGTACTGTGTGCAGTTTTGGACCCCTTACCTTAAGGAAGGATATTATTGCCATAGAGGGAGTGCGATGAATGTTCACCTGACTTGTTCCCGGGATGGTGGGACTGTCCTATGAAGAGAGATCAGGGAAACTGGGCCTGTATTCTCTAGAGTTTCAAAGAATGAGAGGTGATCTCATTGAAACCTACAAAATATTTAAAGGGATAGACAGGGTAGATTCAGCTAAGATGGTTCCCCTGGTTGGGAAGCCTAGAACCAGGGGACACAATTTCAAAATAAGGGGGAAGCCACTTAGTATAGAGATAAGGAGAAATTTCTTTACTTAGAGGGTTGTGAATCCTCGGAATTCTCTACCCCAGAGGGCTGTAGGAGCTATGTTTAAAGCAGAGATTGACAGATTTCTAAATACAAATGGCATAAAGGGATATGGGGATAGTGTGGGTAAAGGCATTGAAGTGGACGATCAGCCATGATCATATTGAATGGCAGGGCAGGCTCAATGGGCTGAATGGCCTACTCCTCCTATGTTCCTATGATGCTGACTAATCTAATTGAATTTTTTGATGAAGTAACAGTGAAGATTGATGACAGGAATGTGGTGGATGGTTTTTATATGGATTTTAAAGCATATGATAAAATACCACATAAAAGACTTGTTAACAAAACTGAGGCTCATGGAATAGGAGGGTCAGTGTCCAATTGGATAAAAAAATTGGCTTTCAGACAGAAAACAGCAAGTTGTAGTAAATGGTTACTTGTCAGACTGGAGAATGGTAGACAGTGGTGTTCCCCAAGGGTCAGTGCTGGGACCACTGTTTTTGTTTGCTATATATAAATAACTTGGATATTGGACTGCAGAGTAGAATCTCAAAATTTGCCAATGACACCAAACTTGGAGTTGTGGTAAACAGTGAGGATGATATGAACTGCCTGCAACAGGGCATAGATAGGCGAACGGAATGGGCAGAGAGGTGGCAGATGGAATTTAGAACTGACCAGTGTGAGGTGATGCATTTTGGCAGAAGGAATAAGGAGAGGCAATATATACTTAATAGCACAGTTCTAAAGCGTGTACAGGAACAGAGGGACCTGGGGGTGCACGTGCATCAATCTTTGAAGGTGGCAGGACATATTGCGAGAGTGGTTAGTGTAGCATATGGGACCTTGGGCTTCATAAATAGAGGCATTGAGTACTAAAGCAGGGAAGTTATGCTGAACCTTTGTGAACCTCTGGTTGGGTCCCAACTAGAATATTGCATCCAGTTCTGGTCACCACACTTTAGGAAGGATGTGAGGGTCCTTGAGAGGTTACAGAGGAGATTTACCAGAATGCTTCCAGGAATGGGGGAATTTAGTTAATAAGGTTAGGTTGGGAAAACTGAGGTTTTTCTCATTGAAGCAAAGGAGATTGAGGGAAGATTTGATAGAAGTTCAAGATTATGACAGGCTTAGATAAGTTAGGCAAGGAAAAACTGTTCCCATTAACAAATGGTACATGGACTAGGATACACAGATTGAAGGTGTGGGGCAAGAGATGCAGGGGGAATATGAGGAAGCATTTTTTTACACACTGGTGGTAATGACCTGGAACTTGCGGAGACGATTAATGACTTCAAAAGGAAATTGAATGGCCATGAAGGAAATAAACTTGCAGGTCTATGGGGATTGAGAGGGGGAGGGGGACTGACTGGATAACTCCATGAAGAGTCAGTATGGACCCGATGGGCTGAATGGCCAACTTCTATGCTGTAAATGACTCTAAGACTATATGACTTTATGATCGAAGTGTTTAAAATGCCAATATTAGTCTTGATACACTCAGTCCCAAGTATTTATAAACATCTTTATATTCATCCCTTAACATCAAGGAAGCATTTGACTGAGTGCAGTCGGAACGAGCCCTAATAAAATTGAAGTTAACGGGTATCGGGTGAAACTTTCCACCGGCTGGATTCATAACTATCAGGAAGCAAAATGGTTGTGACTGCAGGAGTTTCTCAAGGTAGTGTCCTAGGCCCAGACAGCTTCTGCTACTTCATTAATGATGTTACGAACAGGTGAGGAAGGGGTTGCAGGCTCTCCTCTTGCCCTTTTCCTGCTTTGGCAGTAACAGGGTTTAACTTTTAAAAACACAGTGTTTTTAGCTTCCCCTCAGTGCGTCCCTGCTCACTGCTCTCTAATTGTAATTGTAAAGGAATCAACCAGACAGGTTTTCTCACGTTTAAATAAGAAAGGTGTAAGTTGATTAACCTTAAAACTCGAACTCAGTTAAAACTATTAAAAATACGCGAAACAACCACGCTAGCATATGCTGTCATTGACTTGAATTTTTTTTTCTCCTCAGATTTAAAAAAAAGTGTGTGCCTTTAAGACTGTTAAAAAGCAGTGCACCTTTAAGGGAGGAGAACATTCTGGAGAGACAGTGTACCACAGCTGTATTTTGGTTACCGAACAATAGCAGCAGAGAGAGAGGTCACATGGTGTGGTGTGTCCATTTTGACTGGGTGTGGAGCTAGCAGAAACTTGTTTGAAGCAGTTGGTTCTGTAAGCTTTTTCCAGTGAGAACGATCTGGAGAAAGGAGTTGTTCTATTCTGTCTCTCAAGAAAATTCTACAAGGCTACAAACCAAAATAATTTCTTAAGTAAATAAGAAAAACTTTTCTTTCTTAACAAATTATTTGTATTGCTGTGCTTATCGTGGAAGGAACTGTTAAGGCTACTGCAGCCAAACTGTCTGCCTATCAAGAACTGAGTATTTTTCATCAAATCCAAGTGAAAACTTCACTTGAACTTTGATTATCTTCACATCAGAAGACCTCAGTCGCCAGGAACGTAAAATGCAAAAACTTACTTATTTATTTTATTCTCAAGGGACAGCTAATTTTTAAAAACCTTTAAAACCAGACCACTGTTCTTTTTGACTGTATGTGCGTGAATGCGTGAATTAGATTAACTTAGGCATTTATACGATCTTTAGACATAGGTTTAGCTTAATAGTGTTTAAGATTTAGTTTTTTTTAATAATTAGTTAATTTGTTGTTGTCTAAAGATATCTGGTTTGTTCTATTTCATTCTGGGGATACTAGAGTGGCCTGTGGAGTGAAGTGGCGGAACTGAATTAACAGTGCGTTGCTCCCGCCATGGTCATAACAACGCGATAAACACACCCACAAATAGATACAGGGGAGGAGAAAGGATTAAAGGGGGAAGGTTTGAAGTAGTAGATGGAATTCAGTTACTGGTCTTGGGTTGGATGCAAAATCTTTGATTGAAGTTAAGTCTTACAGTTCTCGTTGGGGTTCAGTGCACACTTTTAAACTTGTTTTGCTGGTACCAGAAGGCTGCAGGGTCTTCTGTCTTGAGGCTTAAGTTACTTCCATGGGTCCCTGGAACTTTGTGTGAGAAAGAGAAAGAGAGAGAGACCTTGCTTCTTTTTGGTCTTCGAAATTATAGTCTGCCAAAAACTTTACTGTGATGCACAATTCAATCAATTCCCAGGGTGGCCAGCAAGTTAGTCATATGACTAGCTCTTTGCTTCAGACAGCATCACCTGTGAAGTTTGTTGATTCTTCAAAGCTTACTAGACATACTCAGTGGGGGGTGGAATGCTGGCTCTTACACAGACAATGACTCTCAATGTCTTTTGGTCATCACTATTGAAAAAACCCATCTGACTCATTGAATCAGGGAGAACCCTCATTTTCTCTCCAGGGAACTGTCTCTCAGAATGCAAATGTGCAGCCATGTTTTCAGCCACTGCTCTGTGGTCTTTTTTAAACAAGCTATGTTCAAGCACTGTGTACTGTTTTGGGCACCACACTATAGGAAGGATGTGATTGCATTGGAGAGGGTGCAAAGGAGATTCACCAGGATGTTGCCTGGGCTGGAGCATTTCAGCTATGCAAAAAGACTGGATAGGCTAGGGTTATTTTCCTTAGAGTAGAGAAAGCTGAGGGGGGACCTGATTGAGGCATACAAAATTATTAGGGGCATTGATAGATTAGATAGGAAGAAACTTTTTCCCTTAGCGGAGGGGTCAATAACCAGGGGGCATAGATTTAAGGAAAGGGGCAGGAGGTTTAGAGAGGATTTGATGAAAAAAAATTTCACCCAGAGGGTGGTTGGAAACTGTAACGCACTGCCTGAAGGGGTGGTGGAGGCAGAAACCCTCACAACATTTAAGAAGTTTAAGAAGTATTTCGATGAGCAGTTGAAATGCTATAGCATACAAGGCAATGGGCCAAATGTTGGAAAATGGGATTAGAATATTTAGGTGCTTGATGGCTGGCACAGACACGATGGGCCGAAGGGCCTGTTTCTGTGCTGTATAACTCTATGACTCTAAGGTCCAGTAACAATTCAAATAGTGTTCCATATGACGAAATTAATATGTTTCCATTTGGCAGTGTGGTTTCCATTACAATGACCTTCCCTCCATCATAAGGTCAGCAGTGGGGATGTTTGCTGATGATTGCACAGTGTTCAGTTCCATTCATAACTCCTCAGATAATGAAGCAGTCCATGCCCACATGCAGCAAGACATGGACAACATTCCAGCTTGGGTTAATAAGTGACAAGTAACATTCGCACCACTCAAGTGCCAGGCAATGACCGTCTCCAACAAGAGAGAATCTAATCATCTTCCCTTGACATTTAATGGCATTACCATCACTGAATCCCCCAGCATCAACATCTTTGAGGTTACCATTGACCAGAAACTTCAATGCTGGGTATCTATTGTTCCCTATGTATTCAATCCTAGGTATTTATTAGCCTGTTTGTATACAATCATGGATATTTATTAGTTTCTTTTTCCCTTTCATGGGATGTGGGCGTCGCTGGTGAGGCCAGCATTTATTGCCCATCCCTAATTGCCCTTGAGAAGATGGTGTTGAGGCACCTTCTTGAACCGCTGCAGTCCATGTGAGGTAGGTACACCCACAGTGCTGTTAGGAAGGGAGTTCCAGGATTTTGACCCAGTGACAGTGAAGGAACGGTGATATAGTTCCAAGTCAGGATGGTGTGTGACTTGGAGGGGAACTTGCAGGTGGTGGTGTTCCCATGCATTTGCTGCCCTTGTCCTTCTAGGTGGTAGAGGTCACGGGTTTGGCAGGTGCTGTCGAAGGAGCCTTGGTGAGTTGCTGCAGTGCTGTAGATCAGGGTTGTCCAACATACTGCCCGCAGGCCAGGATCCAGCCCGCCAAAAGTTTCCATCCGGCCCGCAGGTGTAAACTGTTCCCAGCGCCGTTCCTCATCCTCACTCTGACTGGAGATGAGAAATTTCCCTTTTTCAGAACCAGCTTTTCAAATATTGCGCTGTCAGTTTCACAGGTGACATTGCTGACACTCACACAGTTGCAGAGAGCGGAATGCTCTTTTAAAAGTCAGTTCCTTTAAAAAAAGATCGCTGTCAGTTCCAGAGCTGACAGCTGCTGGCATCGGAAACAGCCGCTTCCCAACAGACTCGAGGTTTTCCAGCCGGTTTTTAAAAAAAAGCCCGAACCCGCCGGAAAACCCCAAGTCTGTTGGGAAACGGCTGCTCCCGATGTCAGCGGCTGTCAGCTCTGAAACTGACAGCGATCTTTTTCTAAAAGAACTGACTTTTAAAAGAACTTTAAAAGAGTGTTCCCCTCTGCAACTGTGTGAGAGGGAGACTGGGAGAGGGGGGAACAGAGATGGGGGGACAGAGAGCGAGAAAGGGGAGAGACAGGGGAGAGAGGAGGGTGAGACAGGGACAGAGGGATGACAGAGAAGGAGGGACAGAGAGATGGGGGGACAGAGAGCGCAAGGAACACTGAGCGGGGAGCGGGGAACACTGGATACATGGGGGAGATGGAGGGGGAGATATACAGAGAGAAGGGGAATAGAGAGGGACAGAGAGGGGGGGAGAGGGAGACAGAGACAGACAGAGAGGGAGAGAGAGAGACGGACAGACAGAGAGGGGGGCAGAGAGTCAAAATACGTACAGCACAGAAAGAGGTCATTCTGTCCATCAAACCCATGCCAGCTCACCACAGAGCTACGCAGTCAGTCCACTCTCTGGCTCAATCCCCGTAGCCCTGCAAGTCTATTTCTCTCAGGTGGCCACCCGACTTCCTCTTGATGTCATTGATCGTCTCCACTTCCACCACCCTTGGGGGCAACGAGTTCCTGGTCATTCCCACCTGCTGTGTAAAAAAAGTGCTTCCTGATATTCCCCCTGCATCTTTTGCCCAAAACTTTCAATCTGTGTCCCTGAATTCTAGAGGGGAAGGGGGAGGGAAGAGAGAATGAAACACACACACAGAGCATGGGGAGAGGGGGATGAAAGATCTTTCCTGGAAGGTGGACATCTTTGCAGATTATTCTGCATTGTACATCAAGTGCATGGGCAGAGATTGACTACTTATTAAAGAAAAAACAATACCAGGTATGTCACTAAATCAGTTTTCAATATAGTGATGAGAAAGTAAGTCAATAAATTAGTCTTCTCATTTAAAGCTCCTTCACAAAAATGCACATTTGTTACTTTTATTAGCAAGATAAATTTTTAATGCCTTTATCTTTCGAAATTTACCCACTGGCCCCCCGGGGCCAAGCAAAATCGCAATGCAGCTCTCCGCCCGAAAGTGTTGGACAACCCTGTTGGAGATGGGACACACTGCTGAGAATATGGACTCAGTCCTGGATATTTATTCATCTCTATGTATTTAATCAGAATATTTATTTCTCTCTATCTATTCAATCCTGGGTATTTATCAGGCTCATGGTTGGCATCCTTTCATCTACAAAAGATGATGGACTCACAGCAAACAATCCATTTAGGTGGGGTGTCTTCCCTTGGTGAACCTTTGCTGATAGCTGTGAAGGCCAATCCTTGAGAGGCAGATTCTGCCACAAGTGCTGCACGTGAAGCTGCCAGGTGACGCTGTGAGTTGTTGTTTTCAGCGTTAGCGCCTGTTGCGAAGCAGCTGTAACAACTTGTAGTAGTGGTAGTGCACACCAGTCCACAGGATGTGTCACCATTTCCCTCTTTCACCAGCTAGTGACTCCCACGTGCGATAGTCAACACTTAGGGAACGCAGGCCTGATAAACCATGAGCTTCGTCCTAAGGGTCAGCTTGGTGTTATCCCATTCATGTTTTAGGAGTCAGCCAGAGATGGTAGCTGCATTCCCTATGCGTGTATCGAGCTGTTATCAGACTTGGTGGATGCAATTCCATATGTTTATTAATCTCTGTGTATTCAATCCCAGGTACTTATTCGTCTCTACGTATTCAATCACGGTTATTTATTAGTTTCTATATATTCCTGTCTGAGTATTTATTAGTCCCTAAGTATTCAACCTTGGGGATTAATTAATCTCTGTGTATTCAACCCTGGGGATTAATTAATCTCTGTGTATTCAACCCTGGGGATTAATTAATCTCAGTGTATTCAACCCTGGGAATTAATTAATCTCTGTGTATTCAACCCTGGGGATTAATTAATCTCAGTGTATTCAACCCTGGGAATTAATTAATCTCTGTGTATTCAACCCTGGGGATTAATTAATCTCAGTGTACTCAACCCCGGGGATTAATTAATCTCAGTGTATTCAACCCTGGGGATTAATTAATCTCAGTGTATTCAACCCCGGGGATTAATTAATCTCTGTGTATTCAACCCTGGGGATTAATTAATCTCAGTGTATTCAACCCTGGGGATTAATTAATCTCAGTGTATTCAACCCCGGGGATTAATTAATCTCTGTGTATTCAACCCAGGGAATTAATTAATCTCTGCGTATTCAACCCTGGGGATTAATTAATCTCAGTGTATTCAACCCTGGGGATTAATTAATCTCAGTGTATTCAACCCCGGGGATTAATTAATCTCTGTGTATTCAACCCCGGGGATTAATTAATCTCAGTGTATTCAACCCTGGGGATTAATTAATCTCAGTGTATTCAACCCTGGGGATTAATTAATCTATGTGTATTCAACCCTGGGGATTAATTAATCTCAGTGTATACAACCCTGGGAATTAATTAATCTCAGTGTATTCAACCCTGGGGATTAATTAATCTCAGTGTATTCAACCCTGGGGATTAATTAATCTCTGTGTATTCAACCCTGGGAATTAATTAATCTCAGTGTATTCAACCCCGGGGATCAATTAATCTCTGTGTATTCAACCCTGGGAATTAATTAATCTCAGTGTATTCAACCCCGGGGATTAATTAATCTCAGTGTATTCAACCCTGGGAATTAATTAATCTCTGTGTATTCAACCCTGGGGATTAATTAATCTCTGTGTATTCAACCCTGGGGATTAATTAATCTCTGTGTATTCAACCCTGGGGATTAATTAATCTCTGTGTATTGAATCCTGGGGATTAATTAATCTCTGTGTATTCAACCCTGGGAATTAATTAATCTCAGTGTATTCAACCCCGGGGATTAATTAATCTCTGTGTATTCAACCCCGGGAATTAATTAATCTCTGTATATTCAACCCCGGGGATTAATTAATCTCTGTGTATTCAACCCTGGGATTAATTAATCTCAGTGTATTCAACCCTGGGGATTAATTAATCTCTGTGTATTCAACCCTGGGAATTAATTAATGTCTGTGTATTCAACCCCGGGCATTAATTAATCTCAGTGTATTCAACCCTGGGGATTAATTAATCTCTGTGTATTCAACCCTGGGGATTAATTAATCTCAGCGTATTCAACCCTGGGGATTAATTATTCTCAGCGTATTCAACCCTGGGGATTAATTAATCTCAGCGTATTCAACCCTGGGGATTAATTAATCTCAGCGTATTCAACCCTGGGAATTAATTAATCTCAGTGTATTCAAACCTGGGGATTAATTAATCTCAGTGTATTCAACCCTGGGAATTAATTTATCTCAGTCTATTCAACCCTGGGGATTAATTAATCTCTGTGTATTCAACCCTGGGGATTAATTAATCTCAGTGTATTCAACCCTGGGGATTAATTAATCTCAGTGTATTCAACCCTGGGAATTAATTAATCTCAGTGTATTCAACCCTGGGGATTAATTAATCTCTGTGTATTCAATCCTGGGGATTAATTAATCTCTGTGTATTCAACCCTGGGGATTAATTAATCTCAGTGTATTCAACCCTGGGAATTAATTAATCTCAGTGTATTCAACCCTGGGGATTAATTAATCTCTGTGTATTCAACCCTGGGGATTAATTAATCTCAGTGTTTTCAACCCTAGGAGTTAATTAATCTCAGTGTTTTCAACCCTGGGAATTAATTAATCTCTGTGTATTCAACCCTGGGGATTAATTAATCTCAGTGTTTTCAACCCTGGGAATTAATTAATCTCTGGGTATTCAACCCTGGGAATTAATTAATCTCTGTGTATTCAACGCCGGGGATTAATTAATCTCAGTGTATTCAACCCTGGGGATTAATTAATCTCTGTGTATTCAACCCTGGGGATTAATTAATCTCAGTGTATTCAACCCTGGGGATTAATTAATCTCAGTGTATTCAACCCTGGGGATTAATTAATCTCAGCGTATTCAACCCTGGGGATTAATTAATCTCAGCGTATTCAAACCTGGGGATTAATTAATCTCAGTGTATTCAACCCTGGGAATTAATTAATCTCAGTGTATTCAACCCTGGGGAATAATTAATCTCAGTGTATTCAACCCTGGGGATTAATTAATCTCAGTGTATTCAACCCTGGGAATTAATTAATCTCAGTGTATTCAACCCTGGGGATTAATTAATCTCTGTGTATTCAATCCTGGGGATTAATTAATCTCTGTGTATTCAACCCTGGGGATTAATTAATCTCTGTGTATTCAACCCCGGGGATTAATTAATCTCTGTCTATTCAATCCTGGGGATTAATTTATCTCTGTGTATTCAACCCTGGGGATTAATTAATCTCTGTGTATTCAACCCTGGGGATTAATTAATCTCAGTGTATTCAATCCTGGGGATTAATTAATCTCTGTGTATTCAACCCCGGGGATTAATTAATCTCTGTGTATTCAATCCTGGGGATTAATTAATCTCTGTGTATTCAACCCTGGGGATTAATTAGTCTCAGTGTATTCAACCCCGGGGATTAATTAATCTCTGTGTATTCAACCCTGGGGATTAATTAATCTCTGTGTATTCAACCCTGGGGATTAATTAGTCTCAGTGTATTCAACCCCGGGGCTTAATTAATCTCTGTGTATTCAACCCCGGGGATTAATTAATCTCTGTGTATTCAACCCTGGGGATTAATTAATCTCAGTGTATTCAACCCTGGGGATTAATTAATCTCTGTGTATTCAACCCAGGGGATTAATTAATCTCTGTGTATTCAACCCCGGGGATTAATTAATCTCTGTGTATTCAACCCCGGGGATTAATTAATCTCAGTGTATTCAACCCGGGGATTAATTAATCTCAGTGTATTCAACCCCGGGGATTAATTAATCTCTGTGTATTCAACCCTGGGGATTAATTAATCTCAGTGTATTCAACCCCGGGGATTAATTAATCTCTGTGTATTCAACCCCGGGGATTAATTAATCTCAGTGTATTCAACCCTGGGGATTAATTAATCTCAGTGTATTCAACCCTGGGAATTAATTAATCTCAGTGTATTCAACCCTGGGGATTAATTAATATCAGTGTATTCAACCCCGGGGATTAATTAATCTCTGTGTATTCAACCCCGGGGATTAATTAATCTCTGTGTATTCAACCCTGGGGATTAATTAATCTCAGTGTATTCAACCCCGGGGATTAATTAATCTCTGTGTATTCAACCCCGGGGATTAATTAATCTCAGTGTATTCAACCCTGGGGATTAATTAATCTCAGTGTATTCAACCCTGGGGATTAATTACTCTCAGTGTATTCAACCCTGGGGATTAATTAATCTCTGTGTATTCAACCCTGGGGATTAATTAATCTCAGTGTATTCAACCCTGGGAATTAATTAATCTCAGTGTATTCAACCCTGGGGATTTATTAATCTCAGTGTATTCAACCCTGGGGATTAATTAATCTCTGTGTATTCAACCCTGGGAATTAATTAATCTCAGTGTATTCAACCCCGGGGATTAATTAATCTCTGTGTATTCAACCCTGGGAATTAATTAATCTCAGTGTATTCAACCCCGGGGATTAATTAATCTCTGTGTATTCAACCCCGGGGATTAATTAATCTCTGTGTATTCAACCCCGGGGATTAATTAATCTCAGTGTATTCAACCCGGGGATTAATTAATCTCAGTGTATTCAACCCCGGGGATTAATTAATCTCTGTGTATTCAACCCCGGGGATTAATTAATCTCAGTGTATTCAACCCTGGGGATTAATTAATCTCAGTGAATTCAACCCTGGGAATTAATTAATCTCAGTGTATTCAACCCCGGGGATTAATTAATCTCAGTGTATTCAACCCCGGGGATTAATTAATCTCTGTGTATTCAACCCCGGGGATTAATTAATCTCTGTGTATTCAACCCTGGGGATTAATTAATCTCAGTGTATTCAACCCCGGGGATTAATTAATCTCTGTGTATTCAAACCCGGGGATTAATTAATCTCAGTGCATTCAACCCTGGGGATTAATTAATCTCAGTGTATTCAACCCTGGGGATTAATTAATCTCAGTGTATTCAACCCTGGGAATTAATTAATCTCAGTGTATTCAACCCTGGGGATTAATTAATCTCTGTGTATTCAACCCTGGGGATTAATTAATCTCAGTGTATTCAACCCTGGGAATTAATTAATCTCTGTGTATTCAACCCTGGGGATTAATTAATCTCTGTGTATTCAACCCTGGGAATTAATTAATCTCAGTGTATTCAACCCCGGGGATTAATTAATCTCTGTGTATTCAACCCTGGGAATTAATTAATCTCAGTGTATTCAACCCCGGGGATTAATTAATCTCAGTGTATTCAACCCTGGGAATTAATTAATCTCTGTGTATTCAACCCTGGGGATTAATTAATCTCTGTGTATTCAACCCTGGGGATTAATTAATCTCTGTGTATTCAACCCTGGGGATTAATTAATCTCTGTGTATTGAATCCTGGGGATTAATTAATCTCTGTGGATTCAACCCTGGGAATTAATTAATCTCAGTGTATTCAACCCCGGGGATTAATTAATCTCTGTGTATTCAACCCCGGGAATTAATTAATCTCAGCGTATTCAACCCTGGGGATTAATTAATCTCAGCGTATTCAACCCTGGGGATTAATTAATCTCAGCGTATTCAACCCTGGGAATTAATTAATCTCAGTGTATTCAAACCTGGGGATTAATTAATCTCAGTGTATTCAACCCTGGGAATTAATTAATCTCAGTCTATTCAACCCTGGGGATTAATTAATCTCTGTGTATTCAACCCTGGGGATTAATTAATCTCAGTGTATTCAACCCTGGGGATTAATTAATCTCAGTGTATTCAACCCTGGGAATTAATTAATCTCAGTGTATTCAACCCAGGGGATTAATTAATCTCTGTGTATTCAACCCTGGGAATTAATTAATCTATGTGTATTCAACCCCGGGCATTAATTAATCTCAGTGTATTCAACCCTGGGGATTAATTAATCTCCGTGTATTCAACCCTGGGGATTAATTAATCTCAGCGTATTCAACCCTGGGGATTAATTAATCTCAGCGTATTCAAACCTGGGGATTAATTAATCTCAGCGTATTCAACCCTGGGGATTAATTAATCTCAGCGTATTCAACCCTGGGAATTAATTAATCTCAGTGTATTCAAACCTGGGGATTAATTAATCTCAGTGTATTCAACCCGGGGATTAATTAATCTCAGTGTATTCAACCCCGGGGATTAATTAATCTCTGTGTATTCAACCCTGGGGATTAATTAATCTCAGTGTATTCAACCCCGGGGATTAATTAATCTCTGTGTATTCAACCCCGGGGATTAATTAATCTCAGTGTATTCAACCCTGGGGATTAATTAATCTCAGTGTATTCAACCCTGGGAATTAATTAATCTCAGTGTATTCAACCCTGGGGATTAATTAATATCAGTGTATTCAACCCCGGGGATTAATTAATCTCTGTGTATTCAACCCCGGGGATTAATTAATCTCTGTGTATTCAACCCTGGGGATTAATTAATCTAAGTGTATTCAACCCCGGGGATTAATAAATCTCTGTGTATTCAACCCCGGGGATTAATTAATCTCAGTGTATTCAACCCTGGGGATTAATTAATCTCAGTGTATTCAACCCTGGGGATTAATTACTCTCAGTGTATTCAACCCTGGGGATTAATTAATCTCTGTGTATTCAACCCTGGGGATTAATTAATCTCAGTGTATTCAACCCTGGGAATTAATTAATCTCAGTGTATTCAACCCTGGGGATTTATTAATCTCAGTGTATTCAACCCTGGGGATTAATTAATCTCTGTGTATTCAACCCTGGGAATTAATTAATCTCAGTGTATTCAACCCCGGGGATTAATTAATCTCTGTGTATTCAACCCTGGGAATTAATTAATCTCAGTGTATTCAACCCCGGGGATTAATTAATCTCTGTGTATTCAACCCCGGGGATTAATTAATCTCTGTGTATTCAACCCCGGGGATTAATTAATCTCAGTGTATTCAACCCGGGGATTAATTAATCTCAGTGTATTCAACCCCGGGGATTAATTAATCTCTGTGTATTCAACCCCGGGGATTAATTAATCTCAGTGTATTCAACCCTGGGGATTAATTAATCTCAGTGAATTCAACCCTGGGAATTAATTAATCTCAGTGTATTCAACCCTGGGGATTAATTAATCTCAGTGTATTCAACCCCGGGGATTAATTAATCTCTGTGTATTCAACCCCGGGGATTAATTAATCTCTGTGTATTCAACCCTGGGGATTAATTAATCTCAGTGTATTCAACCCCGGGGATTAATTAATCTCTGTGTATTCAACCCCGGGGATTAATTAATCTCAGTGCATTCAACCCTGGGGATTAATTAATCTCAGTGTATTCAACCCTGGGGATTAATTAATCTCAGTGTATTCAACCCTGGGAATTAATTAATCTCAGTGTATTCAACCCTGGGGATTAATTAATCTCTGTGTATTCAACCCTGGGGATTAATTAATCTCAGTGTATTCAACCCTGGGAATTAATTAATCTCTGTGTATTCAACCCTGGGGATTAATTAATCTCTGTGTATTCAACCCTGGGAATTAATTAATCTCAGTGTATTCAACCCCGGGGATTAATTAATCTCTGTGTATTCAACCCTGGGAATTAATTAATCTCAGTGTATTCAACCCCGGGGATTAATTAATCTCAGTGTATTCAACCCTGGGAATTAATTAATCTCTGTGTATTCAACCCTGGGGATTAATTAATCTCTGTGTATTCAACCCTGGGGATTAATTAATCTCTGTGTATTCAACCCTGGGGATTAATTAATCTCTGTGTATTGAATCCTGGGGATTAATTAATCTCTGTGGATTCAACCCTGGGAATTAATTAATCTCAGTGTATTCAACCCCGGGGATTAATTAATCTCTGTGTATTCAACCCCGGGAATTAATTAATCTCAGCGTATTCAACCCTGGGGATTAATTAATCTCAGCGTATTCAACCCTGGGGATTAATTAATCTCAGCGTATTCAACCCTGGGGATTAATTAATCTCAGCGTATTCAACCCTGGGAATTAATTAATCTCAGTGTATTCAAACCTGGGGATTAATTAATCTCAGTGTATTCAACCCTGGGAATTAATTAATCTCAGTCTATTCAACCCTGGGGATTAATTAATCTCTGTGTATTCAACCCTGGGGATTAATTAATCTCAGTGTATTCAACCCTGGGGATTAATTAATCTCAGTGTATTCAACCCTGGGAATTAATTAATCTCAGTGTATTCAACCCTGGGGATTAATTAATCTCTGTGTATTCAACCCTGGGAATTAATTAATCTATGTGTATTCAACCCCGGGCATTAATTAATCTCAGTGTATTCAACCCTGGGGATTAATTAATCTCCGTGTATTCAACCCTGGGGATTAATTAATCTCAGCGTATTCAACCCTGGGGATTAATTAATCTCAGCGTATTCAAACCTGGGGATTAATTAATCTCAGCGTATTCAACCCTGGGGATTAATTAATCTCAGCGTATTCAACCCTGGGAATTAATTAATCTCAGTGTATTCAAACCTGGGGATTAATTAATCTCAGTGTATTCAACCCTGGGAATTAATTAATCTCAGTCTATTCAACCCTGGGGATTAATTAATCTCTGTGTATTCAACCCTGGGGATTAATTAATCTCAGTGTATTCAACCCTGGGGATTAATTAATCTCAGTGTATTCAACCCTGGGAATTAATTAATCTCAGAGTATTCAACCCTGGGGATTAATTAATCTCTGTGTATTCAATCCTGGGGATTAATTAATCTCTGTGTATTCAACCCTGGGGATTAATTAATCTCTGTGTATTCAACCCTGGGAATTAATTAATCTCAGTGTTTTCAACCCTAGGAGTTAATTAATCTCAGTGTTTTCAACCCTGGGAATTAATTAATCTCTGTGTATTCAAGCCTGGGGATTAATTAATCTCAGTGTTTTCAACCCTGGGAATTAATTAATCTCTGGGTATTCAACCCTGGGGATTAATTAATCTCTGTGTATTCAACCCCGGGGATTAATTAATCTCAGTGTATTCAACCCTGGGGATTAATTAATCTCTGTGTATTCAACCCTGGGGATTAATTAATCTCAGCGTATTCAACCCTGGGGATTAATTAATCTCAGCGTATTCAACCCTGGGGATTAATTAATCTCAGCGTATTCAACCCTGGGGATTAATTAATCTCAGCGTATTCAAACCTGGGGATTAATTAATCTCAGTGTATTCAACCCTGGGAATTAATTAATCTCAGTGTATTCAACCCTGGGGATTAATTAATCTCTGTGTATTCAATCCTGGGGATTAATTAATCTCTGTGTATTCAACCCTGGGGATTAATTAATCTCTGTGTATTCAACCCCGGGGATTAATTAATCTCTGTGTATTCAACCCCGGGGATTAATTAATCTCTGTCTATTCAATCCTGGGGATTAATTAATCTCTGTGTATTCAACCCTGGGGATTAACTAATCTCTGTGTATTCAACCCTGGGGATTAATTAATCTCAGTGTATTCAACCCTGGGGATTAATTAATCTCTGTGTATTCAATCCTGGGGATTAATTAATCTCTGTGTATTCAACCCCGGGGATTAATTAATCTCTGTGTATTCAATCCTGGGGATTAATTAATCTCTGTGTATTCAATCCTGGGGATTAATTAATCTCTGTGTATTCAACCCCGGGGATTAATTAGTCTCAGTGTATTCAACCCCGGGGATTAATTAATCTCTGTGTATTCAACCCCGGGGATTAATTAATCTCTGTGTATTCAACCCTGGGGATTAATTAATCTCAGTGTATTCAACCCTGGGGATTAATTAATCTCTGTGTATTCAACCCAGGGGATTAATTAATCTCTGTGTATTCAACCCCGGGGATTAATTAATCTCTGTGTATTCAACCCCGGGGATTAATTAATCTCAGTGTATTCAACCCGGGGATTAATTAATCTCAGTGTATTCAACCCCGGGGATTAATTAATCTCTGTGTATTCAACCCCGGGGATTAATTAATCTCAGTGTATTCAACCCCGGGGATTAATTAATCTCTGTGTATTCAACCCCGGGGATTAATTAATCTCAGTGTATTCAACCCTGGGGATTAATTAATCTCAGTGTATTCAACCCTGGGAATTAATTAATCTCAGTGTATTCAACCCCGGGAATTAATTAATCTCAGTGTATTCAACCCCGGGGATTAATTAATCTCTGTGTATTCAACTCCGCGGATTAATTAATCTCTGTGTATTCAACCCCGGGGATTAATTAATCTCAGTGTATTCACACCCGGGGATTAATTAATCTCTGTGTATTCAACCCCGGGGATTAATTAATCTCAGTGTATTCAACCCTGGGGATTAATTAATCTCAGTGTATTCAACCCTGGGAATTAATTAATCTCAGTGTATTCAACCCTGGGGATTAATTAATCTCTGTGTATTCAACCCTGGGGATTAATTAATCTCAGTGTATTCAACCCTGGGAATTAATTAATCTCAGTGTATTCAACCCTGGGGATTAATTAATCTCAGTGTATTCAACCCTGGGGATTAATTAATCTCTGTGTGTTCAACCCTGGGAATTAATTAATCTCAGTGTATTCAACCCCGGGGATTAATTAATCTTTGTGTATTCAACCCCGGAAATTAATTAATCTCAGTGTATTCAACCCCGGGGATTAATTAATCTCTGTGTATTCAACCCCGGGGATTAATTAATCTCTGTGTATTCAACCCCGGGGATAAATTAATCTCAGTGTTTTCAACCCGGGGATTAATTAATTTCAGTGTATTCAAGCCGGGGATTAATTAATCTCTGTGTATTCAACACTGGGGATTAATTAATCTCAGTGTATTCAACCCCGGGTATTAATTAATCTCTGTGTATTCAACCCCGGGGATTAATTAATCTCAGTGTATTCAACCATGGGGATTAATTAATCTCAGTGAATTCAACCCTGGGAATTAATTAATCTCAGTGTATTCAACCCTGGGGATTAATTAATCTCAATGTATTCAACCCCGGGGATTAATTAATCTCTGTGTATTCAACCCTGGGAATTAATTAATCTATGTGTATTCAACCCCGGGCATTAATTAATCTCAGTGTATTCAACCCTGGGGATTAATTTATCTCTGTGTATTCAACCCTGGGGATTAATTAATCTCAGCGTATTCAACCCTGGGGATTAATTAATCTCAGCGTATTCAAACCTGGGGATTAATTAATCTCAGCGTATTCAACCCTGGGGATTAATTAATCTCAGCGTATTCAACCCTGGGAATTAATTAATCTCAGTGTATTCAAACCTGGGGATTAATTAATCTCAGTGTATTCAACCGTGGGAATTAATTAATCTCAGTCTATTCAACCCTGGGGATTAATTAATCTCTGTGTATTCAACCCTGGGGATTAATTAATCTCAGTGTATTCAACCCTGGGGATTAATTAATCTCAGTGTATTCAACCCTGGGAATTAATTAATCTCAGTGTATTCAACCCTGGGGATTAATTAATCTCTGTGTATTCAATCCTGGGGATTAATTAATCTCTGTGTATTCAACCCTGGGGATTAATTAATCTCAGTGTATTCAACCCTGGGAATTAATTAATCTCAGTGTATTCAACCCTGGGGATTAATTAATCTCTGTGTATTCAACCCTGGGGATTAATTAATCTCAGTGTTTTCAACCCTAGGAGTTAATTAATCTCAGTGTTTTCAACCCTGGGAATTAATTAATCTCTGTGTATTCAACCCTGGGGATTAATTAATCTCAGTGTTTTCAACCCTGGGAATTAATTAATCTCTGGGTATTCAACCCTGGGGATTAATTAATCTCTGTGTATTCAACCCCGGGGATTAATTAATCTCAGTGTATTCAACCCTGGGGATTAATTAATCTCTGTATATTCAACCCTGGGGATTAATTAATCTCAGCGTATTCAACCCTGGGGATTAATTAATCTCAGCGTATTCAACCCTGGGGATTAATTAATCTCAGCGTATTCAACCCTGGGGATTAATTAATCTCAGCGTATTCAAACCTGGGGATTAATTAATCTCAGTGTATTCAACCCTGGGAATTAATTAATCTCAGTGTATTCAACCCTGGGAATTAATTAATCTCAGTGTATTCAACCCTGGGGATTAATTAATCTCTGTGTATTCAATCCTGGGGATTAATTAATCTCTGTGTATTCAACCCCGGGGATTAATTAATCTCTGTGTATTCAACCCCGGGGATTAATTAATCTCTGTCTATTCAATCCTGGGGATTAATTAATCTCTGTGTATTCAACCCTGGGGATTAATTAATCTCTGTGTATTCAACCCTGGGGATTAATTAATCTCAGTGTATTCAACCCTGGGGATTAATTAATCTCTGTGTATTCAATCCTGGGGATTAATTAATCTCTGTGTATTCAACCCCGGGGATTAATTAATCTCTGTGTATTCAATCCTGGGGATTAATTAATCTCTGTGTATTCAACCCTGGGGATTAATTAATCTCAGTGTATTCAACCCTGGGAATTAATTAATCTCAGTGTATTCAACCCTGGGGATTAATTAATCTCTGTGTATTCAATCCTGGGGATTAATTAATCTCTGTGTATTCAACCCTGGGGATTAATTAATCTCAGTGTATTCAACCCTGGGAATTAATTAATCTCAGTGCATTCAACCCTGGGGATTAATTAATCTCTGTGTATTCAACCCTGGGGATTAATTAATCTCAGTGTTTTCAACCCTAGGAGTTAATTAATCTCAGTGTTTTCAACCCTGGGAATTAATTAATCTCTGTGTATTCAACCCTGGGGATTAATTAATCTCAGTGTTTTCAACCCTGGGAATTAATTAATCTCTGGGTATTCAACCCTGGGGATTAATTAATCTCTGTGTATTCAACCCCGGGGATTAATTAATCTCAGTGTATTCAACCCTGGGGATTAATTAATCTCTGTGTATTCAACCCTGGGGATTAATTAATCTCAGCGTATTCAACCCTGGGGATTAATTAATCTCAGCGTATTCAACCCTGGGGATTAATTAATCTCAGCGTATTCAACCCTGGGGATTAATTAATCTCAGCGTATTCAAACCTGGGGATTAATTAATCTCAGTGTATTCAACCCTGGGAATTAATTAATCTCAGTGTATTCAACCCTGGGAATTAATTAATCTCAGTGTATTCAACCCTGGGGATTAATTAATCTCTGTGTATTCAATCCTGGGGATTAATTAATCTCTGTGTATTCAACCCTGGGGATTAATTAATCTCTGTGTATTCAACCCCGGGGATTAATTAATCTCTGTGTATTCAACCCCGGGGATTAATTAATCTCTGTCTATTCAATCCTGGGGATTAATTAATCTCTGTGTATTCAACCCTGGGGATTAACTAATCTCTGTGTATTCAACCCTGGGGATTAATTAATCTCAGTGTATTCAACCCTGGGGATT
Organism: Heterodontus francisci; assembly: GCF_036365525.1. Lineage (NCBI taxonomy): Eukaryota > Metazoa > Chordata > Chondrichthyes > Heterodontiformes > Heterodontidae > Heterodontus > Heterodontus francisci. Next base: position 46,491,195 of record NC_090406.1, read on the forward strand.
AATTAATCTCTGTGTATTCAATCCTGGGGATTAATTAATCTCTGTGTATTCAACCCCGGGGATTAATTAATCTCTGTGTATTCAATCCTGGGGATTAATTAATCTCTGTGTATTCAACCCTGGGGATTAATTAATCTCTGTGTATTCAACCCCGGGGATTAATTAGTCTCAGTGTATTCAACCCCGGGGATTAATTATTCTCTGTGTATTCAACCCCGGGGATTAATTAATCTCTGTGTATTCAACCCTGGGGATTAATTAATCTCAGTGTATTCAACCCTGGGGATTAATTAATCTCTGTGTATTCAACCCAGGGGATTAATTAATCTCTGTGTATTCAACCCCGGGGATTAATTAATCTCTGTGTATTCAACCCCGGGGATTAATTAATCTCAGTGTATTCAACCCGGGGATTAATTAATCTCAGTGTATTCAACCCCGGGGATTAATTAATCTCTGTGTATTCAGCCCCGGGGATTAATTAATCTCAGTGTATTCAACCCCGGGGATTAATTAATCTCTGTGTATTCAACCCCGGGGATTAATTAATCTCAGTGTATTCAACCCTGGGGATTAATTAATCTCAGTGTATTCAACCCTGGGAATTAATTAATCTCAGTGTATTCAACCCCGGGAATTAATTAATCTCAGTGTATTCAACCCCGGGGATTAATTAATCTCTGTGTATTCAACTCCGCGGATTAATTAATCTCTGTGTATTCATCCCCGGGGATTAATTAATCTCAGTGTATTCACACCCGGGGATTAATTAATCTCTGTGTATTCAACCCCGGGGATTAATTAATCTCAGTGTATTCAACCCTGGGGATTAATTAATCTCAGTGTATTCAACCCTGGGAATTAATTAATCTCAGTGTATTCAACCCTGGGGATTAATTAATCTCTGTGTATTCAACCCTGGGGATTAATTAATCTCAGTGTATTCAACCCTGGGAATTAATTAATCTCAGTGTATTCAACCCTGGGGATTAATTAATCTCAGTGTATTCAACCCTGGGGATTAATTAATCTCTGTGTGTTCAACCCTGGGAATTAATTAATCTCAGTGTATTCAACCCCGGGGATTAATTAATCTTTGTGTATTCAACCCCGGAAATTAATTAATCTCAGTGTATTCAACCCCGGGGATTAATTAATCTCTGTGTATTCAACCCCGGGGATTAATTAATCTCTGTGTATTCAACCCCGGGGATAAATTAATCTCAGTGTTTTCAACCCGGGGATTAATTAATTTCAGTGTATTCAAGCCGGGGATTAATTAATCTCTGTGTATTCAACACTGGGGATTAATTAATCTCAGTGTATTCAACCCCGGGTATTAATTAATCTCTGTGTATTCAACCCCGGGGATTAATTAATCTCAGTGTATTCAACCATGGGGATTAATTAATCTCAGTGAATTCAACCCTGGGAATTAATTAATCTCAGTGTATTCAACCCTGGGGATTAATTAATCTCAATGTATTCAACCCCGGGGATTAATTAATCTCTGTGTATTCAACCCTGGGAATTAATTAATCTATGTGTATTCAACCCCGGGCATTAATTAATCTCAGTGTATTCAACCCTGGGGATTAATTTATCTCTGTGTATTCAACCCTGGGGATTAATTAATCTCAGCGTATTCAACCCTGGGGATTAATTAATCTCAGCGTATTCAAACCTGGGGATTAATTAATCTCAGCGTATTCAACCCTGGGGATTAATTAATCTCAGCGTATTCAACCCTGGGAATTAATTAATCTCAGTGTATTCAAACCTGGGGATTAATTAATCTCAGTGTATTCAACCGTGGGAATTAATTAATCTCAGTCTATTCAACCCTGGGGATTAATTAATCTCTGTGTATTCAACCCTGGGGATTAATTAATCTCAGTGTATTCAACCCTGGGGATTAATTAATCTCAGTGTATTCAACCCTGGGAATTAATTAATCTCAGTGTATTCAACCCTGGGGATTAATTAATCTCTGTGTATTCAATCCTGGGGATTAATTAATCTCTGTGTATTCAACCCTGGGGATTAATTAATCTCAGTGTATTCAACCCTGGGAATTAATTAATCTCAGTGTATTCAACCCTGGGGATTAATTAATCTCTGTGTATTCAACCCTGGGGATTAATTAATCTCAGTGTTTTCAACCCTAGGAGTTAATTAATCTCAGTGTTTTCAACCCTGGGAATTAATTAATCTCTGTGTATTCAACCCTGGGGATTAATTAATCTCAGTGTTTTCAACCCTGGGAATTAATTAATCTCTGGGTATTCAACCCTGGGGATTAATTAATCTCTGTGTATTCAACCCCGGGGATTAATTAATCTCAGTGTATTCAACCCTGGGGATTAATTAATCTCTGTATATTCAACCCTGGGGATTAATTAATCTCAGCGTATTCAACCCTGGGGATTAATTAATCTCAGCGTATTCAACCCTGGGGATTAATTAATCTCAGCGTATTCAACCCTGGGGATTAATTAATCTCAGCGTATTCAACCCTGGGGATTAATTAATCTCAGCGTATTCAAACCTGGGGATTAATTAATCTCAGTGTATTCAACCCTGGGAATTAATTAATCTCAGTGTATTCAACCCTGGGAATTAATTAATCTCAGTGTATTCAACCCTGGGGATTAATTAATCTCTGTGTATTCAATCCTGGGGATTAATTAATCTCTGTGTATTCAACCCCGGGGATTAATTAATCTCTGTGTATTCAACCCCGGGGATTAATTAATCTCTGTCTATTCAATCCTGGGGATTAATTAATCTCTGTGTATTCAACCCTGGGGATTAATTAATCTCTGTGTATTCATCCCTGGGGATTAATTAATCTCAGTGTATTCAACCCTGGGGATTAATTAATCTCTGTGTATTCAATCCTGGGGATTAATTAATCTCTGTGTATTCAACCCCGGGGATTAATTAATCTCTGTGTATTCAATCCTGGGGATTAATTAATCTCTGTGTATTCAACCCTGGGGATTAATTAATCTCTGTGTATTCAACCCCGGGGATTAATTAGTCTCAGTGTATTCAACCCCGGGGATTAATTAATCTCTGTGTATTCAACCCCGGGGATTAATTAATCTCTGTGTATTCAAACCTGGGGATTAATTAATCTCAGTGTATTCAACCCTGGGGATTAATTAATCTCTGTGTATTCAACCCAGGGGATTAATTAATCTCTGTGTATTCAACCCCGGGGATTAATTAATCTCTGTGTATTCAACCCCGGGGATTAATTAATCTCAGTGTATTCAACCCGGGGATTAATTAATCTCAGTGTATTCAACCCCGGGGATTAATTAATCTCTGTGTATTCAACCCCGGGGATTAATTAATCTCAGTGTATTCAACCCCGGGGATTAATTAATCTCTGTGTATTCAACCCCGGGCATTAATTAATCTCAGTGTATTCAACCCTGGGGATTAATTAATCTCAGTGTATTCAACCCTGGGAATTAATTAATCTCAGTGTATTCAACCCCGGGAATTAATTAATCTCAGTGTATTCAACCCCGGGGATTAATTAATCTCTGTGTATTCAACTCCGCGGATTAATTAATCTCTGTGTATTCAACCCCGGGGATTAATTAATCTCAGTGTATTCAACCCCGGGGATTAATTAATCTCTGTGTATTCAACCCCGGGGATTAATTAATCTCAGTGTATTCAACCCTGGGGATTAATTAATCTCAGTGTATTCAACCCTGGGAATTAATTAATCTCAGTGTATTCAACCCTGGGGATTAATTAATCTCTGTGTATTCAACCCTGGGGATTAATTAATCTCAGTGTATTCAACCCTGGGAATTAATTAATCTCAGTGTATTCAACCCTGGGGATTAATTAATCTCAGTGTATTCAACCCTGGGGATTAATTAATCTCTGTGTATTCAACCCTGGGAATTAATTAATCTCAGTGTATTCAACCCCGGGGATTAATTAATCTTTGTGTATTCAACCCCGGAAATTAATTAATCTCAGTGTATTCAACCCCGGGGATTAATTAATCTCTGTGTATTCAACCCCGGGGATTAATTAATCTCTGTGTATTCAACCCCGGGGATAAATTAATCTCAGTGTTTTCAACCCGGGGATTAATTAATTTCAGTGTATTCAAGCCGGGGATTAATTAATCTCTGTGTATTCAACACTGGGGATTAATTAATCTCAGTGTATTCAACCCCGGGTATTAATTAATCTCTGTGCATTCAACCCCGGGGATTAATTAATCTCAGTGTATTCAACCATGGGGATTAATTAATCTCAGTGAATTCAACCCTGGGAATTAATTAATCTCAGTGTATTCAACCCTGGGGATTAATTAATCTCAATGTATTCAACCCCGGGGATTAATTAATCTCTGTGTATTCAACCCTGGGGATTAATTAATCTCAGTGTATTCAACCCCGGGGATTAATTAATCTCAGTGTATTCAACCCTGGGAATTAATTAATCTCAGTGTATTCAACCCTGGGGATTAATTAATCTCTGTGTATTCAACCCTGGGGATTAATTAATCTCAGTGTATTCAAGCCTGGGAATTAATTAATCTCTGTGTATTCAACCCTGGGGATTAATTAATCTCTGTGTATTCAACCCTGGGAATTAATTAATCTCAGTGTATTCAACCCCGGGGATTAATTAATCTCTGTGTATTCAACCCTGGGAATTAATTAATCTCAGTGTATTCAACCCCGGGGATTAATTAATCTCTGTGTATTCAACCCCGGGGATTAATTAATCTCAGTGTATTCAACCCCGGGGATTACTTAATCTCTGTGTATTCAACCCCGGGGATTAATTAATCTCAGTGTATTCAACCCCGGGGATTAATTAATCTCAGTGTATTCAACCCTGGGGATTAATTAATCTCTGTGTATTCAACCCTGGGAATTAATTAATCTCAGTGTATTCAACCCTGGGGATTAATTAATCTCAGTGTATTCAACCCTGGGAATTAATTAATCTCAGTGTATTCAACCCCGGGGATTAATTAATCTCTGTGTATTCAACCCCGGGGATTAATTAATCTCAGTGTATTCAACCCCGGGGATTAATTAATCTCTGTGTATTCAACCCTGGGAATTAATTAATCTCAGTGTATTCAACCCCGGGGATTAATTAATCTCTGTGTATTCAACCCCGGGGATTAATTAATCTCAGTGTATTCAACCCCGGGGATTAATTAATCTCTGTGTATTCAACCCCGGGGATTAATTAATCTCAGTGTATTCAACCCCGGGGATTAATTAATCTCTGTGTATTCAACCCCGGGGATTAATTAATCTCTGTGTATTCAACCCCGGGGATTAATTAATCTCTGTGTATTCAACCCTGGGGATTGATTAATCTCAGTGTATTCAATCCTGGGAATTAATTAATCTCAGTGTATTCAACCCCGGGGATTAATTAATCTCTGTGTATTCAACCCCGGGGATTAATTAATCTCTGTGTATTCAACCCCGGGGATTAATTAATCTCTGTGTATTCAACCCTGGGGATTGATTAATCTCAGTGTATTCAATCCTGGGAATTAATTAATCTCAGTGTATTCAACCCCGGGGATTAATTAATCTCTGTGTATTCAACCCCGGGGATTAATTAATCTCTGTGTATTCAACCCCGGGGATTAATTAATCTCTGTGTATTCAACCCTGGGGATTGATTAATCTCTGTGTATTCAACCCTGGGGATTAATTAATCTCAGTGTATTCAACCCTGGGAATTAATTAATCTCAGTGTATTCAACCCCGGGGATTAATTAATCTCTGTGTATTCAACCCCGGGGATTAATTAATCTCAGTGTATTCAACCCCGGGGATTAATTAATCTCTGTGTATTCAACCCCGGGGATTAATTAATCTCAGTGTATTCAACCCCGGGGATTAATTAATCTCTGTGTATTCAACCCCGGGGATTAATTAATCTCTGTGTATTCAACCCCGGGGATTAATTAATCTCTGTGTATTCAACCCCGGGGATTAATTAATCTCTGTGTATTCAACCCCGGGGATTAATTAATCTCTGTGTATTCAATCCTGGGAATTAATTATTCTCTGTGTATTCAATCCTGGGGATGAATTATTCTCTGTGTATTGAACCCTGGGGATTAATTAATCTCTGTGTGTTCAATCCTGGGAATTAATTATTCTCTGTGTATTCAATCCTGGGAATTAATTAATCTCTGTGTGTTCAATCCTGGGAATTAATTATTCTCTGTGTATTCAATCCTGGGAATTAATTAATCTCTGTGTGTTCAATCCTGGGAATTAATTATTCTCTGTGTATTCAACTCTGGGGATTAATTAATCTCTGTGTATTCAACCCTGGCGATTAATTAAACTCTGTGTATTCAATCCTGGGAATTAATTATTCTCTGTGTATTCAACTCTGGGGATTAATTAATCTCTGTGTATTCAACCCTGGCGATTAATTAAACTCTGTGTATTCAATCCTGGGAATTAATTAATCTCTGTGTATTCAATCCTGTGGATTAATTATGCTCTGTGTATTCAACCCTGGGAATTAATTAATCTCTAAGTATTCAACACTGGGGATTAATTAATCTCTGTGCATTCAACCTTGGGAATTAATTAATCTCCGTGTTTTCAGCCCTGGGAATTAATTAATCTCTAAGTATTCAACACTGGGAATTAATTAATCTCTGTGTATACAATCCTGGGGATGAATTATTCTCTGTGTATTCAATCCTGGGGATGAATTAATTTCTGTGTATTCAATCCTGGGGATTAATTAATCTCTGTGTATTCAATCCTGGGGATTAATTAATCTCTGTGTATTCAATCCTGGGGATTAATTAATCTCTGTGTATTCAATCCTGGGGATTAATTAATCTCTGTGTATTCAGTCCTGGGGATTAATTAATCTCTGTGTATTCAATCCTGGGAATTAATTATTCTCTGTGTATTCAATCCTGGGAATTAATTATTCTCTGTGTATTCAATCCTGGGAATTAATTAATCTCTGTGTGTTCAATCCTGGGAATTAATTATTCTCTGTGTATTCAACCCTGGCGATTAATTAAACTCTGTGTATTCAACCCTGGGGATTAATTAATCTCTGTGTATGCAACCCTGGGGATTAATTAATCTCTGTGTATTCAACCCTGGGGATTAATTAATCTCTGTGTATTCAACCCTGGGGATTAATTAATCTCTGTGTATTCAACCCTGGGAATTAATTAATCTCTGAGTATTCAACACTGGGGATTAATTAATCTCTGTGCATTCAACCTTGGGAATTAATTAATCTCCGTGTTTTCAGCCCTGGGAATTAATTAATCTCTAAGTATTCAACACTGGGAATTAATTAATCTCTGTGTATTCAATCCTGGGGATTAATTAATCTCTGTGTATTCAATCCTGGGGATGAATTAATCTCTGTGTATTCAGTCCTGGGGATTAATTAATCTCTGTGTGTTCAATCCTGGGAATTAATTATTCTCTGTGTATTCAATCCTGGGAATTAATTATTCTCTGTGTATTCAATCCTGGGAATTAATTAATCTCTGTGTGTTCAATCCTGGGAATTAATTATTCTCTGTGTATTCAACCCTGGCGATTAATTAAACTCTGTGTATTCAACCCTGGGGATTAATTAATCTCTGTGTATGCAACCCTGGGGATTAATTAATCTCTGTGTATTCAACCCTGGGGATTAATTAATCTCTGTGTATTCAACCCTGGGAATTAATTAATCTCTGAGTATTCAACACTGGGGATTAATTAATCTCTGTGCATTCAACCTTGGGAATTAATTAATCTCCGTGTTTTCAGCCCTGGGAATTAATTAATCTCTAAGTATTCAACACTGGGAATTAATTAATCTCTGTGTATTCAATCCTGGGGATTAATTAATCTCTGTGTATTCAATCCTGGGGATGAATTAATCTCTGTGTATTCAGTCCTGGGGATTAATTAATCTCTGTGTATTCAATCCTGGGGATTCATTAATCTCTGTGTATTCAACCCTGGGAATTAATTAATCTCTGTGTATTCAATCCTGGGAATTAATTAATCTCTGTGTATTCAACCCTGGGGATTAATTAATCTCTGTGTATTCAGTCCTGGGGATTAATTAATCTCTGTGTATTCAATCCTGGGGATTAATTAATCTCTGTGTATTCAACCCTGGGAATTAATTAATCTCTGTGTATTCAATACTGGGAATTAATTAATCTCTGTGTATTCAACCCTGGGGATTAATTAATCTCTGTGTATTCAGTCCTGGGGATTAATTAATCTCTGTGTATTCAATCCTGGGGATTAATTAATCTCTGTGTATTCAACCCTGGGGATTAATTAATCTCTGTGTATTCAATCCTGGGGATTAATTAATCTCTGTGTATTCAATCCTGGGAATTAATTAATCTCTGTGTATTCAACCCTGGGGATTAATTAATCTCTGTGTATTCAATCCTGGGGATTAATTAATCTCTGTGTATTCAATCCTGGTAATTAATTAATCTCTGTGTATTCAATCCTGGGGATTAATTAATCTCTGTGTATTCAACCCTGGGAATTAATTAATCTCTGTGTATTCAATCCTGGGAATTAATTAATCTCTGTGTATTCAACCCTGGGGATTAATTAATCTCTGTGTATTCAATCCTGGGAATTAATTAATCTCTGTGTATTCAACCCTGGGGATTAATTAATCTCTGTGTATTCAATCCTGGGGATTAATTAATCCCTGTGTATTCAACCCTGGGGATTAATTAATCTCTGTGTATTCAAACCTGGGGATTAATTAATCTCTGTGTATTCAATCCTGGGGATGAATTATTCTCTGTGTATTCAATCCTGGGGATGAATTATTCTCTGTGTGTTGAACCCTGGGAATAAATTAATCTCTGTGTATTCAATCCTGGGAATTAATTAATCCCTGTGTATTCAACCCTGGGGATTAATTAATCTCTGTGTATTCAATCCTGGGAATTAATTAATCTCTGTGTATTCAATCCTGGGGATTAATTAATCTCTGTGTATTCAATCCTGGGGATGAATTATTCTCTGTGTATTCAATCCTGGGGATGAATTATTCTCTGTGTATTGAACCCTGGGGATTAATTAATCTCTGTGTATTCAATCCTGGGGATTAATTAATCTCTGTGTATTCAATCCTGGGGATGAATTATTCTCTGTGTATTCAATCCTGGGGATGAATTATTCTCTGTGTATTGAACCCTGGGGATTAATTAATCTCTGTGTATTCAATCCTGGGAATTAATTAATCCCTGTGTATTCAACCCTGGGGATTAATTAATCCCTGTGTATTCAATCCTGGGGATTAATTAATCTCTGTGTATTCAATCCTGGGGATTAATTAATCTCTGTGTATTCAATCCTGGGGATGAATTATTCTCTGTGTATTCAATCCTGGGGATGAATTATTCTCTGTGTATTGAACCCTGGGGATTGATTAATCTCTGTGTATTGAACCCTGGGGATTAATTATTCTCTGTGTATTCAATCCTGGGAATTAATTGTTCTCTGTGTATTCAATCCTGGGGATGAATTATTCTCTGTGTATTGAACCGTGGGGATTAATTAATCTCTGTGTATTCAATGCTGGGAATTAATTAATCTCTGTGTATTCAACCCTGGGGATTAATTAATCTCAGTGTTTTCAACCCTGGGGATTAATTAATCTCTGTGTATTCAACCCTGGGGATTAATTAATCTCTGTTTGGCAACCCTGGGGATTAATTATTCTCTGTGTATTCAACCCTGGGGATTAATTAATCTCTGTGTATTCAATCCTGTGGATTAATTATTCTCTGTGTTTTCAACCCTGGGTATTAATTAATCTCAGTGTTTTGAACCCTGAGTATTAATTAAACTCTGTGTTTTCAACCCTGGGAATTAATTAATCTCTAAGTATTCAACCCTGGGAATTAATTAATCTCGAAGTATTCAACACTGGGGATTAATTAATCTCTGTGTATTCAACCTTGGGAATTAATTAATCTCCGTGTTTTCAGCCCTGGGAATTAATTAATCTCTAAGTATTCATCCTTGGGAATTAATTAATCTCTGTGTATTCAATCATGGGGATTAATTAATCTCTGTGTTTTCAACCTTGGGAATTAATTAATCTCTGTGTATTCAACCCTGGGGATTAATTAATCTCAGTGTTTTCAATCTTGGGAATTAATTAATCTCTGTGTATTCAACCCTGGGGATTAATTAATCTCTGTGTATTCAACCCTGGGGATTAATTAATCTCTTTGTATTCAACCCTGGGGATTAATTAATCTGTGTTTTCAATCTTGGGAATTAATTAATCTCTGTGTATTGAACCCTGGGGATTAATTAATCTCAGTGTTTCCAATCTTGGGAATTAATTAATCTCTGTGTATTCAACCCTGGGGATTAATTAATCTCTTTGTATTCAACCCTGGGGATTAATTAATCTCAGTGTTTTCAATCTTGGGAATTAATTAATCTCTGTGTATTCAACCCTGGGGATTAATTAATCTCTGTGTATTCAATCCTGGGGATTAATTAATCTCTGTGTATTCAACACTGGGGATTAATTAATCTCTGTGTATTCAACCCTGGGGATTAATTAATCTCTGTGTATGCAACCCTGGGGATTAATTAATCTCTGTGTATTCAACCCTGGGGATTAATTAATCTCTGTGTATTCAACCCTGGGGATTAATTAATCTCAGTGTATTCAACCCTGGGGATTAATTATTCTCTGTGTATTCAATCCTGTGGATTAATTAATCTCTGTGTATTCAATCCTGTGGATTAATTAATCTCTGTGTATTCAACCCTGGGGATTAATTAATCTCTGTGTATTCAACCCTGGGAATTAATTAATCTCTGTGTATTCAATCCTGTGGATTAATTAATCTCTGTGTATTCAACCCTGGGATTAATTAATCTCAGTGTATTCAACCCTGGGAATTAATTAATCTCTGTGTATTCAATCCTGTGGATTAATTAATCTCTGTGTATTCAACCCTGGGGATTAATTAATCTCAGTGTATTCAACCCTGGGGATTAATTAATCGCAGTGTATTCAACCCTGGGGATTAATTAATCGCAGTGTATTCAACCCTGGGGATTAATTAATCTCTGTGTATTCAACCCTGGGGATTAATTAATCTCAGTGTATTCAACCCTGGGGATTAATTAATCTCAGTGTATTCATCCCTGGGGATTAATTAATCTCTGTGTATTCAACCCTGGGGATTAATTAATCTCAGTGTATTCAACCCTGGGGATTAATTAATCTCTGTGTATTCAACCCTGGGGATTAATTAATCTCAGTGTATTCAACGCCGGGGATTAATTAATCTCAGTGTATTCAACCCTGGGGATTAATTAATCTCTGTGTATTCAACCCTGGGTATTAATTAATCTCAGTGTATTCAACCCCGGGAATTAATTAATCTCTGTGTATTCAACCCCGGGGATTAATTAATCTCAGTGTATTCAACCCTGGGGATTAATTAATCTCTGTGTATTCAACCCTGGGGATTAATTAATCTCAATGTATTCAACCCTGTGGATTAATTAATCTCAGTGTATTCAACCCTGGGGATTAATTAATCTCAGCGTATTCAACCCTGGGGATTAATTAATCTCTGTGTATTCAAACCTGGGGATTAATTAATCTCAGTGTATTCAACCCTGGGAATTAATTAATCTCAGCGTATTCAACCCTGGGGATTAATTAATCTCTGTGTATTCAACCCTGGGGATTAATTAATCTCAGTGTATTCAACCCTGGGAATTAATTAATCTCTGTGTATTCAATCCTGGGGATTAATTAATCTCTGTGTTTTCAACCTTGGGAATTAATTAATCTCAGCGTTTTCAACCCTGGGTATTAATTAATCTCAGCGTTTTCAACCCTGGGTATTAATTAATTTCTGTGTATTCAACCCTGGGGATTAATTAATCTCAGCATTTTCAACCCTGGGGATTAATTAATCTCTGTGTATTCAACCCTGGGGATTAATTAATCTCAGTGTTTTCAATCTTGGGAATTAATTAATCTCAGTGTATTCAACCCTGGGGATTAATTAATCTCAGCGTTTTCAACCCTGGGTATTAATTAATCTCTGTGTATTCAACCCTGGGGATTAATTAATCTCTTTGTATTCAACCCTGGGGATTAATTAATCTCAGTGTTTTCAATCTTGGGAATTAATTAATCTCTGTGTATTCAACCCTGGGGATTAATTAATCTCTTTGTATTCAACCCTGGGGATTAATTAATCTCAGTGTTTTCAATCTTGGGAATTAATTAATCTCTGTGTATTCAACCCTGGGGATTAATTAATCTCTGTGTATTCAAATGTGGGGATTAATTAATCTCTGTGTATTCAACCCTGGGGATTAATTAATCTCTGTGTATTCAACCCTGGGGATTAATTAATATCTGTGTATGCAAACCTGGGGATTAATTAATCTCTGTGTATTCAACCCTGGGGATTAATTAATCTCTGTGTATTCAATCCTGTGGATTAATTAATCTCTGTGTATTCAATTCTGGGGATTAATTAATCTCTGTGTATTCAACCCTGGGGATTAATTAATCTCAGTGTATTCAACCCTGGGGATTAATTAATCTCAGTGTTTTCAACCCTGGGAATTAATTAATCTCTGTGTATTCAACCCTGGGGAATAATTAATCTCTGTGTATGCAAATCTGGGGATTAATTAATCTCTGTGTATTCAATCCTGGGGATTAATTAATCTCTGTGTATTCAACCCTGGGGATTAATTAATCTCTGTGTATTCAATCCTGTGGATTAATTATTCTCTGTGTATTCAAGACTGGGAATTAATTAATCTCTAAGTATTCAACACTGGGGATTAATTAATCTCTGTGTATTCAACCTTGGGAATTAATTAATCTCCGTGTTTTCAGCCCTGGAAATTAATTAATCTCTAAGTATTCAACGCTGAGAATTAATTAGTCTCTGTGTATACAATCCTGGGGATGAATTATTCTCTGTGTATTCAATCCTGGGGATGAATTAATCTCTGTGTATTCAATCCTGGGGATTAATTAATCTCTGTGTATTCAATCCTTGGTATTAATTAATCTCTGTGTATTCAATCCTGGGGATTAATTAATCTCTGTGTATTCATTCCTGGGGATTAATTAATCTCTGTGTATTCAATCCTGGGGATTAATTAATCTCTGTGTATTCAACCCTGGGGATTACTTAATCTCTGTGTATTCAACCCTGGGGATTAATTAATCTCTGTGTATTCAATCCTGGGGATTAATTAATCTCTGTGTATTCAACCCTGGGAGTTAATTAATCTCAGTGTTTTCAACCCTGGGAGTGAAATAATCTCTGTGTATTCAATCCTGGGGATTAATTAATCTCTGTGTATTCAACCCTGGGAATTAATTAATCTCTAAGTATTCAACCCTGGGAATTAATTAATCTCGAAGTATTCAACACTGGGGATTAATTAATCTCTGTGTATTCAACCTTGGGAATTAATTAATCTCCGTGTTTTCAGCCCTGGGAATTAATTAATCTCTAAGTATTCAACCTTGGGAATTAATTAATCTCTGTGTATTCAACCCTGGGGATTAATTAATCTCAGCATTTTCAACCCTGGGTATTAATTAATCTCTGTGTATTCAACCCTGGGGATTAATTAATCTCAGCGTTTTCAACCCTGGGTATTAATTAATCTCTGTGTATTCAACACTGGGGATTAATTAATCTCAGTGTTTTCAATCTTGGGAATTAATTAATCTCTGTGTATTCAACCCTGGGGATTAATTAATCTCAGTGTTTCCAATCTTGGGAATTAATTAATCTCTGTGTATTCAACCCTGGGGATTAATTAATCTCTTTGTATTCAACCCTGGGGATTAATTAATCTCAGTGTTTTCAATCTTGGGAATTAATTAATCTCTGTGTATTCAACCCTGGGGATTAATTAATCTCAGTGTTTTCAATATTGGGAATTAATTAATCTCTGTGTATTCAACCCTGGGGATTAATTAATCTCTTTGTATTCAACCCTGGGGATTAATTAATCTCAGTGTTTTCAATCTTGGGAATTAATTAATCTCTGTGTATTCAACCCTGGGGATTAATTAATCTCTTTGTATTCAACCCTGGGGATTAATTAATCTCAGTGTTTTCAATCTTGGGAATTAATTAATCTCTGTGTATTCAACCCTGGGGATTAATTAATCTCTGTGTATTCAAATGTGGGGATTAATTAATCTCTGTGTATTCAACCCTGGGGATTAATTAATCTCTGTGTATTCAACCCTGGGGATTAATTAATATCTGTGTATGCAAACCTGGGGATTAATTAATCTCTGTGTATTCAACCCTGGGGATTAATTAATCTCTGTGTATTCAATCCTGTGGATTAATTAATCTCTGTGTATTCAAATGTGGGGATTAATTAATCTCTGTGTATTCAACCCTGGGGATTAATTAATCTCTGTGTATTCAACCCTGGGGATTAATTAATATCTGTGTATGCAAACCTGGGGATTAATTAATCTCTGTGTATTCAACCCTGGGGATTAATTAATCTCTGTGTATTCAATCCTGTGGATTAATTAATCTCTGTGTATTCAATTCTGGGGATTAATTAATCTCTGTGTATTCAACCCTGGGGATTAATTAATCTCAGTGTATTCAACCCTGGGGATTAATTAATCTCAGTGTTTTCAACCCTGGGAATTAATTAATCTCTGTGTATTCAACCCTGGGGAATAATTAATCTCTGTGTATGCAAATCTGGGGATTAATTAATCTCTGTGTATTCAATCCTGGGGATTAATTAATCTCTGTGTATTCAACCCTGGGGATTAATTAATCTCTGTGTATTCAATCCTGTGGATTAATTATTCTCTGTGTATTCAAGACTGGGAATTAATTAATCTCTAAGTATTCAACACTGGGGATTAATTAATCTCTGTGTATTCAACCTTGGGAATTAATTAATCTCCGTGTTTTCAGCCCTGGGAATTAATTAATCTCTAAGTATTGAACACTGAGAATTAATTAGTCTCTGTGTATACAATCCTGGGGATGAATTATTCTCTGTGTATTCAATCCTGGGGATGAATTAATCTCTGTGTATTCAATCCTGGGGATTAATTAATCTCTGTGTATTCAATCCTTGGTATTAATTAATCTCTGTGTATTCAATCCTGGGGATTAATTAATCTCTGTGTATTCATTCCTGGGGATTAATTAATCTCTGTGTATTCAATCCTGGGGATTAATTAATCTCTGTGTATTCAACCCTGGGGATTACTTAATCTCTGTGTATTCAACCCTGGGGATTAATTAATCTCTGTGTATTCAATCCTGGGGATTAATTAATCTCTGTGTATTCAACCCTGGGAGTTAATTAATCTCAGTGTTTTCAACCCTGGGAGTGAAATAATCTCTGTGTATTCAATCCTGGGGATTAATTAATCTCTGTGTATTCAACCCTGGGAATTAATTAATCTCTAAGTATTCAACCCTGGGAATTAATTAATCTCGAAGTATTCAACACTGGGGATTAATTAATCTCTGTGTATTCAACCTTGGGAATTAATTAATCTCCGTGTTTTCAGCCCTGGGAATTAATTAATCTCTAAGTATTCAACCTTGGGAATTAATTAATCTCTGTGTATTCAACCCTGGGGATTAATTAATCTCAGCATTTTCAACCCTGGGTATTAATTAATCTCTGTGTATTCAACCCTGGGGATTAATTAATCTCAGCGTTTTCAACCCTGGGTATTAATTAATCTCTGTGTATTCAACACTGGGGATTAATTAATCTCAGTGTTTTCAATCTTGGGAATTAATTAATCTCTGTGTATTCAACCCTGGGGATTAATTAATCTCAGTGTTTCCAATCTTGGGAATTAATTAATCTACGTGTGTTCAACCCTGGGGATTAATTAATCTCTTTGTATTCAACCCTGGGGATTAATTAATCTCAGTGTTTTCAATATTGGGAATTAATTAATCTCTGTGTATTCAACCCTGGGGATTAATTAATCTCTGTGTATTCAATCCTGGGGATTAATTAATCTCTGTGTATTCAACCCTGGGGATTAATTAATCTCTGTGTATTCAATCCTGTGGATTAATTAATCTCTGTGTATTCAATCCTGGGGATTAATTAATCTCTGTGTATTCAACCCTGGGGATTAATTAATCTCAGTGTTTTCAACCCTGGGGATTAATTAATCTCAGTGTTTTCAACCCTGGGAATTAATTAATCTCTGTGTATTCAACCCTGGGGATTAATTAATCTCTGTGTATTCAATCCTGGGGATTAATGAATCTCTGTGTATGCAACCCTGGGATTAATTAATCTCTGTGTATTCAACCCTGGGGATTAATTAATCTCTGTGTATGCAAATCTGGGGATTAATTAATCTCTGTGTATTCAATCCTGGGGATTAATTAATCTCTGTGTATTCAACCCTGGGGATTAATTAATCTCTGTGTATTCAATCCTGTGGATTAATTATTCTCTGTGTATTCAAGCCTGGGAATTAATTAATCTCTAAGTATTCAACACTGGGGATTAATTAATCTCTGTGTATTCAACCTTGGGAATTAATTAATCTCCGTGTTTACAGCCCTGGGAATTAATTAATCTCAGTGTATTCAACCCTGGGGATTAATTAATCTCTGTGTATTCAATCCTGGGGATTATTTAATCTCTGTGTATTCAGTCCTGGGGATTAATTAATCTCTGTGTATTCAATCCTGGGGATTCATTAATCTCTGTGTATTCAACCCTGGGATTACTTAATCTCTGTGTATTCAACCCTGGGGATTAATTAATCTCTGTGTATTCAATCCTGGGAATTAATTAATCTCAGTGTATTCAACCCTGGGGATTAATTAATCTCAGTGTTTTCAACCCTGGGAATTAATTAATCTCTGTGTATTCAACCCTGGGGAATAATTAATCTCTGTGTATTCAATCCTGGGGATTAATTAATCTCTGTGTATGCAACCCTGGGATTAATTAATCTCTGTGTATTCAACCCTGGGGATTAATTAATCTCTGTGTATGCAAATCTGGGGATTAATTAATCTCTGTGTATTCAACCCTGGGGATTAATTAATCTCTGTGTATTCAATCCTGTGGATTAATTATTCTCTGTGTATTCAAGACTGGGAATTAATTAATCTATAAGTATTCAACACTGGGGATTAATTAATCTCTGTGTATTCAACCTTGGGAATTAATTAATCTCCGTGTTTTCAGCCCTGGGAATTAATTAATCTCTAAGTATTCAACACTGAGAATTAATTAGTCTCTGTGTATACAATCCTGGGGATGAATTATTCTCTGTGTATTCAATCCTGGGGATGAATTAATCTCTGTGTATTCAATCCTGGGGATTAATTAATCTCTGTGTATTCAATCCTTGGTATTAATTAATCTCTGTGTATTCAATCCTGGGGATTAATTAATCTCTGTGTATTCATTCCTGGGGATTAATTAATCTCTGTGTATTCAATCCTGGGGATTAATTAATCTCTGTGTATTCAACCCTGGGGATTACTTAATCTCTGTGTATTCAACCCTGGGGATTAATTAATCTCTGTGTATTCAATCCTGGGGATTAATTAATCTCTGTGTATTCAACCCTGGGAGTTAATTAATCTCAGTGTTTTCAACCCTGGGAGTGAAATAATCTCTGTGTATTCAATCCTGGGGATTAATTAATCTCTGTGTATTCAACCCTGGGAATTAATTAATCTCTAAGTATTCAACCCTGGGAATTAATTAATCTCGAAGTATTCAACACTGGGGATTAATTAATTTCTGTGTATTCAACCTTGGGAATTAATTAATCTCCGTGTTTTCAGCCCTGGGAATTAATTAATCTCTAAGTATTCAACCTTGGGAATTAATTAATCTCTGTGTATTCAACCCTGGGGATTAATTAATCTCAGCATTTTCAACCCTGGGTATTAATTAATCTCTGTGTATTCAACCCTGGGGATTAATTCATCTCAGCGTTTTCAACCCTGGGTATTAATTAATCTCTGTG
Source organism: Heterodontus francisci (assembly GCF_036365525.1). NCBI lineage: Eukaryota > Metazoa > Chordata > Chondrichthyes > Heterodontiformes > Heterodontidae > Heterodontus > Heterodontus francisci. The sequence goes on from NC_090406.1 coordinate 46,509,276, forward strand.
TATTCAACACTGGGGATTAATTAATCTCAGTGTTTTCAATCTTGGGAATTAATTAATCTCTGTGTATTCAACCCTGGGGATTAATTAATCTCAGTGTTTCCAATCTTGGGAATTAATTAATCTACGTGTGTTCAACCCTGGGGATTAATTAATCTCTTTGTATTCAACCCTGGGGATTAATTAATCTCAGTGTTTTCAATATTGGGAATTAATTAATCTCTGTGTATTCAACCCTGGGGATTAATTAATCTCTGTGTATTCAATCCTGGGGATTAATTAATCTCTGTGTATTCAACCCTGGGGATTAATTAATCTCTGTGTATTCAATCCTGTGGATTAATTAATCTCTGTGTATTCAATCCTGGGGATTAATTAATCTCTGTGTATTCAACCCTGGGGATTAATTAATCTCAGTGTTTTCAACACTGGGGATTAATTAATCTCAGTGTTTTCAACCCTGGGAATTAATTAATCTCTGTGTATTCAACCCTGGGGATTAATTAATCTCTGTGTATTCAATCCTGGGGATTAATTAATCTCTGTGTATGCAACCCTGGGATTAATTAATCTCTGTGTATTCAACCCTGGGGATTAATTAATCTCTGTGTATGCAAATCTGGGGATTAATTAATCTCTGTGTATTCAATCCTGGGGATTAATTAATCTCTGTGTATTCAACCCTGGGGATTAATTAATCTCTGTGTATTCAATCCTGTGGATTAATTATTCTCTGTGTATTCAAGCCCGGGAATTAATTAATCTCTAAGTATTCAACACTGGGGATTAATTAATCTCTGTGTATTCAACCTTGGGAATTAATTAATCTCCGTGTTTACAGCCCTGGGAATTAATTAATCTCAGTGTATTCAACCCTGGGGATTAATTAATCTCTGTGTATTCAATCCTGGGGATTATTTAATCTCTGTGTATTCAGTCCTGGGGATTAATTAATCTCTGTGTATTCAATCCTGGGGATTCATTAATCTCTGTGTATTCAACCCTGGGATTACTTAATCTCTGTGTATTCAACCCTGGGGATTAATTAATCTCTGTGTATTCAATCCTGGGAATTAATTAATCTCTGTGTATTCAACCCTGGGGATTAATTAATCTCTGTGTATTCAATCCTGGGGATTAATTAATCTCTGTGTATTCAACCCTGGGGATTAATTAATCTCTGTGTATTCAATCCTGGGAATTAATTAATCTCTGTGTATTCAATCCTGGGAATTAATTAATCTCTGTGTATTCAACCCTGGGGATTAATTAATCTCTGTGTATTCAACCCTGGGGATTAATTAATCTCTGTGTATTCAATCCTGGGAATTAATTAATCTCTGTGTATTCAACCCTGGGGATTAATTAATCTCTGTGTATTCAACCCTGGGGATTAATTAATCTCAGTGTATTCAACCCTGGGGATTAATTAATCTCTGTGTATTCAATCCTGGGGATTAATTAATCTCTGTGTATTCAATCCTGGGGATTAATTAATCTCTGTGTATTCAATCCTGGGGATGAATTATTCTCTGTGTATTGAACCCTGGGGATTAATTAATCTCTGTGTATTCAATCCTGGGAATTAATTAATCCCTGTGTATTCAACCCTGGGGATTAATTAATCTCTGTGTATTCAATCCTGGGGATTAATTAATCCCTGTGTATTCAACCCTGGGGATTAATTAATCTCTGTGTATTCAATCCTGGGGATTAATTAATCTCTGTGTATTCAATCCTGGGGATGAATTATTCTCTGTGTATTCAATCCTGGGGATGAATTATTCTCTGTGTATTGAACCCTGGGGATTGATTAATCTCTGTGTATTGAACTCTGGGGATTAATTAATCTCTGTGTATTCAATCCTGGGGATGAATTATTCTCTGTGTATTCAATCCTGGGGATGAATTATTCTCTGTGTATTGAACCCTGGGGATTAATTAATCTCTGTGTATTCAATCCTGGGAATTAATTAATCTCTGTGTATGCAACCCTGGGGATTAATTAATCTCTGTGTCTTCAATCCTGGGGATTAATTAATCTCTGTGTATTCAATCCTGGGAATTAATTAATCTCTGTGTATGCAACCCTGGGGATTAATTAATCTCTGTGTATTCAATCCTGGGGATTAATTATTCTCTGTGTATTCAATCCTGGGGATTAATTAATCTCTGTGTATTCAACCCTGGGGATTAATTAATCTCTGTGTATTCAATCCTGGGAATTAATTAATCTCTGTGTATTCAATCCTGGGGATTAATTAATCTCTGTGTATTCAATCCTGGGGATTAATTAATCTCTGTGTATTCAACCCTGGGGATTAATTAATCTCTGTGTATTCAATCCTGGGGATTAATTATTCTCTGTGTATTCAATCCTGGGGATTAATTAATCTCTGTGTATTCAATCCTGGGGATTAATTAATCTCTGTGTATTCAACCCTGGGGATTAATTAATCTCTGTGTATTCAATCCTGGGGATTAATTATTCTCTGTGTATTCAATCCTGGGGATTAATTAATCTCTGTGTATTCAACCCTGGGGATTAATTAATCTCTGTGTATTCAATCCTGGGGATTAATTATTCTCTGTGTATTCAATCCTGGGGATTAATTAATCTCTGTGTATTCAACCCTGGGGATTAATTAATCTCTGTGTATTCAATCCTGGGAATTAATTAATCTCTGTGTATTCAATCCTGGGGATTAATTAATCTCTGTGTATTCAATCCTGGGAATTAATTATTCTCTGTGTATTCAATCCTGGGAATTAATTATTCTCTGTGTATTCAATCCTGGGGATGAATTATTCTCTGTGTATTGAACACTGGGGATTAATTAATCTCTGTGTATTCAATCCTGGGAATTAATTAATCTCTGTGTATTCAATCCTGGGGATTGATTAATCTCTGTGTATGCAACCCTGGGGATTGATTAATCTCTGTGTATTCATTCCTGGGGATTAAGTAATCACTGTGTATTCAATCCTGGGGATTAATTAATCTCTGTGTATTCAATCCTGGGGATTGATTAATCTCTGTGTATGCAACCCTGGTGATTGATTAATCCCTGTGTATTCAACCCTGGGGATTAATTAATCTCTGTGTATTCATTCCTGGGGATTAATTAATCACTGTATATTCAATCCTGGGGATTGATTAATCTCTGTGTATGCAACCCTGGGGATTGATTAATCCCTGTGTATTCAACCCTGGGGATTAATTAATCTCTGTGTATTCATTCCTGGGGATTAATTAATCACTGTGTATTCAATCCTGGGGATTAATTAATCTCTGTGTATTCAATCCTGGGAAATAATTAATCTCAGTGTATTCATTCCTGGGGATTAATTAATCACTGTGTATTCAATCCTGGGGATTAATTAATCTCTGTGTATTCATTCCTGGGGATTAATTAATCACTGTGTATTGAATCCTGGTGATTGATTAATCTCTGTGTATGCAACCCTGGGGATTGATTAATCCCTGTGTATTCAACCCTGGGGATTAATTAATCTCTGTGTATTCATTCCTGGGGATTAATTAATCACTGTGTATTCAATCCTGGGGATTAATTAATCTCTGTGTATTCAATCCTGGGAATTAATTAATCTCTGTGTATTCATTCCTGGGGATTAATTAATCACTGTGTATTCAATCCTGGGGATTAATTAATCTCTGTGTATTCATTCCCGGGGATTAATTAATCTGTGTGTATTCAATCCTGGGGATTAATTAATCTCTGTGTATTCAATCCTGGGAATTAATTAATCTCTGTGTATTCATTCCTGGGGATTAATTAATCACTGTGTATTCAATCCTGGGGATTAATTAATCTCTGTGTATTCATTCCTGGGGATTAATTAATCACTGTGTATTCAATCCTGGGGATTAATTAATCCCTGTGTATTCAACCCTGGGGATTAATTAATCTCTGTGTATTCATTCCTGGGGATTAATTAATCACTGTGTATTCAATCCTGGGGATTAATTAATCTCTGTGTATTCAATCCTGGGAATTAATTAATCTCTGTGTATTCATTCCTGGGGATTAATTAATCACTGTGTATTCAATCCTGGGGATTAATTAATCTCTGTGTATTCAACCCTGGGGATTAATTAATCTCAGTGTTTTCAACACTGGGGATTAATTAATCTCAGTGTTTTCAACCCTGGGAATTAATTAATCTCTGTGTATTCAACCCTGGGGATTAATTAATCTCTGTGTATTCAATCCTGGGGATTAATTAATCTCTGTGTATGCAACCCTGGGATTAATTAATCTCTGTGTATTCAACCCTGGGGATTAATTAATCTCTGTGTATGCAAATCTGGGGATTAATTAATCTCTGTGTATTCAATCCTGGGGATTAATTAATCTCTGTGTATTCAACCCTGGGGATTAATTAATCTCTGTGTATTCAATCCTGTGGATTAATTATTCTCTGTGTATTCAAGCCTGGGAATTAATTAATCTCTAAGTATTCAACACTGGGGATTAATTAATCTCTGTGTATTCAACCTTGGGAATTAATTAATCTCCGTGTTTACAGCCCTGGGAATTAATTAATCTCAGTGTATTCAACCCTGGGGATTAATTAATCTCTGTGTATTCAATCCTGGGGATTATTTAATCTCTGTGTATTCAGTCCTGGGGATTAATTAATCTCTGTGTATTCAATCCTGGGGATTCATTAATCTCTGTGTATTCAACCCTGGGATTACTTAATCTCTGTGTATTCAACCCTGGGGATTAATTAATCTCTGTGTATTCAATCCTGGGAATTAATTAATCTCTGTGTATTCAACCCTGGGGATTAATTAATCTCTGTGTATTCAATCCTGGGGATTAATTAATCTCTGTGTATTCAACCCTGGGGATTAATTAATCTCTGTGTATTCAATCCTGGGAATTAATTAATCTCTGTGTATTCAACCCTGGGGATTAATTAATCTCTGTGTATTCAACCCTGGGGATTAATTAATCTCTGTGTATTCAACCCTGGGGATTAATTAATCTCTGTGTATTCAACCCTGGGGATTAATTAATCTCAGTGTATTCAACCCTGGGGATTAATTAATCTCTGTGTATTCAATCCTGGGGATTAATTAATCTCTGTGTATTCAATCCTGGGGATTAATTAATCTCTGTGTATTCAATCCTGGGGATGAATTATTCTCTGTGTATTGAACCCTGGGGATTAATTAATCTCTGTGTATTCAATCCTGGGAATTAATTAATCCCTGTGTATTCAACCCTGGGGATTAATTAATCTCTGTGTATTCAATCCTGGGGATTAATTAATCCCTGTGTATTCAACCCTGGGGATTAATTAATCTCTGTGTATTCAATCCTGGGGATTAATTAATCTCTGTGTATTCAATCCTGGGGATGAATTATTCTCTGTGTATTCAATCCTGGGGATGAATTATTCTCTGTGTATTGAACCCTGGGGATTGATTAATCTCTGTGTATTGAACTCTGGGGATTAATTAATCTCTGTGTATTCAATCCTGGGGATGAATTATTCTCTGTGTATTCAATCCTGGGGATGAATTATTCTCTGTGTATTGAACCCTGGGGATTAATTAATCTCTGTGTATTCAATCCTGGGAATTAATTAATCTCTGTGTATGCAACCCTGGGGATTAATTAATCTCTGTGTCTTCAATCCTGGGGATTAATTAATCTCTGTGTATTCAATCCTGGGAATTAATTAATCTCTGTGTATGCAACCCTGGGGATTAATTAATCTCTGTGTATTCAATCCTGGGGATTAATTAATCTCTGTGTATTCAATCCTGGGAATTAATTATTCTCTGTGTATTCAATCCTGGGAATTAATTATTCTCTGTGTATTCAATCCTGGGGATGAATTATTCTCTGTGTATTGAACACTGGGGATTAATTAATCTCTGTGTATTCAATCCTGGGAATTAATTAATCTCTGTGTATTCAATCCTGGGGATTAATTAATCTCTGTGTATTCAACCCTGGGGATTAATTAATCTCTGTGTATTCAATCCTGGGGATGAATTATTCTCTGTGTATTCAATCCTGGGGATGAATTAATCTCTGTGTATTCAACCCTGGGGATTAATTAATCTCTGTGTATTCAATCCTGGGAATTAATTAATCTCTGTGTATTCAATCCTGGGGATTAATTAATCTCTGTGTATTCAATCCTGGGAATTAATTATTCTCTGTGTATTCAATCCTGGGAATTAATTATTCTCTGTGTATTCAATCCTGGGGATGAATTATTCTCTGTGTATTGAACACTGGGGATTAATTAATCTCTGTGTATTCAATCCTGGGAATTAATTAATCTCTGTGTATTCAATCCTGGGGATTGATTAATCTCTGTGTATGCAACCCTGGGGATTGATTAATCTCTGTGTATTCATTCCTGGGGATTAAGTAATCACTGTGTATTCAATCCTGGGGATTAATTAATCTCTGTGTATTCAATCCTGGGGATTGATTAATCTCTGTGTATGCAACCCTGGTGATTGATTAATCCCTGTGTATTCAACCCTGGGGATTAATTAATCTCTGTGTATTCATTCCTGGGGATTAATTAATCACTGTATATTCAATCCTGGGGATTGATTAATCTCTGTGTATGCAACCCTGGGGATTGATTAATCCCTGTGTATTCAACCCTGGGGATTAATTAATCTCTGTGTATTCATTCCTGGGGATTAATTAATCACTGTGTATTCAATCCTGGGGATTAATTAATCTCTGTGTATTCAATCCTGGGAAATAATTAATCTCAGTGTATTCATTCCTGGGGATTAATTAATCACTGTGTATTCAATCCTGGGGATTAATTAATCTCTGTGTATTCATTCCTGGGGATTAATTAATCACTGTGTATTGAATCCTGGTGATTGATTAATCTCTGTGTATGCAACCCTGGGGATTGATTAATCCCTGTGTATTCAACCCTGGGGATTAATTAATCTCTGTGTATTCATTCCTGGGGATTAATTAATCACTGTGTATTCAATCCTGGGGATTAATTAATCTCTGTGTATTCAATCCTGGGAATTAATTAATCTCTGTGTATTCATTCCTGGGGATTAATTAATCACTGTGTATTCAATCCTGGGGATTAATTAATCTCTGTGTATTCATTCCCGGGGATTAATTAATCTCTGTGTATTCAATCCTGGGGATTAATTAATCTCTGTGTATTCAATCCTGGGAATTAATTAATCTCTGTGTATTCATTCCTGGGGATTAATTAATCACTGTGTATTCAATCCTGGGGATTAATTAATCTCTGTGTATTCATTCCTGGGGATTAATTAATCACTGTGTATTCAATCCTGGGGATTAATTAATCCCTGTGTATTCAACCCTGGGGATTAATTAATCTCTGTGTATTCATTCCTGGGGATTAATTAATCACTGTGTATTCAATCCTGGGGATTAATTAATCTCTGTGTATTCAATCCTGGGAATTAATTAATCTCTGTGTATTCATTCCTGGGGATTAATTAATCACTGTGTATTCAATCCTGGGGATTAATTAATCTCTGTGTATTCATTCCTGGGGATTAATTAATCACTGTGTATTCAATCCTGGGGATTAATTAATCTCTGTGTATTCAATCCTGGGGATTGATTAATCTCTGTGTATTCAACCCTGGGGATTAATTAATCTCTGTGTATTCAATCCTGGGAATTAATTAATCTCTGTGTATTCAACCCTGGGGATTAATTAATCTCTGTGTATTCAATCCTGGGAATTAATTAATCTCTGTGTATTCAATCCTGGGAATTAATTAATCTCTGTGTATTCAATCCTGGGGATTGATTAATCTCTGTGTATGCAACCCTGGGGATTGATTAATCCCTGTGTATTCAATCCTGGGAATTAATTAATCTCTGTGTATTCAACCCTGGGGATTAATTAATCTCTGTGTATTCAATCCTTGGAATTAATTAATCTCTGTGCATTCAACCCTGGGGATTAATTAATCTCTGTGTATTCAATCCTGGGGATTAATTAATCTATGTGTATTCAATCCTGGGAATTAATTAATCTCTGTGTATTCAACCCTGGGGATTAATTAATCTCTGTGTATTCAATCCTGGGAATTAATTAATCTCTGTGTATTCAATCCTGGGAATTAATTAATCTCTGTGTATTCAATCCTGGGGATTAATTAATCTCTGTGTATTCAATCCCGGGGATTAATTAATCTCTGTGTATTCAACCCTGGGGATTAATTAATCTCTGTGTATTCAATCCTGGGGATTAATTAATCTCTGTGTATTCAATCCTGGGGATTAATTAATCTCTGTGTATTCAATCCCGGGGATTAATTATTCTCTGTGTATTCAACCCTGGGGATTAATTAATCTCAGTGTATTCAACCCTGGGGATTAATTAATCTCTGTGTATTCAATCCTGGGGATTAATTAATCTCTGTGTATTCAATCCTGGGGATTAATTAATCTCTGTGTATTCAATCCTGGGGATTAATTAATCTCAGTGTATTCAATCCTGGGGATGAATTATTCTCTGTGTATTCAATCCTGGGGATGAATTATTCTCTGTGTATTGAACCCTGGGGATTAATTAATCTCTGTGTATTCAATCCTGGGAATTAATTAATCCCTGTGTATTCAACCCTGGGGATCAATTAATCTCTGTGTATTCAATCCTGGGGATTAATTAATCTATGTGTATTCAATCCTGGGAATTAATTAATCTCTGTGTATTCAACCCTGGGGATTAATTAATCTCTGTGTATTCAATCCTGGGGATTAATTAATCTCTGTGTATTCAATCCTGGGAATTAATTAATCTCTGTGTATTCAATCCTGGGGATTAATTAATCTCTGTGTATTCAACCCTGGGGATTAATTAATCTCTGTGTATTCAATCCTGGGGATGAATTATTCTCTGTGTATTCAATCCTGGGGATTAATTAATCTCTGTGTATTCAACCCTGGGGATTAATTAATCTCTGTGTATTCAATCCTGGGAATTAATTAATCTCTGTGTATTCAATCCTGGGGATTAATTAATCTCTGTGTATTCAATCCTGGGAATTAATTATTCTCTGTGTATTCAATCCTGGGAATTAATTATTCTCTGTGTATTCAATCCTGGGGATGAATTATTCTCTGTGTATTGAACACTGGGGATTAATTAATCTCTGTGTATTCAATCCTGGGAATTAATTAATCTCTGTGTATTCAATCCTGGGGATTAATTAATCTCTGTGTATTCATTCCTGGGGATTAAGTAATCACTGTGTATTCAATCCTGGGGATTAATTAATCTCTGTGTATTCAATCCTGGGGATTGATTAATCTCTGTGTATGCAACCCTGGTGATTGATTAATCCCTGTGTATTCAACCCTGGGGATTAATTAATCTCTGTGTATTCATTCCTGGGGATTAATTAATCACTGTGTATTCAATCCTGGGGATTGATTAATCTCTGTGTATGCAACCCTGGGGATTGATTAATCCCTGTGTATTCAACCCTGGGGATTAATTAATCTCTGTGTATTCATTCCTGGGGATTAATTAATCACTGTGTATTCAATCCTGGGGATTAATTAATCTCTGTGTATTCAATCCTGGGAAATAATTAATCTCTGTGTATTCATTCCTGGGGATTAATTAATCACTGTGTATTCAATCCTGGGGATTAATTAATCTCTGTGTATTCATTCCTGGGGATTAATTAATCACTGTGTATTGAATCCTGGTGATTGATTAATCTCTGTGTATGCAACCCTGGGGATTGATTAATCCCTGTGTATTCAACCCTGGGGATTAATTAATCTCTGTGTATTCATTCCTGGGGATTAATTAATCACTGTGTATTCAATCCTGGGGATTAATTAATCTCTGTGTATTCAATCCTGGGAATTAATTAATCTCTGTGTATTCATTCCTGGGGATTAATTAATCACTGTGTATTCAATCCTGGGGATTAATTAATCTCTGTGTATTCATTCCCGGGGATTAATTAATCTCTGTGTATTCAATCCTGGGGATTAATTAATCTCTGTGTATTCAATCCTGGGAATTAATTAATCTCTGTTTATTCATTCCTGGGGATTAATTAATCACTGTGTATTCAATCCTGGGGATTAATTAATCTCTGTGTATTCATTCCTGGGGATTAATTAATCACTGTGTATTCAATCCTGGGGATTAATTAATCCCTGTGTATTCAACCCTGGGGATTAATTAATCTCTGTGTATTCATTCCTGGGGATTAATTAATCACTGTGTATTCAATCCTGGGGATTAATTAATCTCTGTGTATTCAATCCTGGGAATTAATTAATCTCTGTGTATTCATTCCTGGGGATTAATTAATCACTGTGTATTCAATCCTGGGGATTAATTAATCTCTGTGTATTCATTCCTGGGGATTAATTAATCACTGTGTATTCAATCCTGGGGATTAATTAATCTCTGTGTATTCAATCCTGGGGATTGATTAATCTCTGTGTATGCAACCCTGGGGATTGATTAATCCCTGTGTATTCAACCCTGGGGATTAATTAATCTCTGTGTATTCAATCCTGGGAATTAATTAATCTCTGTGTATTCAACCCTGGGGATTAATTAATCTCTGTGTATTCAATCCTGGGAATTAATTAATCTCTGTGTATTCAATCCTGGGAATTAATTAATCTCTGTGTATTCAATCCTGGGGATTGATTAATCTCTGTGTATGCAACCCTGGGGATTGATTAATCCCTGTGTATTCAATCCTGGGAATTAATTAATCTCTGTGTATTCAACCCTGGGGATTAATTAATCTCTGTGTATTCAATCCTTGGAATTAATTAATCTCTGTGCATTCAACCCTGGGGATTAATTAATCTCTGTGTATTCAATCCTGGGGATTAATTAATCTATGTGTATTCAATCCTGGGAATTAATTAATCTCTGTGTATTCAACCCTGGGGATTAATTAATCTCTGTGTATTCAATCCTGGGAATTAATTAATCTCTGTGTATTCAACACTGGGGATTAATTAATCTCTGTGTATTCAATCCTGGGAATTAATTAATCTCTGTGTATTCAATCCTGGGGATTAATTAATCTCTGTGTATTCAATCCTGGGGATTAATTAATCTCTGTGTATTCAATCCCGGGGATTAATTAATCTCTGTGTATTCAACCCTGGGGATTAATTAATCTCTGTGTATTCAATCCTGGGGATTAATTAATCTCTGTGTATTCAACCCTGGGGATTAATTAATCTCAGTGTATTCAACCCTGGGGATTAATTAATCTCTGTGTATTCAATCCTGGGGATTAATTAATCTCTGTGTATTCAATCCTGGGGATTAATTAATCTCTGTGTATTCAATCCTGGGGATTAATTATTCTCTGTGTATTCAATCCTGGGGATGAATTATTCTCTGTGTATTGAACCCTGGGGATTAATTAATCTCTGTGTATTCAATCCTGGGAATTAATTAATCCCTGTGTATTCAACCCTGGGGATCAATTAATCTCTGTGTATTCAATCCTGGGGATTAATTAATCTATGTGTATTCAATCCTGGGGATTAATTAATCTCTGTGTATTCAATCCTGGGGATTAATTAATCTCTGTGTATTCAACCCTGGGGATTAATTAATCTCTGTGTATTCAATCCTGGGGATTAATTAATCTCTGTGTATTCAATCCTGGGGATGAATTATTCTCTGTGTATTCAATCCTGGGGATGAATTATTCTCTGTGTATTGAACCCTGGGGATTGATTAATCTCTGTGTATTGAACCCTGGGGATTAATTAATCTCTGTGTATTCAATCCTGGGAATTAATTAATCTCTGTGTATGCAACCCTGGGGATTAATTAATCTCTGTGTCTTCAATCCTGGGGATTAATTAATCTCTGTGTATTCAATCCTGGGAATTAATTAATCTCTGTTTATGCAACCCTGGGGATTAATTAATCTCTGTGTATTCAATCCTGGGGATTAATTAATCTCTGTGTATTCAATCCTGGGAATTAATTATTCTCTGTGTATTCAATACTGGGAATTAATTAATCTCTGTGTATTCAATCCTGGGGATGAATTATTCTCTGTGTATTCAATCCTGGGGATTGATTAATCTCTGTGTATTCAATCCTGGGAATTAATTAATCTCTGTGTATTCAATCCTGGGGATTGATTAATCTCTGTGTATGCAACCCTGGGGATTAATTAATCTAGTGTATTCATTCCTGGGGATTAATTAATCTCTGTGTATTCAATCCTGGGAATTAATTATTCTCTGTGTATTCAATCCTGGGAATTAATTAATCTCTGTGTATTCAATCCTGGGGATGAATTATTCTCTGTGTATTGAACCCTGGGGATTAATTAATCTCTGTGTATTCATTCCTGGGGATTAATTAATCACTGTGTATTCAATCCTGGGGATTAATTAATCTCTGTGTATTCATTCCCGGGGATTAATTAATCTCTGTGTATTCAATCCTGGGGATTAATTAATCTCTGTGTATTCAATCCTGGGAATTAATTAATCTCTGTGTATTCATTCCTGGGGATTAATTAATCACTGTGTATTCAATCCAGGGGATTAATTAATCTCTGTGTATTCATTCCTGGGGATTAATTAATCACTGTGTATTCAATCCTGGGGATTAATTAATCCCTGTGTATTCAACCCTGGGGATTAATTAATCTCTGTGTATTCATTCCTGGGGATTAATTAATCACTGTGTATTCAATCCTGGGGATTAATTAATCTCTGTGTATTCAATCCTGGGAATTAATTAATCTCTGTGTATTCATTCCTGGGGATTAATTAATCACTGTGTATTCAATCCTGGGGATTAATTAATCTCTGTGTATTCATTCCTGGGGATTAATTAATCACTGTGTATTCAATCCTGGGGATTAATTAATCTCTGTGTATTCAATCCTGGGGATTGATTAATCTCTGTGTATGCAACCCTGGGGATTGATTAATCCCTGTGTATTCAACCCTGGGGATTAATTAATCTCTGTGTATTCAATCCTGGGAATTAATTAATCTCTGTGTATTCAACCCTGGGGATTAATTAATCTCTGTGTATTCAATCCTGGGAATTAATTAATCTCTGTGTATTCAATCCTGGGAATTAATTAATCTCTGTGTATTCAATCCTGGGGATTGATTAATCTCTGTGTATGCAACCCTGGGGATTGATTAATCCCTGTGTATTCAATCCTGGGAATTAATTAATCTCTGTGTATTCAACCCTGGGGATTAATTAATCTCTGTGTATTCAATCCTTGGAATTAATTAATCTCTGTGCATTCAACCCTGGGGATTAATTAATCTCTGTGTATTCAATCCTGGGGATTAATTAATCTATGTGTATTCAATCCTGGGAATTAATTAATCTCTGTGTATTCAACCCTGGGGATTAATTAATCTCTGTGTATTCAATCCTGGGAATTAATTAATCTCTGTGTATTCAACCCTGGGGATTAATTAATCTCTGTGTATTCAATCCTGGGAATTAATTAATCTCTGTGTATTCAATCCTGGGGATTAATTAATCTCTGTGTATTCAATCCTGGGGATTAATTAATCTCTGTGTATTCAATCCCGGGGATTAATTAATCTCTGTGTATTCAACCCTGGGGATTAATTAATCTCTGTGTATTCAACCCTGGGGATTAATTAATCTCAGTGTATTCAACCCTGGGGATTAATTAATCTCTGTGTATTCAATCCTGGGGATTAATTAATCTCTGTGTATTCAATCCTGGGGATTAATTAATCTCTGTGTATTCAATCCTGGGGATTAATTAATCTCAGTGCATTCAATCCTGGGGATGAATTATTCTCTGTGTATTCAATCCTGGGGATGAATTATTCTCTGTGTATTGAACCCTGGGGATTAATTAATCTCTGTGTATTCAATCCTGGGAATTAATTAATCCCTGTGTATTCAACCCTGGGGATCAATTAATCTCTGTGTATTCAATCCTGGGGATTAATTAATCTATGTGTATTCAATCCTGGGGATTAATTAATCTCTGTGTATTCAATCCTGGGGATTAATTAATCTCTGTGTATTCAACCCTGGGGATTAATTAATCTCTGTGTATTCAATCCTGGGGATTAATTAATCTCTGTGTATTCAATCCTGGGGATGAATTATTCTCTGTGTATTCAATCCTGGGGATGAATTATTCTCTGTGTATTGAACCCTGGGGATTGATTAATCTCTGTGTATTGAACCCTGGGGATTAATTAATCTCTGTGTATTCAATCCTGGGAATAAATTAATCTCTGTGTATGCAACCCTGGGGATTAATTAATCTCTGTGTCTTCAATCCTGGGGATTAATTAATCTCTGTGTATTCAATCCTGGGAATTAATTAATCTCTGTTTATGCAACCCAGGGGATTAATTAATCTCTGTGTATTCAATCCTGGGGATTAATTAATCTCTGTGTATTCAATCCTGGGAATTAATTATTCTCTGTGTATTCAATACTGGGAATTAATTAATCTCTGTGTATTCAATCCTGGGGATGAATTATTCTCTGTGTATTCAATCCTGGGGATTGATTAATCTCTGTGTATTCAATCCTGGGAATTAATTAATCTCTGTGTATTCAATCCTGGGGATTGATTAATCTCTGTGTATGCAACCCTGGGGATTAATTAATCTAGTGTATTCATTCCTGGGGATTAATTAATCTCTGTGTATTCAATCCTGGGAATTAATTAATCTCTGTGTATTCAATCCTGGGGATGAATTATTCTCTGTGTATTGAACCCTGGGGATTAATTAATCTCTGTGTATTCAATCCTGGGGATTAATTAATCTCTGTGTATTCAATCCTGGGGATTAATTAATCTCTGTGTATTCAATCCTGGGAATTAATTAATCTCTGTGTATTCAATCCTGGGGATGAATTATTCTCTGAGTATTGAACCCTGGGGATTAATTAATCTCTGTGTATTCAATGCTGGGGATTAATTAATCTCTGTGTATTCAATCCTGGGAATTAATTATTCTCTGTGTATTCAATCCTGGGGATGAATTATTCTCTGTGTATTGAACCCTGGGGATTAATTAATCTCTGTGTATTCAATCCTGGGGATTAATTAATCTCTGCGTATGCAACCCTGGGGATTAATTAATCTCTGTGTATTCAATCCTGGGAATTAATTATTCTCTGTGTATTCAATCCTGGGAATTAATTATTCTCTGTGTATTCAATCCTGGGAATTAATTAATCTCTGTGTATACAACCCTGGCGATTAATTAAACTCTGTGTATGCAACACTGGGGATTAATTAATCTCTGTGTATTCAATCCTGGGAATTAATTAATCTCTGTGTATTCAACCCTGGGGATTAATTAATCTCAGTGTATTCAATCCTGGGAATTAATTATTCTCTGTGTATTCAACCCTGGGGATTAATTAATCTCAGTGTATTCAATCCTGGGAATTAATTAATCTCTGTGTATTCAACCCTGGGGATTAATTAATCTCAGTGTATTCAATCCTGGGAATTAATTAATCTCTGTGTATTCAACCCTGGGGATTAATTAATCTCAGTGTATTCAATCCTGGGAATTAATTATTCTCTGTGTATTCAATCCTGGGGATGAATTATTCTCTGTGTATTCAATCCTGGGAATTAATTAATCTCTGTGTATACAACCCTGGCGATTAATTAAACTCTGTGTATGCAACACTGGGGATTAATTAATCTCTGTGTATTCAACCCTGGGGATTAATTAATCTCTGTGTATTCAATCCTGGGAATTAATTAATCTCTGTGTATTCAACCCTGGGGATTAATTAATCTCTGTGTATTCAATCCTGGGAATTAATTAATCTCTAAGTATTCAACACTGGGGATTAATTAATCTCTGTGTATTCAACCTTGGGAATTAATTAATCTCTGTGTTTTCAGCCCTGGGAATTAATTAATCTCTAAGTATTCAACACTGGGAATTAATTAATCTCTGTGTATACAATCCTGGGGATGAATTATTCTCTGTGTATTCAATCCTGGGGATGAATTAATCTCTGTGTATTCAATCCTGGGGATTAATTAATCTCTGTGTATTCAATCCTGGGGATTAATTAATCTCTGTGTATGCAACCCTGGGGATTAATTAATCTCTGTGTATTCAATCCTGGGGATTAATTAAATCTGTGTATGCAACCCTGGGATTAATTAATCTCTGTGTATTCAACCCTGGGGATTAATTAATCTCTGTGTATTCAATCCTGGGGATTAATTAATCTCTGTGTATTCAATCCTGGGAATTAATTAATCTCTGTGTATTCAACCCTGGGGATTAATTAATCTCTGTGTATTCAATCCTGGGGATTAATTAATCTCTGTGTATTCAACCCTGGGGATTAATTAATCTCTGTGTCTGCAAATCTGGGGATTAATTAATCTCTGTGTATTCAATCCTGGGGATTAATTAATCTCTGTGTATTCAACCCTGGGGATTAATTATTCTCTGTGTATTCAATCCTGGGGATGAATTAATCTCTGTGTATTAAATCCTGGGGATTAATTAATCTCTGTGTATTCAATCCTGGGGATTAATTAATCTCTGTGTATTCAATCCTGGGGATTAATTAATCTCTGTGTATTCAATCCTGGGGATTAATTAATCTCTGTGTATTCAACCCTGGGGATTAATTAATCTCTGTGTCTGCAAATCTGGGGATTAATTAATCTCTGTGTATTCAATCCTGGGGATTAATTAATCTCTGTGTATTCAACCCTGGGGATTAATTAATCTCTGTGTATTCAATCCTGTGGATTAATTATTCTCTGTGTATTCAATCCTGGGGATGAATTAATCTCTGTGTATTAAATCCTGGGGATTAATTAATCTCTGTGTATTCAATCCTGGGGATTAATTAATCTCTGTGTATTCAATCCTGGGGATTAATTAATCTCTGTGTATTCAATCCTGGGGATTAATTAATCTCTGTGTATTCAACCCTGGGGATTAAATAATCTCTGTGTATTCAACCCTGGGGATTAATTAATCTCTGTGTATTCAATCCTGGGAATTAATTAATCTCTGTGCATTCAACCCTGGGGATTAATTAATCTCTGTGTATTCAATCCTGGGGATTAATTAATCTCTGTGTATTCAACCCTGGGGATTAATTAATCTCTGTGTATTCAATCCTGGGAATTAATTAATCTCTGTGTATTCAATCCTGGGGATTAATTAATCTCTGTGTATTCAACCCTGGGGATTAATTAATCTCTGTGTATTCAACCCTGGGGATTAATTAATCTCTGTGTATTCAATCCTGGGAATTAATTAATCTCTGTGTATTCAACCCTGGGGATTAATTAATCTCTGTGTATTCAATCCTGGGGATAAATTAATCTCTGTGTATTCAACCCTGGGGATTAATTAATCTCAGTGTATTCAACCCTGGGGATTAATTAATCTCTGTGTATTCAATCCTGGGGATTAATTAATCTCTGTGTATTCAATCCTGGGGATTAATTAATCTCTGTGTATTCAATCCTGGGGATGAATTATTCTCTGTGTATTCAATCCTGGGGATGAATTATTCTCTGTGTATACAATCCTGGGGATGAATTATTCTCTGTGTATTCAATCCTGGGGATGAATTAATCTCTGTGTATTCAATCCTGGGGATGAATTAATCTCTGTGTATTCAATCCTGGGGATTAATTAATCTCTGTGTATTCAATCCTGGGAATTAATTAATCTCTGTGTATTCAACCCTGGGGATTAATTAATCTCTGTGTCTTCAATCCTGGGGATTAATTAATCTCTGTGTATGCAACCCTGGGATTAATTAATCTCTGTGTATTCAACCCTGGGGATTAATTAATCTCTGTGTATGCAAATCTGGGGATTAATTAATCTCTGTGTATTCAATCCTGGGGATTAATTAATCTCTGTGTATTCAACCCTGGGGATTAATTAATCTCTGTGTATTCAATCCTGTGGATTAATTATTCTCTGTGTATTCAAGCCTGGGAATTAATTAATCTCTAAGTATTCAACACTGGGGATTAATTAATCTCTGTGTATTCAACCTTGGGAATTAATTAATCTCCGTGTTTTCAGCCCTGGGAATTAATTAATCTCTAAGTATTCAACACTGGGAATTAATTAATCTCTGTGTATACAATCCTGGGGATGAATTATTCTCTGTGTATTCAATCCTGGGGATGAATTAATCTCTGTGTATTCAATCCTGGGGATTAATTTATCTCTGTGTATTCAATCCTGGGGATTAATTAATCTCTGTGTATTCAATTCTGGGGATTAATTAATCTCTGTGTATTCAGTCCTGGGGATTAATTAATCTCTGTGTATTCAATCCTGGGGATTAATTAATCTATGTGTATTCAATCCTGGGGATTAATTAATCTCTGTGTATTCAACCCTGGGGATTAAATAATCTCTGTGTATTCAACCCTGGGGATTAATTAATCTCTGTGTATTCAATCCTGGGAATTAATTAATCTCTGTGTATTCAACCCTGGGGATTAATTAATCTCTGTGTATTCAACCCTGGGGATTAATTAATCTCTGTGTATTCAATCCTGGGAATTAATTAATCTCTGTGTATTCAACCCTGGGGATTAATTAATCTCTGTGTATTCAACCCTGGGGATTAAATAATCTCTGTGTATTCAACCCTGGGGATTAATTAATCTCTGTGTATTCAATCCTGGGGATTAATTAATCTCTGTGTATTCAACCCTGGGGATTAATTAATCTCTGTGTATTCAATCCTGGGAATTAATTAATCTCTGTGTATTCAATCCTGGGGATGAATTAATCTCTGTGTATTCAATCCTGGGAATTAATTAATCTCTGTGTATTCAACCCTGGGGATTAATTAATCTCTGTGTATTCAATCCTGGGGATTAATTAATCTCTGTGTATTCAACCCTGGGGGTTAATTAATCTCAGTGTATTCAACCCCGGGGAATAATTAATCTCTGTGTATTCAATCCTGGGGATTAATTAATCTCTGTGTATTCAATCCTGGGGATTAATTAATCTCTGTGTATTCAATCCTGGGGATGAATTATTCTCTGTGTATTCAATCCTGGGGATGCATTATTCTCTGTGTATTGAACCCTGGGGATTAATTAATCTCTGTGTATTCAACCCTGGGGATTAATTAATCTCTGTGTATTCAATCCTGGGGATGAATTATTCTCTGTGTCTTCAATCCTGGGGATGAATTATTCTCTGTGTATTGAACCCTGGGGATTAATTAATCTCTGTGTATTCAATCCTGGGGATGAATTATTCTCTGTGTATTCAATCCTGGGGATGAATTATTCTCTGTGTATTGAACCCTGGGGATTAATTAATCTCTGTGTATTCAATCCTGGGAATTAATTAATCCCTGTGTATTCAACCCTGGGGATTAATTAATCTCTGTGTATTCAATCCTGGGAATTAATTAATCCCTGTGTATTCAACCCTGGGGATTAATTAATCTCTGTGTATTCAATCCTGGGGATTAATTATTCTCTGTGTATTCAATCCTGGGGATGAATTATTCTCTGTGTATTCAATCCTGGGGATGAATTATTCTCTGTGTATTGAACCCTGGGGATTAATTAATCTCTGTGTATTCAATCCTGGGAATTAATTAATCTCTGTGTATGCAACCCTGGGGATTAATTAATCTCTGTGTCTTCAATCCTGGGGATTAATTAATCTCTGTGTATTCAATCCTGGGAATTAATTAATCTCTGTGTATGCAACCCTGGGGATTAATTAATCTCTGTGTATTCAATCCTGGGGATTAATTAATCTCTGTGTATGCAACCCTGGGGATTAATTAATCTAGTGTATTCATTCCTGGGGATTAATTAATCACTCTGTATTCAATGCTGGGGATTGATTAATCTCTGTGTATTCAATCCTGGGAATTAATTATTCTCTGTGTATTCAATCCTGGGGATGAATTATTCTCTGTGTATTGAACCCTGGGGATTAATTAATCTCTGTGTATTCAATCCTGGGGATTAATTAATCTCTGCGTATGCAACCCTGGGGATTAATTAATCTCTGTGTATTCAATCCTGGGAATTAATTATTCTCTGTGTATTCAATCCTGGGAATTAATTAATCTCTGTGTATTCAATCCTGGGAATTAATTATTCTCTGTGTATTCAACCCTGGGGATTAATTAATCTCTGTGTATTCAATCCTGGGGATTAATTAATCTCTGTGTATTCAATCCTGGGTATGAATTAATCTCTGTGTATTCAATCCTGGGGATGAATTATTCTCTGTGTATTCAATCCTGGGTATGAATTAATCTCTGTGTATTCAATCCTGGGGATTAATTAATCTCTGTGTATTCAATCCTGGGGATTAATTAATCTCTGTGTATTCAATCCTGGGAATTAATTAATCTCTGTGTATGCAACCCTGGGATTAATTAATCTCTGTGTATTCAATCCTGGGAATTAATTAATCTCTGTGTATGCAACCCTGGGATTAATTAATCTCTGTGTATTCAACCCTGGGGATTAATTACTCTCTGTGTATTCAATCCTGGGGATTAATTAATCTCTGTTTATTCAATCCTGGGAATTAATTAATCTCTGTGTATTCAACCCTGGGGATTAATTAATCTCTGTGTATTCAATCCTGGGGATTAATTAATCTCTGTGTATGCAAACCTGGGATTAATTAATCTCTGTGTATTCAACCCTGGGGATTAATTAATCTCTGTGTATTCAATCCTGGGGATTAATTATTCTCTGTGTATTGAACACTGGGGATTAATTAATCTCTGTGTATTCAATCCTGGGAATTAATTAATCTCTGTGTATTCAATCCTGGGGATTGATTAATCTCTGTGTATGCAACCCTGGGGATTAATTAATCTAGTGTATTCAATCCTGGGGATTAATTAATCTCTGTGTATTCAATCCTGGGAATTAATTAATCTCTGTGTATGCAATCCTGGGAATTAATTATTCTCTGTGTATTCAATCCTGGGGCTGAATTATTCTCTGTGTATTGAACACTGGAGATTAATTAATCTCTGTGTATTCAATCCTGGGAATTAATTAATCTCTGTGTATTCAATCCTGGGGATTGATTAATCTCTGTGTATGCAACCCTGGGGATTAATTAATCTAGTGTATTCAATCCTGGGGATTAATTAATCTCTAAGTATTCAACACTGGGGATTAATTAATCTCTGTGTATTCAACCTTGGGAATTAATTAATCTCCGTGTTTTCAGCCCTGGGAATTAATTAATCTCTAAGTATTCATCCTTGGGAATTAATTAATCTCTGTGTATTCAACCCTGGGAATTAATTAATCTCGAAGTATTCAACACTGGGGATTAATTAATCTCTGTGTATTCAACCTTGGGAATTAATTAATCTCCGTGTTTTCAGCCCTGGGAATTAATTAATCTCTAAGTATTCATCCTTGGGAATTAATTAATCTCTGTGTATTCAATCCTGGGGATTAATTAATCTCTGTGTTTTCAACCTTGGGAATTAATTAATCTCTGTGTATTCAACCCTGGGGATTAATTAATCTCAGTGTTTTCAATCTTGGGAATTAATTAATCTCTGTGTATTCAACCCTGGGGATTAATTAATCTCAGCGTTTTCAACACTGGGTATTAATTGATCTCTGTGTATTCAACCCTGGGGATTAATTAATCTCTTTGTATTCAACCCTGGGGATTAATTAATCTCAGTGTTTTCAATCTTGGGAATTAATTAATCTCTGTGTATTCAACCCTGGGGATTAATTAATCTCAGTGTTTCCAATCTTGGGAATTAATTAATCTCTGTGTATTCAACCCTGGGGATGAATTAATCTCTTTGTATTCAACCCTGGGGATTAATTAATCTCAGTGTATTCAATCCTGGGAATTAATTAATCTCTGTGTATTCAACCCTGGGGATTAATTAATCTCTGTGTATTCAATCCTGGGGATGAATTATTCTCTGTGTATTGAACCCTGGGGATTAATTAATCTCGGTGTATTCAATCCTGGGGATTAATTAATCTCTGCGTCTGCAACCCTGGGGATTAATTAATCTCTGTGTATTCAATCCTGGGAATTAATTATTCTCTGTGTATTCAATCCTGGGAATTAATTAATCTCTGTGTGTTCAATCCTGGGAATTAATTATTCTCTGTGTATTCAACCCTGGCGATTAATTAAACTCTGTGTATTCAACCCTGGGGATTAATTAATCTCTGTGTATTCAATCCTGGGAATTAATTAAACTCTGTGTATTCAACCCTTGGGATTAATTAATCTCTGTGTATGCAACCCTGGGGATTAATTAATCTCTGTGTATTCAATCCTGGGAATTAATTAAACTCTGTGTATTCAACCCTGGGGATTAATTAATCTCTGTGTATGCAACCCTGGGGATTAATTAATCTCTGTGTATTCAACCCTGGGGATTAATTAATCTCAGTGTATGCAACCCTGGGGATTAATTAATCTCTGTGTATGCAACCCTGGGGATTAATTAATCTCTGTGTATTCAACCCTGGGGATTAATTAATCTCTGTGTATTCAATCCTGGGAATTAATTAATCTCTGTGTGTTCAATCCTGGGAATTAATTAATCTCTGTGTATGCAACCCTGGGGATTAATTAATCTCTGTGTATTCAATCCTGGGAATTAATTAAACTCTGTGTATTCAATCCTGTGGATTAATTATGCTCTGTGTATTCAACCCTGGGAATTAATTAATCTCTAAGTATTCAACACTGGGGATTAATTAATCTCTGTGCATTCAACCTTGGGAATTAATTAATCTCAGTGTTTTCAGCCCTGGGAATTAATTAATCTCTAAGTATTCAACACTGGGAATTAATTAATCTCTGTGTATACAATCCTGGGGATGAATTATTCTCTGTGTATTCAATCCTGGGGATGAATTAATCTCTGTGTATTCAATCCTGGGGATTAATTAATCTCTGTGTATTCAATCCTGGGGATTAATTAATCTCTGTGTATTCAATCCTGGGGATGAATTAATCTCTGTGTATTCAGTCCTGGGGATTAATTAATCTCTGTGTATTCAATCCTGGGGATTAATTAATCTCTGTGTATTCAACCCTGGGGATTAATTAATCTCTGTGTATTCAATCCTGGGGATTAATTAATCTCTGTGTATTCAATCCTGGGAATTAATTAATCTCTGTGTATTCAACCCTGGGGATTAATTAATCTCTGTGTATTCAATCCTGGGAATTAATTAATCTCTGTGTATTCAATCCTGGGGATTAATTAATCTCTGTGTATTCAATCCTGGGAATTAATTAATCTCTGTGTATTCAATCCTGGGGATTAATTAATCTCTGTGTATTCAATCCTGGGAATTAATTAATCTCTGTGTATTCAACCCTGGGGATTAATTAATCTCTGTGTATTCAATCCTGGGAATTAATTAATCTCTGTGTATTCAACCCTGGGGATTAATTAATCTCTGTGTATTCAATCCTGGGAATTAATTAATCTCTGTGTATTCAACCCTGGGGATTAATTAATCTCAGTGTATTCAATCCTGGGGATTAATTAATCTCTGTGTATTCAACCCTGGGGATTAATTAATCTCTGTGTATTCAAACCTGGGGATTAATTAATCTCTGTGTATTCAATCCTGGGGATTAATTAATCTCTGTGTATTCAATCCTGGGGATTAATTAATCTCTGTGTATTCAATCCTGGGGATGAATTATTCTCTGTGTATTCAATCCTGGGGATGAATTATTCTCTGTGTGTTGAACCCTGGGGATAAATTAATCTCTGTGTATTCAATCCTGGGAATTAATTAATCCCTGTGTATTCAACCCTGGGGATTAATTAATCTCTGTGTATTCAATCCTGGGAATTAATTAATCTCTGTGTATTCAATCCTGGGGATTAATTAATCTCTGTGTATTCAATCCTGGGGATGAATTATTCTCTGTGTATTCAATCCTGGGGATGAATTATTCTCCGTGTATTGAACCCTGGGGATTAATTAATCTCTGTGTATTCAATCCTGGGGATTAATTAATCTCTGTGTATTCAATCCTGGGGATGAATTATTCTCTGTGTATTCAATCCTGGGGATGAATTATTCTCTGTGTATTGAACCCTGGGGATTAATTAATCTCTGTGTATTCAATCCTGGGAATTAATTAATCCCTGTGTATTCAACCCTGGGGATTAATTAATCCCTGTGTATTCAATCCTGGGGATTAATTAATCTCTGTGTATTCAATCCTGGGGATTAATTTATCTCTGTGTATTCAATCCTGTGGATGAATTATTCTCTGTGTATTCAATCCTGGGGATGAATTATTCTCTGTGTATTGAACCCTGGGGATTGATTAATCTCTGTGTATTGAACCCTGGGGATTAATTATTCTCTGTGTATTCAATCCTGGGAATTCATTGTTCTCTGTGTATTCAATCCTGGGGATGAATTATTCTCTGTGTATTGAACCCTGGGGATTGATTAATCTCTGTGTATTGAACCCTGGGGATTAATTATTCTCTGTGTATTCAATCCTGGGAATTAATTGATCTCTGTGTATTCAATCCTGGGGATGAATTATTCTCTGTGTATTGAACCGTGGGGATTAATTAATCTCTGTGTATTCAATGCTGGGAATTAATTAATCTCTGTGTATTCAACCCTGGGGATTAATTAATCTCAGTGTTTTCAACCCTGGGGATTAATTAATCTCTGTGTATTCAACCCTGGGGATTAATTAATCTCTGTTTGGCAACCCTGGGGATTAATTATTCTCTGTGTATTCAACCCTGGGGATTAATTAATCTTTGTGTATTCAATCCTGTGGATTAATTATTCTCTGTGTTTTCAACCCTGGGTATTAATTAATCTCAGTGTTTTGAACCCTGAGTATTAACTAAACTCTGTGTTTTCAACCCTGGGAATTAATTAATCTCTAAGTATTCAACCCTGGGAATTAATTAATCTCGAAGTATTCAACACTGGGGATTAATTAATCTCTGTGTATTCAACCTTGGGAATTAATTAATCTCCGTGTTTTCAGCCCTGGGAATTAATTAATCTCTGTGTTTTCAACCTTGGGAATTAATTAATCTCTGTGTATTCAACCCTGGGGATTAATTAATCTCAGTGTTTTCAATCTTGGGAATTAATTAATCTCTGTGTATTCAACCCTGGGGATTAATTAATCTCAGCGTTTTCAACCCTGGGTATTAATTAATCTCTGTGTATTCAACCCTGGGGATTAATTAATCTCTTTGTATTCAACCCTGGGGATTAATTAATCTCAGTGTTTTCAATCTTGGGAATTAATTAATCTCTGTGTATTGAACCCTGGGTATTAATTAATCTCAGTGTTTCCAATCTTGGGAATTAATTAATCTCTGTGTATTCAACCCTGGGGATTAATTAATCTCTTTGTTTTCAACCCTGGGGATTAATTAATCTCAGTGTTTTCAATCTTGGGAATTAATTAATCTCTGTGTATTCAACCCTGGGGATTAATTAATCTCTGTGTATTCAATCCTGGGGATTAATTAATCTCTGTGTATTCAATCCTGGGGATTAATTAATCTCTGTGTATTCAACCCTGGGGATTAATTAATCTCTGTGTATGCAACCCTGGGGATTAATTAATCTCTGTGTATTCAACCCTGGGGATTAATTAATCTCAGTGTATTCAACCCTGGGGATTAATTATTCTCTGTGTATTCAATCCTGTGGATTAATTAATCTCTGTGTATTCAATCCTGCGGTTTAATTAATCTCTGTGTATTCAATCCTGTGGATTAATTAATCTCAGTGTATTCAACCCTGGGAATTAATTAATCTCTGTGTATTCAACCCTGGGGATTAATTAATCTCTGTGTATTCAATCCTGTGGATTAATTAATCTCTGTGTATTCAACCCTGGGGATTAATTAATCTCTGTGTATTCAACCCTGGGAATTAATTAATCTCTGTGTATTCAATCCTGTGGATTAATTAATCTCTGTGTATTCAACCCTGGGGATTAATTAATCTCAGTGTATTCAACCCTGGGAATTAATTAATCTCTGTGTATTCAATCCTGTGGATTAATTAATCTCTGTGTATTCAACCCTGGGGATTAATTAATCTCAGTGTATTCAACCCTGGGGATTAATTAATCGCAGTGTATTCAACCCTGGGGTTAATTAATCTCAGTGTATTCATCCCTGGGGATTAATTAATCTCTGTGTATTCAACCCTGGGGATTAATTAATCTCAGTGTATTCAACCCTGGGGCTTAATTAATCTCTGTGTATTCAACCCTGGGGATTAATTAATCTCAGTGTATTCAACCCTGGGGATTAATTAATCTCAGTGTATTCAACCCTGGGGATTAATTAATCTCTGTGTATTCAACCCTGGGGATTAATTAATCTCAGTGTATTCAACCCTGGGGATTAATTAATCTCTGTGTATTCAACCCTGGGGATTAATTAATCTCAGTGTATTCAACGCCGGGGATTAATTAATCTCAGTGTATTCAACCCTGGGGATTAATTAATCTCTGTGTATTCAACCCCGGGAATTAATTAATCTCTGTGTATTCAACCCCGGGGATTAATTAATCTCAGTGTATTCAACCCTGGGGATTAATTAATCTCTGTGTATTCAACCCTGGGGATTAATTAATCTCAGTGTATTCAACCCTGGGGATTAATTAATCTCAGCGTATTCAACCCTGGGGATTAATTAATCTCTGTGTATTCAAACCTGGGGATTAATTAATCTCAGTGTATTCAACCCTGGGAATTAATTAATCTCAGCGTATTCAACCCTGGGGATTAATTAATCTCTGTGTATTCAACCCTGGGGATTAATTAATCTCAGTGTATTCAACCCTGGGAATTAATTAATCTCTGTGTATTCAATCCTGGGGATTAATTAATCTCTGTGTTTTCAACCTTGGGAATTAGTTAATCTCAGCGTTTTCAACCCTGGGTATTAATTAATCTCAGCGTTTTCAACCCTGGGTATTAATTAATCTCTGTGTATTCAACCCTGGGGATTAATTAATCTCAGCATTTTCAACCCTGGGGATTAATTAATCTCTGTGTATTCAACCCTGGGGATTAATTAATCTCAGTGTTTTCCATCTTGGGAATTAATTAATCTCAGTGTATTCAACCCTGGGGATTAATTAATCTCAGCGTTTTCAACCCTGGGTATTAATTAATCTCTGTGTATTCAACCCTGGGGATTAATTAATCTCTTTGTATTCAACCCTGGGGATTAATTAATCTCAGTGTTTTCAATCTTGGGAATTAATTAATCTCTGTGTATTCAACCCTGGGGATTAATTAATCTCAGTGTTTCCAATCTTGGGAATTAATTAATCTCTGTGTATTCAACCCTGGGGATTAATTAATCTCTTTGTATTCAACCCTGGGGATTAATTAATCTCAGTGTTTTCAATCTTGGGAATTAATTAATCTCTGTGTATTCAACCCTGGGGATTAATTAATCTCTTTGTATTCAACCCTGGGGATTAATTAATCTCAGTGTTTTCAATCTTGGGAATTAATTAATCTCTGTGTATTCAACCCTGGGGATTAATTAATCTCTGTGTATTCAAATGTGGGGATTAATTAATCTCTGTGTATTCAACCCTGGGGATTAATTAATCTCTGTGTATTCAACCCTGGGGATTAATTAATCTCTGTGTATGCAACCCTGGGGATTAATTAATCTCTGTGTATTCAACCCTGGGGATTAATTAATCTCTGTGTATTCAATCCTGTGGATTAATTAATCTCTGTGTATTCAATTCTGGGGATTAATTAATCTCTGTGTATTCAACCCTGGGGATTAATTAATCTCAGTGTATTCAACCCTGTGGATTAATTAATCTCAGTGTTTTCAACCCTGGGGATTAATTAATCTCAGTGTTTTCAACCCTGGGAATTAATTAATCTCTGTGTATTCAATCCTGGGGATTAATTAATCTCTGTGTATGCAACCCTGGGATTAATTAATCTCTGTGTATTCAACCCTGGGGATTAATTAATCTCTGTGTATTCAATCCTGGGGATTAATTAATCTCTGTGTATGCAACCCTGGGATTAATTAATCTCTGTGTATTCAACCCTGGGGATTAATTAATCTCTGTGTATGCAAATCTGGGGATTAATTAATCTCTGTGTATTCAACCCTGGGGATTAATTAATCTCTTTGTATTCAACCCTGGGGATTAATTAATCTCAGTGTTTTCAATCTTGGGAATTAATTAATCTCTGTGTATTCAACCCTGGGGATTAATTAATCTCTGTGTATTCAATCCTGGGGATTAATTAATCTCTGTGTATTCAACCCTGGGGATTAATTAATCTCTGTGTATTCAACCCTGGGGATTAATTAATCTAGTGTATTCAATCCTGGGGATTAATTAATCTCTGTGTATTCAATCCTGGGAATTAATTAATCTCTGTGTATGCAACCCTGGGGATTAATTAATCTCTGTGTATTCAATCCTGGGGCTGAATTATTCTCTGTGTATTGAACACTGGAGATTAATTAATCTCTGTGTATTCAATCCTGGGAATTAATTAATCTCTGTGTATTCAATCCTGGGGATTGATTAATCTCTGTGTATTCAATCCTGGGAATTAATTAATCTCTGTGTATGCAACCCTGGGGATTAATTAATCTCTGTGTATTCAATCCTGGGGCTGAATTATTCTCTGTGTATTGAACACTGGAGATTAATTAATCTCTGTGTATTCAATCCTGGGAATTAATTAATCTCTGTGTATTCAATCCTGGGGATTGATTAATCTCTGTGTATTCAATCTTGGGAATTAATTATTCTCTGTGTATTCAATCCTGGGGCTGAATTATTCTCTGTGTATTGAACACTGGAGATTAATTAATCTCTGTGTATTCAATCCTGGGAATTAATTAATCTCTGTGTATTCAATCCTGGGGATTAATTAATCTCTAAGTATTCAACCCTGGGAATTAATTAATCTCGAAGTATTCAACACTGGGGATTAATTAATCTCTGTGTATTCAACCTTGGGAATTAATTAATCTCCGTGTTTTCAGCCCTGGGAATTAATTAATCTCTAAGTATTCATCCTTGGGAATTAATTAATCTCTGTGTATTCAATCCTGGGGATTAATTAATCTCTGTGTTTTCAACCTTGGGAATTAATTAATCTCTGTGTATTCAACCCTGGGGATTAATTAATCTCAGTGTTTTCAATCTTGGGAATTAATTAATCTCTGTGTATTCAACCCTGGGGATTAATTAATCTCAGTGTTTTCAATCTTGGGAATTAATTAATCTCTGTGTATTCAATCCTGGGAATTAATTATTCTCTGTGTATTCAATCTTGGGAATTAATTATTCTCTGTGTATTCAATCCTGGGGCTGAATTATTCTCTGTGTATTGAACACTGGAGATTAATTAATCTCTGTGTATTCAATCCTGGGAATTAATTAATCTCTGTGTATTCAATCCTGGGGATTAATTAATCTCTAAGTATTCAACCCTGGGAATTAATTAATCTCGAAGTATTCAACACTGGGGATTAATTAATCTCTGTGTATTCAACCTTGGGAATTAATTAATCTCCGTGTTTTCAGCCCTGGGAATTAATTAATCTCTAAGTATTCATCCTTGGGAATTAATTAATCTCTGTGTATTCAATCCTGGGGATTAATTAATCTCTGTGTTTTCAACCTTGGGAATTAATTAATCTCTGTGTATTCAACCCTGGGGATTAATTAATCTCAGTGTTTTCAATCTTGGGAATTAATTAATCTCTGTGTATTCAACCCTGGGGATTAATTAATCTCAGTGTTTTCAATCTTGGGAATTAATTAATCTCTGTGTATTCAACCCTGGGGATTAATTAATCTCTTTGTATTCAACCCTGGGGATTAATTAATCTCAGTGTTTTCAATCTTGGGAATTAATTAATCTCTGTGTATTCAACCCTGGGGATTAATTAATCTCAGTGTTTCCAATCTTGGGAATTAATTAATCTCTGTGTATTCAACCCTGGGGATGAATTAATCTCTTTGTATTCAACCCTGGGGATTAATTAATCTCAGTGTATTCAATCCTGGGAATTAATTATTCTCTGTGTATTCAATCCTGGGAATTAATTATTCTCTGTGTATTCAATCCTGGGGATGAATTATTCTCTGTGTATTGAACCCTGGGGATTAATTAACTCTGTGTATTCAATCCTGGGGATTAATTAATCTCTGCATCTGCAACCCTGGGGATTAATTAATCTCTGTGTATTCAATCCTGGGAATTAATTATTCTCTGTGTATTCAATCCTGGGAATTAATTAATCTCTGTGTATTCAACCCTGGCGAATAATTAAACTCTGTGTATGCAACCCTGGGGATTAATTAATCTCTGTGTGTTCAATCCTGGGAATTAATTATTCTCTGTGTATTCAACCCTGGCGATTAATTAAACTCTGTGTATGCAACCCTGGGGATTAATTAATCTCTGTGTATTCAACCCTGGGGATTAATTAATCTCTGTGTATTCAACCCTGGGGATTAATTAATCTCTGTGTATTCAATCCTGTGGATTAATTATGCTCTGTGTATTCAACCCTGGGAATTAGTTAATCTCTAAGTATTCAACACTGGGGATTAATTAATCTCTGTGCATTCAACCTTGGGAATTAATTAATCTCAGTGTTTTCAGCCCTGGGAATTAATTAATCTCTAAGTATTCAACACTGGGAATTAATTAATCTCTGTGTATACAATCCTGGGGATGAATTATTCTCTGTGTATTCAATCCTGGGGATGAATTAATCTCTGTGTATTCAATCCTGGGGATTAATTAATCTCTGTGTATTCAATCCTGGGGATTAATTAATCTCTGTGTATTCAATCCTGGGGATGAATTAATCTCTGTGTATTCAGTCCTGGGGATTAATTAATCTCTGTGTATTCAATCCTGGGGATTAATTAATCTCTGTGTATTCAACCCTGGGGATTAATTAATCTCTGTGTATTCAATCCTGGGGATTAATTAATCTCTGTGTATTCAATCCTGGGAATTAATTAATCTCTGTGTATTCAACCCTGGGGATTAATTAATCTCTGTGTATTCAATCCTGGGAATTAATTAATCTCTGTGTATTCAATCCTGGGGATGAATTAATCTCTGTGTATTCAATCCTGGGAATTAATTAATCTCTGTGTATTCAATCCTGGGGATTAATTAATCTCTGTGTATTCAATCCTGGGAATTAATTAATCCCTGTGTATTCAACCCTGGGGATTAATTAATCTCTGTGTATTCAATCCTGGGGATTAATTAATCTCTGTGTATTCAATCCTGGGAATTAATTAATCTCTGTGTATTCAACCCTGGGGATTAATTAATCTCAGTGTATTCAATCCTGGGGATTAATTAATCTCTGTGTATTCAACCCTGGGGATTAATTAATCTCTGTGTATTCAAACCTGGGGATTAATTAATCTCTGTGTATTCAATCCTGGGGATTAATTAATCTCTGTGTATTCAATCCTGGGGATGAATTATTCTCTGTGTATTCAATCCTGGGGATGAATTATTCTCTGTGTGTTGAACCCTGGGGATAAATTAATCTCTGTGTATTCAATCCTGGGAATTAATTAATCCCTGTGTATTCAACCCTGGGGATTAATTAATCTCTGTGTATTCAATCCTGGGAATTAATTAATCTCTGTGTATTCAATCCTGGGGATTAATTAATCTCTGTGTATTCAATCCTGGGGATGAATTATTCTCTGTGTATTCAATCCTGGGGATGAAATATTCTCCGTGTATTGAACCCTGGGGATTAATTAATCTCTGTGTATTCAATCCTGGGGATTAATTAATCTCTGTGTATTCAATCCTGGGGATGAATTATTCTCTGTGTATTCAATCCTGGGGATGAATTATTCTCTGTGTATTAAACCCTGGGGATTAATTAATCTCTGTGTATTCAATCCTGGGAATTAATTAATCCCTGTGTATTCAACCCTGGGGATTAATTAATCCCTGTGTATTCAATCCTGGGGATTAATTAATCTCTGTGTATTCAATCCTGGGGATTAATTTATCTCTGTGTATTCAATCCTGTGGATGAATTATTCTCTGTGTATTCAATCCTGGGGATGAATTATTCTCTGTGTATTGAACCCTGGGGATTGATTAATCTCTGTGTATTGAACCCTGGGGATTAATTATTCTCTGTGTATTCAATCCTGGGAATTCATTGTTCTCTGTGTATTCAATCCTGGGGATGAATTATTCTCTGTGTATTGAACCGTGGGGATTAATTAATCTCTGTGTATTCAATGCTGGGAATTAATTAATCTCTGTGTATTCAACCCTGGGGATTAATTAATCTCAGTGTTTTCAACCCTGGGGATTAATTAATCTCTGTGTATTCAACCCTGGGGATTAATTAATCTCTGTTTGGCAACCCTGGGGATTAATTATTCTCTGTGTATTCAACCCTGGGGATTAATTAATCTTTGTGTATTCAATCCTGTGGATTAATTATATTCTGTGTTTTCAACCCTGGGTATTAATTAATCTCAGTGTTTTGAACCCTGAGTATTAATTAAACTCTGTGTTTTCAACCCTGGGAATTAATTAATCTCTAAGTATTCAACCCTGGGAATTAATTAATCTCGAAGTATTCAACACTGGGGATTAATTAATCTCTGTGTATTCAACCTTGGGAATTAATTAATCTCCGTGATTTCAGCCCTGGGAATTAATTAATCTCTAAGTATTCATCCTTGGGAATTAATTAATCTCTGTGTATTCAATCCTGGGGATTAATTAATCTCTGTGTTTTCAACCTTGGGAATTAATTAATCTCTGTGTATTCAACCCTGGGGATTAATTAATCTCAGTGTTTTCAATCTTGGGAATTAATTAATCTCTGTGTATTCAACCCTGGGGATTAATTAATCTCAGCGTTTTCAACCCTGGGTATTAATTAATCTCTGTGTATTCAACCCTGGGGATTAATTAATCTCTTTGTATTCAACCCTGGGGATTAATTAATCTCAGTGTTTTCAATCTTGGGAATTAATTAATCTCTGTGTATTGAACCCTGGGTATTAATTAATCTCAGTGTTTCCAATCTTGGGAATTAATTAATCTCTGTGTATTCAACCCTGGGGATTAATTAATCTCTTTGTATTCAACCCTGGGGATTAATTAATCTCAGTGTTTTCAATCTTGGGAATTAATTAATCTCTGTGTATTCAACCCTGGGGATTAATTAATCTCTGTGTATTCAATCCTGGGGATTAATTAATCTCTGTGTATTCAATCCTGGGGATTAATTAATCTCTGTGTATTCAACCCTGGGGATTAATTAATCTCTGTGTATGCAACCCTGGGGATTAATTAATCTCTGTGTATTCAACCCTGGGGATTAATTAATCTCAGTGTATTCAACCCTGGGGATTAATTATTCTCTGTGTATTCAATCCTGTGGATTAATTAATCTCTGTGTATTCAATCCTGTGGATTAATTAATCTCAGTGTATTCAACCCTGGGAATTAATTAATCTCTGTGTATTCAACCCTGGGGATTAATTAATCTCTGTGTATTCAATCCTGTGGATTAATTAATCTCTGTGTATTCAACCCTGGGGATTAATTAATCTCTGTGTATTCAACCCTGGGAATTAATTAATCTCTGTGTATTCAATCCTGTGGATTAATTAATCTCTGTGTATTCAACCCTGGGGATTAATTAATCTCAGTGTATTCAACCCTGGGAATTAATTAATCTCTGTGTATTCAATCCTGTGGATTAATTAATCTCTGTGTATTCAACCCTGGGGATTAATTAATCTCAGTGTATTCAACCCTGGGGATTAATTAATCGCAGTGTATTCAACCCTGGGGATTAATTAATCTCTGTGTATTCAAACCTGGTGTTAATTAATCTCAGTGTATTCATCCCTGGGGATTAATTAATCTCTGTGTATTCAACCCTGGGGATTAATTAATCTCAGTGTATTCAACCCTGGGGATTAATTAATCTCAGTGTATTCAACCCTGGGGATTAATTAATCTCAGTGTATTCAACCCTGGGGATTAATTAATCTCTGTGTATTCAACCCTGGGGATTAATTAATCTCAGTGTATTCAACCCTGGGGATTAATTAATCTCTTTGTATTCAACCCTGGGGATTAATTAATCTCAGTGTATTCAACGCCGGGGATTAATTAATCTCAGTGTATTCAACCCTGGGGATTAATTAATCTCTGTGTATTCATCCCTGGGAATTAATTAATCTCAGTGTATTCAACCCCGGGAATTAATTAATCTCTGTGTATTCAACCCCGGGGATTAATTAATCTCAGTGTATTCAACCCTGGGGATTAATTAATCTCTGTGTATTCAACCCTGGGGATTAATTAATCTCAGTGTATTCAACCCTGGGGATTAATTAATCTCAGTGTATTCAACCCTGGGGATTAATTAATCTCAGCGTATTCAACCCTGGGGATTAATTAATCTCTGTGTATTCAAACCTGGGGATTAATTAATCTCAGTGTATTCAACCCTGGGAATTAATTAATCTCAGCGTATTCAACCCTGGGGATTAATTAATCTCTGTGTATTCAACCCTGGGGATTAATTAATCTCAGTGTATTCAACCCTGGGAATTAATTAATCTCTGTGTATTCAATCCTGGGGATTAATTAATCTCTGTGTTTTCAACCTTGGGAATTAATTAATCTCAGCGTTTTCAACCCTGGGTATTAATTAATCTCAGCGTTTTCAACCCTGGGTATTAATTAATCTCTGTGTATTCAACCCTGGGGATTAATTAATCTCAGCATTTTCAACCCTGGGGATTAATTAATCTCTGTGTATTCAACCCTGGGGATTAATTAATCTCAGTGTTTTCAATCTTGGGAATTAATTAATCTCAGTGTATTCAACCCTGGGGATTAATTAATCTCAGCGTTTTCAACCCTGGGTATTAATTAATCTCTGTGTATTCAACACTGGGGATTAATTAATCTCTTTGTATTCAACCCTGGGGATTAATTAATCTCAGTGTTTTCAATCTTGGGAATTAATTAATCTCTGTGTATTCAACCCTGGGGATTAATTAATCTCAGTGTTTCCAATCTTGGGAATTAATTAATCTCTGTGTATTCAACCCTGGGGATTAATTAATCTCTTTGTATTCAACCCTGGGGATTAATTAATCTCAGTGTTTTCAATCTTGGGAATTAATTAATCTCTGTGTATTCAACCCTGGGGATTAATTAATCTCTTTGTATTCAACCCTGGGGATTAATTAATCTCAGTGTTTTCAATCTTGGGAATTAATTAATCTCTGTGTATTCAACCCTGGGGATTAATTAATCTCTGTGTATTCAAATGTGGGGATTAATTAATCTCTGTGTATTCAACCCTGGGGATTAATTAATCTCTGTGTATTCAACCCTGGGGATTAATTAATCTCTGTGTATGCAACCCTGGGGATTAATTAATCTCTGTGTATTCAACCCTGGGGATTAATTAATCTCTGTGTATTCAATCCTGTGGATTAATTAATCTCTGTGTATTCAATTCTGGGGATTAATTAATCTCTGTGTATTCAACCCTGGGGATTAATTAATCTCAGTGTATCCAACCCTGTGGATTAATTAATCTCAGTGTTTTCAACCCTGGGGATTAATTAATCTCAGTGTTTTCAACCTTGGGAATTAATTAATCTCTGTGTATTCAATCCTGGGGATTAATTAATCTCTGTGTATGCAACCCTGGGATTAATTAATCTCTGTGTATTCAACCCTGGGGATTAATTAATCTCTGTGTATGCAAATCTGGGGATTAATTAATCTCTGTGTATTCAACCCTGGGGATTAATTAATCTCTTTGTATTCAACCCTGGGGATTAATTAATCTCAGTGTTTTCAATCTTGGGAATTAATTAATCTCTGTGTATTCAACCCTGGGGATTAATTAATCTCTGTGTATTCAATCCTGGGGATTAATTAATCTCTGTGTATTCAACCCTGGGGATTAATTAATCTCTGTGTATTCAATCCTGGGGATTAATTAATCTCTGTGTATGCAACCCTGGGATTAATTAATCTCTGTGTATTCAACCCTGGGGATTAATTAATCTCTGTGTATGCAAATCTGGGGATTAATTAATCTCTGTGTATTCAACCCTGGGGATTAATTAATCTCTTTGTATTCAACCCTGGGGATTAATTAATCTCTGTGTATTCAATCCTGGGAATTAATTAAACTCTGTGTATTCAATCCTGGGAATTCATTGTTCTCTGTGTATTCAATCCTGGGGATGAATTATTCTCTGTGTATTGAACCGTGGGGATTAATTAATCTCTGTGTATTCAATGCTGGGAATTAATTAATCTCTGTGTATTCAACCCTGGGGATTAATTAATCTCAGTGTTTTCAACCCTGGGGATTAATTAATCTCTTTGTATTCAACCCTGGGGATTAATTAATCTCAGTGTTTTCAATCTTGGGAATTAATTAATCTCTGTGTATGCAACCCTGGGGATTAATTAATCTCTGTGTATTCAACCCTGGGGATTAATTAATCTCTGTGTATTCAATCCTGTGGATTAATTAATCTCTGTGTATTCAATTCTGGGGATTAATTAATCTCTGTGTATTCAACCCTGGGGATTAATTAATCTCAGTGTATCCAACCCTGTGGATTAATTAATCTCAGTGTTTTCAACCCTGGGGATTAATTAATCTCAGTGTTTTCAACCTTGGGAATTAATTAATCTCTGTGTATTCAATCCTGGGGATTAATTAATCTCTGTGTATGCAACCCTGGGATTAATTAATCTCTGTGTATTCAACCCTGGGGATTAATTAATCTCTGTGTATGCAAATCTGGGGATTAATTAATCTCTGTGTATTCAACCCTGGGGATTAATTAATCTCTTTGTATTCAACCCTGGGGATTAATTAATCTCAGTGTTTTCAATCTTGGGAATTAATTAATCTCTGTGTATTCAACCCTGGGGATTAATTAATCTCTGTGTATTCAATCCTGGGGATTAATTAATCTCTGTGTATTCAACCCTGGGGATTAATTAATCTCTGTGTATTCAATCCTGGGGATTAATTAATCTCTGTGTATGCAACCCTGGGATTAATTAATCTCTGTGTATTCAACCCTGGGGATTAATTAATCTCTGTGTATGCAAATCTGGGGATTAATTAATCTCTGTGTATTCAACCCTGGGGATTAATTAATCTCTTTGTATTCAACCCTGGGGATTAATTAATCTCTGTGTATTCAATCCTGGGAATTAATTAAACTCTGTGTATTCAATCCTGGGAATTCATTGTTCTCTGTGTATTCAATCCTGGGGATGAATTATTCTCTGTGTATTGAACCGTGGGGATTAATTAATCTCTGTGTATTCAATGCTGGGAATTAATTAATCTCTGTGTATTCAACCCTGGGGATTAATTAATCTCAGTGTTTTCAACCCTGGGGATTAATTAATCTCTTTGTATTCAACCCTGGGGATTAATTAATCTCAGTGTTTTCAATCTTGGGAATTAATTAATCTCTGTGTATTCAACCCTGGGGATTAATTAATCTCAGTGTTTCCAATCTTGGGAATTAATTAATCTCTGTGTATTCAACCCTGGGGATTAATTAATCTCTTTGTATTCAACCCTGGGGATTAATTAATCTCAGTGTTTTCAATCTTGGGAATTAATTAATCTCTGTGTATTCAACCCTGGGGATTAATTAATCTCTTTGTATTCAACCCTGGGGATTAATTAATCTCAGTGTTTTCAATCTTGGGAATTAATTAATCTCTGTGTATTCAACCCTGGGGATTAATTAATCTCTGTGTATTCAAATGTGGGGATTAATTAATCTCTGTGTATTCAACCCTGGGGATTAATTAATCTCTGTGTATTCAACCCTGGGGATTAATTAATCTCTGTGTATGCAACCCTGGGGATTAATTAATCTCTGTGTATTCAACCCTGGGGATTAATTAATCTCTGTGTATTCAATCCTGTGGATTAATTAATCTCTGTGTATTCAATTCTGGGGATTAATTAATCTCTGTGTATTCAACCCTGGGGATTAATTAATCTCAGTGTATTCAACCCTGTGGATTAATTAATCTCAGTGTTTTCAACCCTGGGGATTAATTAATCTCAGTGTTTTCAACCCTGGGAATTAATTAATCTCTGTGTATTCAATCCTGGGGATTAATTAATCTCTGTGTATGCAACCCTGGGATTAATTAATCTCTGTGTATTCAACCCTGGGGATTAATTAATCTCTGTGTATTCAATCCTGGGGATTAATTAATCTCTGTGTATGCAACCCTGGGATTAATTAATCTCTGTGTATTCAACCCTGGGGATTAATTAGTCTCTGTGTATGCAAATCTGGGGATTAATTAATCTCTGTGTATTCAACCCTGGGGATTAATTAATCTCAGTGTTTTCAATCTTGGGAATTAATTAATCTCTGTGTATTCAACCCTGGGGATTAATTAATCTCTGTGTATTCAATCCTGGGGATTAATTAATCTCTGTGTATTCAACCCTGGGGATTAATTAATCTCTGTGTATTCAACCCTGGGGATTAATTAATCTCTGTGTATTCAATCCTGGGGATTAATTAATCTCTGTGTATGCAACCCTGGGATTAATTAATCTCTGTGTATTCAACCCTGGGGAGTAATTAATCTCTGTGTATGCAAATCTGGGGATTAATTAATCTCTGTGTATTCAACCCTGGGGATTAATTAATCTCTTTGTATTCAACCCTGGGGATTAATTAATCTCAGTGTTTTCAATCTTGGGAATTAATTAATCTCTGTGTATTCAACCCTGGGGATTAATTAATCTCTGTGTATTCAATCCTGGGGATTAATTAATCTCTGTGTATTCAACCCTGGGGATTAATTTATCTCTGTGTATTCAATCCTGTGGATGAATTATTCTCTGTGTATTGAACCCTGGGGATTGATTAATCTCTGTGTATTGAACCCTGGGGATTAATTATTCTCTGTGTATTCAATCCTGGGAATTCATTGTTCTCTGTGTATTCAATCCTGGGGATGAATTATTCTCTGTGTATTGAACCGTGGGGATTAATTAATCTCTGTGTATTCAATGCTGGGAATTAATTAATCTCTGTGTATTCAACCCTGGGGATTAATTAATCTCAGTGTTTTCAACCCTGGGGATTAATTAATCTCTGTGTATTCAACCCTGGGGATTAATTAATCTCTGTTTGGCAACCCTGGGGATTAATTATTCTCTGTGTATTCAACCCTGGGGATTAATTAATCTTTGTGTATTCAATCCTGTGGATTAATTATTCTCTGTGTTTTCAACCCTGGGTATTAATTAATCTCAGTGTTTTGAACCCTGAGTATTAATTAAACTCTGTGTTTTCAACCCTGGGAATTAATTAATCTCTAAGTATTCAACCCTGGGAATTAATTAATCTCGAAGTATTCAACACTGGGGATTAATTAATCTCTGTGTATTCAACCTTGGGAATTAATTAATCT
The DNA here is from genome assembly GCF_036365525.1 of Heterodontus francisci. NCBI lineage: Eukaryota > Metazoa > Chordata > Chondrichthyes > Heterodontiformes > Heterodontidae > Heterodontus > Heterodontus francisci. The sequence goes on from NC_090406.1 coordinate 46,548,888, forward strand.
CCGTGTTTTCAGCCCTGGGAATTAATTAATCTCTAAGTATTCATCCTTGGGAATTAATTAATCTCTGTGTATTCAATCCTGGGGATTAATTAATCTCTGTGTTTTCAACCTTGGGAATTAATTAATCTCTGTGTATTCAACCCTGGGGATTAATTAATCTCAGTGTTTTCAATCTTGGGAATTAATTAATCTCTGTGTATTCAACCCTGGGGATTAATTAATCTCAGCGTTTTCAACCCTGGGTATTAATTAATCTCTGTGTATTCAACCCTGGGGATTAATTAATCTCTTTGTATTCAACCCTGGGGATTAATTAATCTCAGTGTTTTCAATCTTGGGAATTAATTAATCTCTGTGTATTGAACCCTGGGTATTAATTAATCTCAGTGTTTCCAATCTTGGGAATTAATTAATCTCTGTGTATTCAACCCTGGGGATTAATTAATCTCTTTGTATTCAACCCTGGGGATTAATTAATCTCAGTGTTTTCAATCTTGGGAATTAATTAATCTCTGTGTATTCAACCCTGGGGATTAATTAATCTCTGTGTATTCAATCCTGGGGATTAATTAATCTCTGTGTATTCAACCCTGGGGATTAATTAATCTCTGTGTATGCAACCCTGGGGATTAATTAATCTCTGTGTATTCAACCCTGGGGATTAATTAATCTCAGTGTATTCAACCCTGGGGATTAATTATTCTCTGTGTATTCAATCCTGTGGATTAATTAATCTCTGTGTATTCAATCCTGTGGATTAATTAATCTCTGTGTATTCAATCCTGTGGATTAATTAATCTCTGTGTATTCAATCCTGTGGATTAATTAATCTCAGTGTATTCAACCCTGGGAATTAATTAATCTCTGTGTATTCAACCCTGGGGATTAATTAATCTCTGTGTATTCAATCCTGTGGATTAATTAATCTCTGTGTATTCAACCCTGGGGATTAATTAATCTCTGTGTATTCAACCCTGGGAATTAATTAATCTCTGTGTATTCAATCCTGTGGATTAATTAATCTCTGTGTATTCAACCCTGGGGATTAATTAATCTCAGTGTATTCAACCCTGGGAATTAATTAATCTCTGTGTATTCAATCCTGTGGATTAATTAATCTCTGTGTATTCAACCCTGGGGATTAATTAATCTCAGTGTATTCAACCCTGGGGATTAATTAATCGCAGTGTATTCAACCCTGGGGATTAATTAATCTCTGTGTATTCAACCCTGGGGTTAATTAATCTCAGTGTATTCATCCCTGGGGATTAATTAATCTCTGTGTATTCAACCCTGGGGATTAATTAATCTCAGTGTATTCAACCCTGGGGATTAATTAATCTCTGTGTATTCAACCCTGGGGATTAATTAATCTCAGTGTATTCAACCCTGGGGATTAATTAATCTCAGTGTATTCAACCCTGGGGATTAATTAATCTCTGTGTATTCAACCCTGGGGATTAATTAATCTCAGTGTATTCAACCCTGGGGATTAATTAATCTCTGTGTATTCAACCCTGGGGATTAATTAATCTCAGTGTATTCAACGCCGGGGATTAATTAATCTCAGTGTATTCAACCCTGGGGATTAATTAATCTCTGTGTATTCAACCCTGGGAATTAATTAATCTCAGTGTATTCAACCCCGGGAATTAATTAATCTCTGTGTATTCAACCCCGGGGATTAATTAATCTCAGTGTATTCAACCCTGGGGATTAATTAATCTCTGTGTATTCAACCCTGGGGATTAATTAATCTCAGTGTATTCAACCCTGGGGATTAATTAATCTCAGTGTATTCAACCCTGGGGATTAATTAATCTCAGCGTATTCAACCCTGGGGATTAATTAATCTCTGTGTATTCAAACCTGGGGATTAATTAATCTCAGTGTATTCAACCCTGGGAATTAATTAATCTCAGCGTATTCAACCCTGGGGATTAATTAATCTCTGTGTATTCAACCCTGGGGATTAATTAATCTCAGTGTATTCAACCCTGGGAATTAATTAATCTCTGTGTATTCAATCCTGGGGATTAATTAATCTCTGTGTTTTCAACCTTGGGAATTAATTAATCTCAGCGTTTTCAACCCTGGGTATTAATTAATCTCAGCGTTTTCAACCCTGGGTATTAATTAATCTCTGTGTATTCAACCCTGGGGATTAATTAATCTCAGCATTTTCAACCCTGGGGATTAATTAATCTCTGTGTATTCAACCCTGGGGATTAATTAATCTCAGTGTTTTCAATCTTGGGAATTAATTAATCTCAGTGTATTCAACCCTGGGGATTAATTAATCTCAGCGTTTTCAACCCTGGGTATTAATTAATCTCTGTGTATTCAACCCTGGGGATTAATTAATCTCTTTGTATTCAACCCTGGGGATTAATTAATCTCAGTGTTTTCAATCTTGGGAATTAATTAATCTCTGTGTATTCAACCCTGGGGATTAATTAATCTCAGTGTTTCCAATCTTGGGAATTAATTAATCTCTGTGTATTCAACCCTGGGGATTAATTAATCTCTTTGTATTCAACCCTGGGGATTAATTAATCTCAGTGTTTTCAATCTTGGGAATTAATTAATCTCTGTGTATTCAACCCTGGGGATTAATTAATCTCTTTGTATTCAACCCTGGGGATTAATTAATCTCAGTGTTTTCAATCTTGGGAATTAATTAATCTCTGTGTATTCAACCCTGGGGATTAATTAATCTCTGTGTATTCAAATGTGGGGATTAATTAATCTCTGTGTATTCAACCCTGGGGATTAATTAATCTCTGTGTATTCAACCCTGGGGATTAATTAATCTCTGTGTATGCAACCCTGGGGATTAATTAATCTCTGTGTATTCAACCCTGGGGATTAATTAATCTCTGTGTATTCAATCCTGTGGATTAATTAATCTCTGTGTATTCAATTCTGGGGATTAATTAATCTCAGTGTATTCAACCCTGTGGATTAATTAATCTCAGTGTTTTCAACCCTGGGGATTAATTAATCTCAGTGTTTTCAACCCTGGGAATTAATTAATCTCTGTGTATTCAATCCTGGGGATTAATTAATCTCTGTGTATGCAACCCTGGGATTAATTAATCTCTGTGTATTCAACCCTGGGGATTAATTAATCTCTGTGTATTCAATCCTGGGGATTAATTAATCTCTGTGTATGCAACCCTGGGATTAATTAATCTCTGCGTATTCAACCCTGGGGATTAATTAATCTCTGTGTATGCAAATCTGGGGATTAATTAATCTCTGTGTATTCAACCCTGGGGATTAATTAATCTCTTTGTATTCAACCCTGGGGATTAATTAATCTCAGTGTTTTCAATCTTGGGAATTAATTAATCTCTGTGTATTCAACCCTGGGGATTAATTAATCTCTGTGTATTCAATCCTGGGGATTAATTAATCTCTGTGTATTCAACCCTGGGGATTAATTAATCTCTGTGTATTCAACCCTGGGGATTAATTAATCTAGTGTATTCAATCCTGGGGATTAATTAATCTCTGTGTATTCAATCCTGGGAATTAATTAATCTCTGTGTATTCAATCTTGGGAATTAATGATTCTCTGTGTATTCAATCCTGGGGCTGAATTATTCTCTGTGTATTGAACACTGGAGATTAATTAATCTCTGTGTATTCAATCCTGGGAATTAATTAATCTCTGTGTATTCAATCCTGGGGATTGATTAATCTCTGTGTATGCAACCCTGGGGATTAATTAATCTAGTGTATTCAATCCTGGGGATTAATTAATCTCTAAGTATTCAACCCTGGGAATTAATTAATCTCGAAGTATTCAACACTGGGGATTAATTAATCTCTGTGTATTCAACCTTGGGAATTAATTAATCTCCGTGTTTTCAGCCCTGGGAATTAATTAATCTCTAAGTATTCATCCTTGGGAATTAATTAATCTCTGTGTATTCAATCCTGGGGATTAATTAATCTCTGTGTTTTCAACCTTGGGAATTAATTAATCTCTGTGTATTCAACCCTGGGGATTAATTAATCTCAGTGTTTTCAATCTTGGGAATTAATTAATCTCTGTGTATTCAACCCTGGGGATTAATTAATCTCAGCGTTTTCAACCCTGGGTATTAATTGATCTCTGTGTATTCAACCCTGGGGATTAATTAATCTCTTTGTATTCAACCCTGGGGATTAATTAATCTCAGTGTTTTCAATCTTGGGAATTAATTAATCTCTGTGTATTCAACCCTGGGGATTAATTAATCTCAGTGTTTCCAATCTTGGGAATTAATTAATCTCTGTGTATTCAACCCTGGGGATGAATTAATCTCTTTGTATTCAACCCTGGGGATTAATTAATCTCTGTGTATTCAATCCTGGGAATTAATTATTCTCTGTGTATTCAATCCTGGGGATGAATTATTCTCTGTGTATTGAACCCTGGGGATTAATTAATCTCTGTGTATTCAATCCTGGGAATTAATTATTCTCTGTGTATTCAATCCTGGGAATTAATTATTCTCTGTGTATTCAATCCTGGGAATTAATTATTCTCTGTGTATTCAACCCTGGCAATTAATTAAACTCTGTGTATGCAACCCTGGGGATTAATTAATCTCTGTGTATTCAATCCTGGGAATTAATTAAACTCTGTGTATTCAACCCTGGGGATTAATTAATCTCTGTGTATTCAATCCTGGGAATTAATTAAACTCTGTGTATTCAACCCTGGGGATTAATTAATCTCTGTGTATTCAATCCTGTGGATTAATTATGCTCTGTGTATTCAACCCTGGGAATTAATTAATCTCTAAGTATTCAACACTGGGGATTAATTAATCTCTGTGCATTCAACCTTGGGAATTAATTAATCTCAGTGTTTTCAGCCCTGGGAATTAATTAATCTCTAAGTATTCAACACTGGGAATTAATTAATCTCTGTGTATACAATCCTGGGGATGAATTATTCTCTGTGTATTCAATCCTGGGGATGAATTAATCTCTGTGTATTCAATCCTGGGGATTAATTAATCTCTGTGTATTCAATCCTGGGGATTAATTAATCTCTGTGTATTCAATCCTGGGGATTAATTAATCTCTGTGTATTCAATCCTGGGGATGAATTAATCTCTGTGTATTCAGTCCTGGGGATTAATTAATCTCTGTGTATTCAATCCTGGGGATTAATTAATCTCTGTGTATTCAACCCTGGGGATTAATTAATCTCTGTGTATTCAATCCTGGGGATTAATTAATCTCTGTGTATTCAATCCTGGGAATTAATTAATCTCTGTGTATTCAACCCTGGGGATTAATTAATCTCTGTGTATTCAATCCTGGGAATTAATTAATCTCTGTGTATTCAATCCTGGGGATTAATTAATCTCTGTGTATTCAATCCTGGGAATTAATTAATCTCTGTGTATTCAATCCTGGGGATTAATTAATCTCTGTGTATTCAATCCTGGGAATTAATTAATCTCTGTGTATTCAAACCTGGGGATTAATTAATCTCTGTGTATTCAATCCTGGGAATTAATTAATCTCTGTGTATTCAACCCTGGGGATTAATTAATCTCTGTGTATTCAATCCTGGGAATTAATTAATCTCTGTGTATTCAACCCTGGGGATTAATTAATCTCAGTGTATTCAATCCTGGGGATTAATTAATCTCTGTGTATTCAACCCTGGGGATTAATTAATCTCTGTGTATTCAAACCTGGGGATTAATTAATCTCTGTGTATTCAATCCTGGGGATTAATTAATCTCTGTGTATTCAATCCTGGGGATGAATTATTCTCTGTGTATTCAATCCTGGGGATGAATTATTCTCTGTGTGTTGAACCCTGGGGATAAATTAATCTCTGTGTATTCAATCCTGGGAATTAATTAATCCCTGTGTATTCAACCCTGGGGATTAATTAATCTCTGTGTATTCAATCCTGGGAATTAATTAATCTCTGTGTATTCAATCCTGGGGATTAATTAATCTCTGTGTATTCAATCCTGGGGATGAATTATTCTCTGTGTATTCAATCCTGGGGATGAATTATTCTCCGTGTATTGAACCCTGGGGATTAATTAATCTCTGTGTATTCAATCCTGGGGATTAATTAATCTCTGTGTATTCAATCCTGGGGATGAATTATTCTCTGTGTATTCAATCCTGGGGATGAATTATTCTCTGTGTATTGAACCCTGGGGATTAATTAATCTCTGTGTATTCAATCCTGGGAATTAATTAATCCCTGTGTATTCAACCCTGGGGATTAATTAATCCCTGTGTATTCAATCCTGGGGATTAATTAATCTCTGTGTATTCAATCCTGGGGATTAATTTATCTCTGTGTATTCAATCCTGTGGATGAATTATTCTCTGTGTATTCAATCCTGGGGATGAATTATTCTCTGTGTATTGAACCCTGGGGATTGATTAATCTCTGTGTATTGAACCCTGGGGATTAATTATTCTCTGTGTATTCAATCCTGGGAATTCATTGTTCTCTGTGTATTCAATCCTGGGGATGAATTATTCTCTGTGTATTGAACCGTGGGGATTAATTAATCTCTGTGTATTCAATGCTGGGAATTAATTAATCTCTGTGTATTCAACCCTGGGGATTAATTAATCTCAGTGTTTTCAACCCTGGGGATTAATTAATCTCTGTGTATTCAACCCTGGGGATTAATTAATCTCTGTTTGGCAACCCTGGGGATTAATTATTCTCTGTGTATTCAACCCAGGGGATTAATTAATATTTTTGTGTATTCAATCCTGTGGATTAATTATTCTCTGTGTTTTCAACCCTGGGTATTAATTAATCTCAGTGTTTTGAACCCTGAGTATTAATTAAACTCTGTGTTTTCAACCCTGGGAATTAATTAATCTCTAAGTATTCAACCCTGGGAATTAATTAATCTCGAAGTATTCAACACTGGGGATTAATTAATCTCTGTGTATTCAACCTTGGGAATTAATTAATCTCCGTGTTTTCAGCCCTGGGAATTAATTAATCTCTAAGTATTCATCCTTGGGAATTAATTAATCTCTGTGTATTCAATCCTGGGGATTAATTAATCTCTGTGTTTTCAACCTTGGGAATTAATTAATCTCTGTGTATTCAACCCTGGGGATTAATTAATCTCAGTGTTTTCAATCTTGGGAATTAATTAATCTCTGTGTATTCAACCCTGGGGATTAATTAATCTCAGCGTTTTCAACCCTGGGTATTAATTAATCTCTGTGTATTCAACCCTGGGGATTAATTAATCTCTTTGTATTCAACCCTGGGGATTAATTAATCTCAGTGTTTTCAATCTTGGGAATTAATTAATCTCTGTGTATTGAACCCTGGGTATTAATTAATCTCAGTGTTTCCAATCTTGGGAATTAATTAATCTCTGTGTATTCAACCCTGGGGATTAATTAATCTCTTTGTATTCAACCCTGGGGATTAATTAATCTCAGTGTTTTCAATCTTGGGAATTAATTAATCTCTGTGTATTCAACCCTGGGGATTAATTAATCTCTGTGTATTCAATCCTGGGGATTAATTAATCTCTGTGTATTCAATCCTGGGGATTAATTAATCTCTGTGTATTCAACCCTGGGGATTAATTAATCTCTGTGTATGCAACCCTGGGGATTAATTAATCTCTGTGTATTCAACCCTGGGGATTAATTAATCTCAGTGTATTCAACCCTGGGGATTAATTATTCTCTGTGTATTCAATCCTGTGGATTAATTAATCTCTGTGTATTCAATCCTGTGGATTAATTAATCTCTGTGTATTCAATCCTGTGGATTAATTAATCTCAGTGTATTCAACCCTGGGAATTAATTAATCTCTGTGTATTCAACCCTGGGGATTAATTAATCTCTGTGTATTCAACCCTGGGGATTAATTAATCTCTGTGTATTCAACCCTGGGAATTAATTATTCTCTGTGTATTCAATCCTGTGGATTAATTAATCTCTGTGTATTCAACCCTGGGGATTAATTAATCTCAGTGTATTCAACCCTGGGAATTAATTAATCTCTGTGTATTCAATCCTGTGGATTAATTAATCTCTGTGTATTCAACCCTGGGGATTAATTAATCTCAGTGTATTCAACCCTGGGGATTAATTAATCGCAGTGTATTCAACCCTGGGGATTAATTAATCTCTGTGTATTCAACCCTGGGGTTAATTAATCTCAGTGTATTCATCCCTGGGGATTAATTAATCTCTGTGTATTCAACCCTGGGGATTAATTAATCTCAGTGTATTCAACCCTGGGGATTAATTAATCTCTGTGTATTCAACCCTGGGGATTAATTAATCTCAGTGTATTCAACCCTGGGGATTAATTAATCTCAGTGTATTCAACCCTGGGGATTAATTAATCTCTGTGTATTCAACCCTGGGGATTAATTAATCTCAGTGTATTCAACCCTGGGGATTAATTAATCTCTGTGTATTCAACCCTGGGGATTAATTAATCTCAGTGTATTCAACGCCGGGGATTAATTAATCTCAGTGTATTCAACCCTGGGGATTAATTAATCTCTGTGTATTCAACCCTGGGAATTAATTAATCTCAGTGTATTCAACCCCGGGAATTAATTAATCTCTGTGTATTCAACCCCGGGGATTAATTAATCTCAGTGTATTCAACCCTGGGGATTAATTAATCTCTGTGTATTCAACCCTGGGGATTAATTAATCTCAGTGTATTCAACCCTGGGGATTAATTAATCTCAGTGTATTCAACCCTGGGGATTAATTAATCTCAGCGTATTCAACCCTGGGGATTAATTAATCTCTGTGTATTCAAACCTGGGGATTAATTAATCTCAGTGTATTCAACCCTGGGAATTAATTAATCTCAGCGTATTCAACCCTGGGGATTAATTAATCTCTGTGTATTCAACCCTGGGGATTAATTAATCTCAGTGTATTCAACCCTGGGAATTAATTAATCTCTGTGTATTCAATCCTGGGGATTAATTAATCTCTGTGTTTTCAACCTTGGGAATTAATTAATCTCAGCGTTTTCAACCCTGGGTATTAATTAATCTCAGCGTTTTCAACCCTGGGTATTAATTAATCTCTGTGTATTCAACCCTGGGGATTAATTAATCTCAGCATTTTCAACCCTGGGGATTAATTAATCTCTGTGTATTCAACCCTGGGGATTAATTAATCTCAGTGTTTTCAATCTTGGGAATTAATTAATCTCAGTGTATTCAACCCTGGGGATTAATTAATCTCAGCGTTTTCAACCCTGGGTATTAATTAATCTCTGTGTATTCAACACTGGGGATTAATTAATCTCTTTGTATTCAACCCTGGGGATTAATTAATCTCAGTGTTTTCAATCTTGGGAATTAATTAATCTCTGTGTATTCAACCCTGGGGATTAATTAATCTCAGTGTTTCCAATCTTGGGAATTAATTAATCTCTGTGTATTCAACCCTGGGGATTAATTAATCTCTTTGTATTCAACCCTGGGGATTAATTAATCTCAGTGTTTTCAATCTTGGGAATTAATTAATCTCTGTGTATTCAACCCTGGGGATTAATTAATCTCTTTGTATTCAACCCTGGGGATTAATTAATCTCAGTGTTTTCAATCTTGGGAATTAATTAATCTCTGTGTATTCAACCCTGGGGATTAATTAATCTCTGTGTATTCAAATGTGGGGATTAATTAATCTCTGTGTATTCAACCCTGGGGATTAATTAATCTCTGTGTATTCAACCCTGGGGATTAATTAATCTCTGTGTATGCAACCCTGGGGATTAATTAATCTCTGTGTATTCAACCCTGGGGATTAATTAATCTCTGTGTATTCAATCCTGTGGATTAATTAATCTCTGTGTATTCAACCCTGGGGATTAATTAATCTCAGTGTATTCAACCCTGTGGATTAATTAATCTCAGTGTTTTCAACCCTGGGGATTAATTAATCTCAGTGTTTTCAACCCTGGGAATTAATTAATCTCTGTGTATTCAATCCTGGGGATTAATTAATCTCTGTGTATGCAACCCTGGGATTAATTAATCTCTGTGTATTCAACCCTGGGGATTAATTAATCTCTGTGTATTCAATCCTGGGGATTAATTAATCTCTGTGTATGCAACCCTGGGATTAATTAATCTCTGTGTATTCAACCCTGGGGATTAATTAATCTCTGTGTATGCAAATCTGGGGATTAATTAATCTCTGTGTATTCAACCCTGGGGATTAATTAATCTCTTTGTATTCAACCCTGGGGATTAATTAATCTCAGTGTTTTCAATCTTGGGAATTAATTAATCTCTGTGTATTCAACCCTGGGGATTAATTAATCTCTGTGTATTCAATCCTGGGGATTAATTAATCTCTGTGTATTCAACCCTGGGGATTAATTAATCTCTGTGTATTCAACCCTGGGGATTAATTAATCTCTGTGTATGCAACCCTGGGGATTAATTAATCTCTGTGTATTCAACCCTGGGGATTAATTAATCTCTGTGTATTCAATCCTGTGGATTAATTAATCTCTGTGTATTCAATTCTGGGGATTAATTAATCTCTGTGTATTCAACCCTGGGGATTAATTAATCTCAGTGTATTCAACCCTGGGGATTAATTAATCTCAGTGTTTTCAACCCTGGGGATTAATTAATCTCAGTGTTTTCAACCCTGGGAATTAATTAATCTCTGTGTATTCAACCCTGGGGATTAATTAATCTCTGTGTATGCAACCCTGGGATTAATTAATCTCTGTGTATTCAACCCTGGGGATTAATTAATCTCTGTGTATTCAATCCTGGGGATTAATTAATCTCTGTGTATGCAACCCTGGGATTAATTAATCTCTGTGTATTCAACCCTGGGGATTAATTAATCTCAGTGTTTTCAATCTTGGGAATTAATTAATCTCTGTGTATTCAACCCTGGGGATTAATTAATCTCAGCGTTTTCAACCCTGGGTATTAATTAATCTCTGTGTATTCAACCCTGGGGATTAATTAATCTCTTTGTATTCAACCCTGGGGATTAATTAATCTCAGTGTTTTCAATCTTGGGAATTAATTAATCTCTGTGTATTCAACCCTGGGGATTAATTAATCTCTGTGTATTCAATCCTGGGGATTAATTAATCTCTGTGTATTCAACACTGGGGATTAATTAATCTCTGTGTATTCAACCCTGGGGATTAATTAATCTCTGTGTATGCAACCCTGGGGATTAATTGATCTCTGTGTATTCAACCCTGGGGATTAATTAATCTCTGTGTATTCAACCCTGGGGATTAATTAATCTCAGTGTATTCAACCCTGGGGATTAATTATTCTCTGTGTATTCAATCCTGTGGATTAATTAATCTCTGTGTATTCAATCCTGTGGATTAATTAATCTCTGTGTATTCAATCCTGTGGATTAATTAATCTCAGTGTATTCAACCCTGGGAATTAATTAAACTCTGTGTATTCAACCCTGGGGATTAATTAATCTCTGTGTATTCAATCCTGTGGATTAATTAATCTCTGTGTATTCAACCCTGGGGATTAATTAATCTCTGTGTATTCAACCCTGGGAATTAATTAATCTCTGTGTATTCAATCCTGTGGATTAATTAATCTCTGTGTATTCAACCCTGGGGATTAATTAATCTCAGTGTATTCAACCCTGGGAATTAATTAATCTCTGTGTATTCAATCCTGTGGATTAATTAATCTCTGTGTATTCAACCCTGGGGATTAATTAATCTCAGTGTATTCAACCCTGGGGATTAATTAATCGCAGTGTATTCAACCCTGGGGATTAATTAATCTCTGTGTATTCAACCCTGGGGTTAATTAATCTCAGTGTATTCATCCCTGGGGATTAATTAATCTCTGTGTATTCAACCCTGGGGATTAATTAATCTCAGTGTATTCAACCCTGGGGATTAATTAATCTCTGTGTATTCAACCCTGGGGATTAATTAATCTCAGTGTATTCAACCCTGGGGATTAATTAATCTCTGTGTATTCAATCCTGGGGATGAATTATTCTCTGTGTATTCAATCCTGGGGATGAATTATTCTCTGTGTATTGAACCCTGGGGATTAATTAATCTCTGTGTATTCAATCCTGGGAATTAATTAATCCCTGTGTATTCAACCCTGGGGATTAATTAATCCCTGTGTATTCAATCCTGGGGATTAATTAATCTCTGTGTATTCAATCCTGGGGATTAATTTATCTCTGTGTATTCAATCCTGTGGATGAATTATTCTCTGTGTATTCAATCCTGGGGATGAATTATTCTCTGTGTATTGAACCCTGGGGATTGATTAATCTCTGTGTATTGAACCCTGGGGATTAATTATTCTCTGTGTATTCAATCCTGGGAATTCATTGTTCTCTGTGTATTCAATCCTGGGGATGAATTATTCTCTGTGTATTGAACCGTGGGGATTAATTAATCTCTGTGTATTCAATGCTGGGAATTAATTAATCTCTGTGTATTCAACCCTGGGGATTAATTAATCTCAGTGTTTTCAACCCTGGGGATTAATAAATCTCTGTGTATTCAACCCTGGGGATTAATTAATCTCTGTTTGGCAACCCTGGGGATTAATTATTCTCTGTGTATTCAACCCAGGGGATTAATTAATATTTTTGTGTATTCAATCCTGTGGATTAATTATTCTCTGTGTTTTCAACCCTGGGTATTAATTAATCTCAGTGTTTTGAACCCTGAGTATTAATTAAACTCTGTGTTTTCAACCCTGGGAATTAATTAATCTCTAAGTATTCAACCCTGGGAATTAATTAATCTCGAAGTATTCAACACTGGGGATTAATTAATCTCTGTGTATTCAACCTTGGGAATTAATTAATCTCCGTGTTTTCAGCCCTGGGAATTAATTAATCTCTAAGTATTCATCCTTGGGAATTAATTAATCTCTGTGTATTCAATCCTGGGGATTAATTAATCTCTGTGTTTTCAACCTTGGGAATTAATTAATCTCTGTGTATTCAACCCTGGGGATTAATTAATCTCAGTGTTTTCAATCTTGGGAATTAATTAATCTCTGTGTATTCAACCCTGGGGATTAATTAATCTCAGCGTTTTCAACCCTGGGTATTAATTAATCTCTGTGTATTCAACCCTGGGGATTAATTAATCTCTTTGTATTCAACCCTGGGGATTAATTAATCTCAGTGTTTTCAATCTTGGGAATTAATTAATCTCTGTGTATTGAACCCTGGGTATTAATTAATCTCAATGTTTCCAATCTTGGGAATTAATTAATCTCTGTGTATTCAACCCTGGGGATTAATTAATCTCTTTGTATTCAACCCTGGGGATTAATTAATCTCAGTGTTTTCAATCTTGGGAATTAATTAATCTCTGTGTATTCAACCCTGGGGATTAATTAATCTCTGTGTATTCAATCCTGGGGATTAATTAATCTCTGTGTATTCAATCCTGGGGATTAATTAATCTCTGTGTATTCAACCCTGGGGATTAATTAATCTCTGTGTATGCAACCCTGGGGATTAATTAATCTCTGTGTATTCAACCCTGGGGATTAATTAATCTCAGTGTATTCAACCCTGGGGATTAATTATTCTCTGTGTATTCAATCCTGTGGATTAATTAATCTCTGTGTATTCAATCCTGTGGATTAATTAATCTCAGTGTATTCAACCCTGGGAATTAATTAATCTCTGTGTATTCAACCCTGGGGATTAATTAATCTCTGTGTATTCAACCCTGGGGATTAATTAATCTCTGTGTATTCAACCCTGGGAATTAATTATTCTCTGTGTATTCAATCCTGTGGATTAATTAATCTCTGTGTATTCAACCCTGGGGATTAATTAATCTCAGTGTATTCAACCCTGGGAATTAATTAATCTCTGTGTATTCAATCCTGTGGATTAATTAATCTCTGTGTATTCAACCCTGGGGATTAATTAATCTCAGTGTATTCAACCCTGGGGATTAATTAATCGCAGTGTATTCAACCCTGGGGATTAATTAATCTCTGTGTATTCAACCCTGGGGTTAATTAATCTCAGTGTATTCATCCCTGGGGATTAATTAATCTCTGTGTATTCAACCCTGGGGATTAATTAATCTCAGTGTATTCAACCCTGGGGATTAATTAATCTCTGTGTATTCAACCCTGGGGATTAATTAATCTCAGTGTATTCAACCCTGGGGATTAATTAATCTCAGTGTATTCAACCCTGGGGATTAATTAATCTCTGTGTATTCAACCCTGGGGATTAATTAATCTCAGTGTATTCAACCCTGGGGATTAATTAATCTCTGTGTATTCAACCCTGGGGATTAATTAATCTCAGTGTATTCAACGCCGGGGATTAATTAATCTCAGTGTATTCAACCCTGGGGATTAATTAATCTCTGTGTATTCAACCCTGGGAATTAATTAATCTCAGTGTATTCAACCCCGGGAATTAATTAATCTCTGTGTATTCAACCCCGGGGATTAATTAATCTCAGTGTATTCAATCCTGGGGATTAATTAATCTCTGTGTATTCAACCCTGGGGATTAATTAATCTCAGTGTATTCAACCCTGGGGATTAATTAATCTCAGTGTATTCAACCCTGGGGATTAATTAATCTCAGCGTATTCAACCCTGGGGATTAATTAATCTCTGTGTATTCAAACCTGGGGATTAATTAATCTCAGTGTATTCAACCCTGGGAATTAATTAATCTCAGCGTATTCAACCCTGGGGATTAATTAATCTCTGTGTATTCAACCCTGGGGATTAATTAATCTCAGTGTATTCAACCCTGGGAATTAATTAATCTCTGTGTATTCAATCCTGGGGATTAATTAATCTCTGTGTTTTCAACCTTGGGAATTAATTAATCTCAGCGTTTTCAACCCTGGGTATTAATTAATCTCAGCGTTTTCAACCCTGGGTATTAATTAATCTCTGTGTATTCAACCCTGGGGATTAATTAATCTCAGCATTTTCAACCCTGGGGATTAATTAATCTCTGTGTATTCAACCCTGGGGATTAATTAATCTCAGTGTTTTCAATCTTGGGAATTAATTAATCTCAGTGTATTCAACCCTGGGGATTAATTAATCTCAGCGTTTTCAACCCTGGGTATTAATTAATCTCTGTGTATTCAACACTGGGGATTAATTAATCTCTTTGTATTCAACCCTGGGGATTAATTAATCTCAGTGTTTTCAATCTTGGGAATTAATTAATCTCTGTGTATTCAACCCTGGGGATTAATTAATCTCAGTGTTTCCAATCTTGGGAATTAATTAATCTCTGTGTATTCAACCCTGGGGATTAATTAATCTCTTTGTATTCAACCCTGGGGATTAATTAATCTCAGTGTTTTCAATCTTGGGAATTAATTAATCTCTGTGTATTCAACCCTGGGGATTAATTAATCTCTTTGTATTCAACCCTGGGGATTAATTAATCTCAGTGTTTTCAATCTTGGGAATTAATTAATCTCTGTGTATTCAACCCTGGGGATTAATTAATCTCTGTGTATTCAAATGTGGGGATTAATTAATCACTGTGTATTCAACCCTGGGGATTAATTAATCTCTGTGTATTCAACCCTGGGGATTAATTAATCTCTGTGTATGCAACCCTGGGGATTAATTAATCTCTGTGTATTCAACCCTGGGGATTAATTAATCTCTGTGTATTCAATCCTGTGGATTAATTAATCTCTGTGTATTCAACCCTGGGGATTAATTAATCTCAGTGTATTCAACCCTGTGGATTAATTAATCTCAGTGTTTTCAACCCTGGGGATTAATTAATCTCAGTGTTTTCAACCCTGGGAATTAATTAATCTCTGTGTATTCAATCCTGGGGATTAATTAATCTCTGTGTATGCAACCCTGGGATTAATTAATCTCTGTGTATTCAACCCTGGGGATTAATTAATCTCTGTGTATTCAATCCTGGGGATTAATTAATCTCTGTGTATGCAACCCTGGGATTAATTAATCTCTGTGTATTCAACCCTGGGGATTAATTAATCTCTGTGTATGCAAATCTGGGGATTAATTAATCTCTGTGTATTCAACCCTGGGGATTAATTAATCTCTTTGTATTCAACCCTGGGGATTAATTAATCTCAGTGTTTTCAATCTTGGGAATTAATTAATCTCTGTGTATTCAACCCTGGGGATTAATTAATCTCTGTGTATTCAATCCTGGGGATTAATTAATCTCTGTGTATTCAACCCTGGGGATTAATTAATCTCTGTGTATTCAACCCTGGGGATTAATTAATCTCTGTGTATGCAACCCTGGGGATTAATTAATCTCTGTGTATTCAACCCTGGGGATTAATTAATCTCTGTGTATTCAATCCTGTGGATTAATTAATCTCTGTGTATTCAATTCTGGGGATTAATTAATCTCTGTGTATTCAACCCTGGGGATTAATTAATCTCAGTGTATTCAACCCTGGGGATTAATTAATCTCAGTGTTTTCAACCCTGGGGATTAATTAATCTCAGTGTTTTCAACCCTGGGAATTAATTAATCTCTGTGTATTCAACCCTGGGGATTAATTAATCTCTGTGTATGCAACCCTGGGATTAATTAATCTCTGTGTATTCAACCCTGGGGATTAATTAATCTCTGTGTATTCAATCCTGGGGATTAATTAATCTCTGTGTATGCAACCCTGGGATTAATTAATCTCTGTGTATTCAACCCTGGGGATTAATTAATCTCAGTGTTTTCAATCTTGGGAATTAATTAATCTCTGTGTATTCAACCCTGGGGATTAATTAATCTCAGCGTTTTCAACCCTGGGTATTAATTAATCTCTGTGTATTCAACCCTGGGGATTAATTAATCTCTTTGTATTCAACCCTGGGGATTAATTAATCTCAGTGTTTTCAATCTTGGGAATTAATTAATCTCTGTGTATTCAACCCTGGGGATTAATTAATCTCTGTGTATTCAATCCTGGGGATTAATTAATCTCTGTGTATTCAACACTGGGGATTAATTAATCTCTGTGTATTCAACCCTGGGGATTAATTAATCTCTGTGTATGCAACCCTGGGGATTAATTGATCTCTGTGTATTCAACCCTGGGGATTAATTAATCTCTGTGTATTCAACCCTGGGGATTAATTAATCTCAGTGTATTCAACCCTGGGGATTAATTATTCTCTGTGTATTCAATCCTGTGGATTAATTAATCTCTGTGTATTCAATCCTGTGGATTAATTAATCTCTGTGTATTCAATCCTGTGGATTAATTAATCTCAGTGTATTCAACCCTGGGAATTAATTAAACTCTGTGTATTCAACCCTGGGGATTAATTAATCTCTGTGTATTCAATCCTGTGGATTAATTAATCTCTGTGTATTCAACCCTGGGGATTAATTAATCTCTGTGTATTCAACCCTGGGAATTAATTAATCTCTGTGTATTCAATCCTGTGGATTAATTAATCTCTGTGTATTCAACCCTGGGGATTAATTAATCTCAGGGTATTCAACCCTGGGAATTAATTAATCTCTGTGTATTCAATCCTGTGGATTAATTAATCTCTGTGTATTCAACCCTGGGGATTAATTAATCTCAGTGTATTCAACCCTGGGGATTAATTAATCGCAGTGTATTCAACCCTGGGGATTAATTAATCTCTGTGTATTCAACCCTGGGGTTAATTAATCTCAGTGTATTCATCCCTGGGGATTAATTAATCTCTGTGTATTCAACCCTGGGGATTAATTAATCTCAGTGTATTCAACCCTGGGGATTAATTAATCTCTGTGTATTCAACCCTGGGGATTAATTAATCTCAGTGTATTCAACCCTGGGGATTAATTAATCTCAGTGTATTCAACCCTGGGGATTAATTAATCTCTGTGTATTCAACCCTGGGGATTAATTAATCTCAGTGTATTCAACCCTGGGGATTAATTAATGTCTGTGTATTCAACCCTGGGGATTAATTAATCTCAGTGTATTCAACGCCGGGGATTAATTAATCTCAGTGTATTCAACCCTGGGGATTAATTAATCTCTGTGTATTCAACCCTGGGAATTAATTAATCTCAGTGTATTCAACCCCGGGAATTAATTAATCTCTGTGTATTCAACCCCGGGGATTAATTAATCTCAGTGTATTCAACCCTGGGGATTAATTAATCTCTGTGTATTCAACCCTGGGGATTAATTAATCTCAGTGTATTCAACCCTGGGGATTAATTAATCTCTGTGTATTCAACCCTGGGGATTAATTAATCTCAGCGTTTTCAACCCTGGGTATTAATTAATCTCTGTGTATTCAACCCTGGGGATTAATTAATCTCTTTGTATTCAACCCTGGGGATTAATTAATCTCAGTGTTTTCAATCTTGGGAATTAATTAATCTCTGTGTATTCAACCCTGGGGATTAATTAATCTCAGTGTTTCCAATCTTGGGAATTAATTAATCTCTGTGTATTCAACCCTGGGGATTAATTAATCTCTTTGTATTCAACCCTGGGGATTAATTAATCTCAGTGTTTTCAATCTTGGGAATTAATTAATCTCTGTGTATTCAACCCTGGGGATTAATTAATCTCTTTGTATTCAACCCTGGGGATTAATTAATCTCAGTGTTTTCAATCTTGGGAATTAATTAATCTCTGTGTATTCAACCCTGGGGATTAATTAATCTCTGTGTATTCAAATGTGGGGATTAATTAATCTCTGTGTATTCAACCCTGAGAATTAATTAATCTCTGTGTATGCAACCCTGGGGATTAATTAATCTCTGTGTATTCAACCCTGGGGATTAATTAATCTCTGTGTATTCAATCCTGTGGATTAATTAATCTCTGTGTATTCAATTCTGGGGATTAATTAATCTCTGTGTATTCAACCCTGGGGATTAATTAATCGCAGTGTTTTCAACCCTGGGGATTAATTAATCTCAGTGTTTTCAACCCTGGGAATTAATTAATCTCTGTGTATTCAATCCTGGGGATTAATTAATCTCTGTATATGCAAACCTGGGATTAATTAATCTCTGTGTATTCAACCCTGGGGATTAATTAATCTCTGTGTATTCAATCCTGGGGATTAATTAATCTCTGTGTATGCAACCCTGGGATTAATTAATCTCTGTGTATTCAACCCTGGGGATTAATTAATCTCTGTGTATGCAAATCTGGGGATTAATTAATCTCTGTGTATTCAACCCTGGGGATTAATTAATCTCTTTGTATTCAACCCTGGGGATTAATTAATCTCAGTGTTTTCAATCTTGGGAATTAATTAATCTCTGTGTATTCAACCCTGGGGATTAATTAATCTCTGTGTATTCAAATGTGGGGATTAATTAATCTCTGTGTATTCAACCCTGGGGATTAATTAATCTCTGTGTATTCAACCCTGGGGATTAATTAATCTCTGTGTATGCAACCCTGGGGATTAATTAATCTCTGTGTATTCAACCCTGGGGATTAATTAATCTCTGTGTATTCAATCCTGTGGATTAATTAATCTCTGTGTATTCAATTCTGGGGATTAATTAATCTCTGTGTATTCAACCCTGGGGATTAATTAATCTCAGTGTATTCAACCCTGTGGATTAATTAATCTCAGTGTTTTCAACCCTGGGGATTAATTAATCTCAGTGTTTTCAACCCTGGGAATTAATTAATCTCTGTGTATTCAATCCTGGGGATTAATTAATCTCTGTGTATGCAACCCTGGGATTAATTAATCTCTGTGTATTCAACCCTGGGGATTAATTAATCTCTGTGTATTCAATCCTGGGGATTAATTAATCTCTGTGTATGCAACCCTGGGATTAATTAATCTCTGTGTATTCAACCCTGGGGATTAATTAATCTCTGTGTATGCAAATCTGGGGATTAATTAATCTCTGTGTATTCAACCCTGGGGATTAATTAATCTCTTTGTATTCAACCCTGGGGATTAATTAATCTCAGTGTTTTCAATCTTGGGAATTAATTAATCTCTGTGTATTCAACCCTGGGGATTAATTAATCTCTGTGTATTCAATCCTGGGGATTAATTAATCTCTGTGTATTCAACCCTGGGGATTAATTAATCTTTGTGTATTCAACCCTGGGGATTAATTAATCTCTGTGTATGCAACCCTGGGGATTAATTAATCTCTGTGTATTCAACCCTGGGGATTAATTAATCTCTGTGTATTCAATCCTGTGGATTAATTAATCTCTGTGTATTCAATTCTGGGGATTAATTAATCTCTGTGTATTCAACCCTGGGGATTAATTAATCTCAGTGTATTCAACCCTGGGGATTAATTAATCTCAGTGTTTTCAACCCTGGGGATTAATTAATCTCAGTGTTTTCAACCCTGGGAATTAATTAATCTCTGTGTATTCAACCCTGGGGATTAATTAATCTCTGTGTATGCAACCCTGGGATTAATTAATCTCTGTGTATTCAACCCTGGGGATTAATTAATCTCTGTGTATTCAATCCTGGGGATTAATTAATCTCTGTGTATGCAACCCTGGGATTAATTAATCTCTGTGTATTCAACCCTGGGGATTAATTAATCTCAGTGTTTTCAATCTTGGGAATTAATTAATCTCTGTGTATTCAACCCTGGGGATTAATTAATCTCAGCGTTTTCAACCCTGGGTATTAATTAATCTCTG
Organism: Heterodontus francisci; assembly: GCF_036365525.1. Lineage (NCBI taxonomy): Eukaryota > Metazoa > Chordata > Chondrichthyes > Heterodontiformes > Heterodontidae > Heterodontus > Heterodontus francisci. Next base: position 46,569,542 of record NC_090406.1, read on the forward strand.
TGTATTCAACCCTGGGGATTAATTAATCTCTTTGTATTCAACCCTGGGGATTAATTAATCTCAGTGTTTTCAATCTTGGGAATTAATTAATCTCTGTGTATTCAACCCTGGGGATTAATTAATCTCTGTGTATTCAATCCTGGGGATTAATTAATCTCTGTGTATTCAACACTGGGGATTAATTAATCTCTGTGTATTCAACCCTGGGGATTAATTAATCTCTGTGTATGCAACCCTGGGGATTAATTGATCTCTGTGTATTCAACCCTGGGGATTAATTAATCTCTGTGTATTCAACCCTGGGGATTAATTAATCTCAGTGTATTCAACCCTGGGGATTAATTATTCTCTGTGTATTCAATCCTGTGGATTAATTAATCTCTGTGTATTCAATCCTGTGGATTAATTAATCTCTGTGTATTCAATCCTGTGGATTAATTAATCTCAGTGTATTCAACCCTGGGAATTAATTAAACTCTGTGTATTCAACCCTGGGGATTAATTAATCTCTGTGTATTCAATCCTGTGGATTAATTAATCTCTGTGTATTCAACCCTGGGGATTAATTAATCTCTGTGTATTCAACCCTGGGAATTAATTAATCTCTGTGTATTCAATCCTGTGGATTAATTAATCTCTGTGTATTCAACCCTGGGGATTAATTAATCTCAGTGTATTCAACCCTGGGAATTAATTAATCTCTGTGTATTCAATCCTGTGGATTAATTAATCTCTGTGTATTCAACCCTGGGGATTAATTAATCTCAGTGTATTCAACCCTGGGGATTAATTAATCGCAGTGTATTCAACCCTGGGGATTAATTAATCTCTGTGTATTCAACCCTGGGGTTAATTAATCTCAGTGTATTCATCCCTGGGGATTAATTAATCTCTGTGTATTCAACCCTGGGGATTAATTAATCTCAGTGTATTCAACCCTGGGGATTAATTAATCTCTGTGTATTCAACCCTGGGGATTAATTAATCTCAGTGTATTCAACCCTGGGGATTAATTAATCTCAGTGTATTCAACCCTGGGGATTAATTAATCTCTGTGTATTCAACCCTGGGGATTAATTAATCTCAGTGTATTCAACCCTGGGGATTAATTAATGTCTGTGTATTCAACCCTGGGGATTAATTAATCTCAGTGTATTCAACGCCGGGGATTAATTAATCTCAGTGTATTCAACCCTGGGGATTAATTAATCTCTGTGTATTCAACCCTGGGAATTAATTAATCTCAGTGTATTCAACCCCGGGAATTAATTAATCTCTGTGTATTCAACCCCGGGGATTAATTAATCTCAGTGTATTCAACCCTGGGGATTAATTAATCTCTGTGTATTCAACCCTGGGGATTAATTAATCTCAGTGTATTCAACCCTGGGGATTAATTAATCTCTGTGTATTCAACCCTGGGGATTAATTAATCTCAGCGTTTTCAACCCTGGGTATTAATTAATCTCTGTGTATTCAACCCTGGGGATTAATTAATCTCTTTGTATTCAACCCTGGGGATTAATTAATCTCAGTGTTTTCAATCTTGGGAATTAATTAATCTCTGTGTATTCAACCCTGGGGATTAATTAATCTCAGTGTTTCCAATCTTGGGAATTAATTAATCTCTGTGTATTCAACCCTGGGGATTAATTAATCTCTTTGTATTCAACCCTGGGGATTAATTAATCTCAGTGTTTTCAATCTTGGGAATTAATTAATCTCTGTGTATTCAACCCTGGGGATTAATTAATCTCTTTGTATTCAACCCTGGGGATTAATTAATCTCAGTGTTTTCAATCTTGGGAATTAATTAATCTCTGTGTATTCAACCCTGGGGATTAATTAATCTCTGTGTATTCAAATGTGGGGATTAATTAATCTCTGTGTATTCAACCCTGAGAATTAATTAATCTCTGTGTATGCAACCCTGGGGATTAATTAATCTCTGTGTATTCAACCCTGGGGATTAATTAATCTCTGTGTATTCAATCCTGTGGATTAATTAATCTCTGTGTATTCAATTCTGGGGATTAATTAATCTCTGTGTATTCAACCCTGGGGATTAATTAATCTCAGTGTATTCAACCCTGGGGATTAATTAATCTCAGTGTTTTCAACCCTGGGGATTAATTAATCTCAGTGTTTTCAACCCTGGGAATTAATTAATCTCTGTGTATTCAATCCTGGGGATTAATTAATCTCTGTATATGCAAACCTGGGATTAATTAATCTCTGTGTATTCAACCCTGGGGATTAATTAATCTCTGTGTATTCAATCCTGGGGATTAATTAATCTCTGTGTATGCAACCCTGGGATTAATTAATCTCTGTGTATTCAACCCTGGGGATTAATTAATCTCTGTGTATGCAAATCTGGGGATTAATTAATCTCTGTGTATTCAACCCTGGGGATTAATTAATCTCTTTGTATTGAACCCTGGGGATTAATTAATCTCAGTGTTTTCAATCTTGGGAATTAATTAATCTCTGTGTATTCAACCCTGGGGATTAATTAATCTCTGTGTATTCAATCCTGGGGATTAATTAATCTCTGTGTATTCAACCCTGGGGATTAATTAATCTCTGTGTATTCAACCCTGGGGATTAATTAATCTCTGTGTATGCAACCCTGGGGATTAATTAATCTCTGTGTATTCAACCCTGGGGATTAATTAATCTCTGTGTATTCAATTCTGGGGATTAATTAATCTCTGTGTATTCAACCCTGGGGATTAATTAATCTCAGTGTATTCAACCCTGGGGATTAATTAATCTCAGTGTTTTCAACCCTGGGGATTAATTAATCTCAGTGTTTTCAACCCTGGCAATTAATTAATCTCTGTGTATTCAATCCTGGGGATTAATTAATCTCTGTGTATGCAACCCTGGGATTAATTAATCTCTGTGTATTCAACCCTGGAATTAATTAATCTCTGTGTATTCAATCCTGGGGATTAATTAATCTCTGTGTATTCAAACCTGGGGATTAATTAATCTCAGTGTATTCAACCCTGGGAATTAATTAATCTCAGCGTATTCAACCCTGGGCATTAATTAATCTCTGTGTATTCAACCCTGGGGATTAATTAATCTCAGTGTATTCAACCCTGGGAATTAATTAATCTCTGTGTATTCAATCCTGGGGATTAATTAATCTCTGTGTTTTCAACCTTGGGAATTAATTAATCTCAGCGTTTTCAACCCTGGGTATTAATTAATCTCAGCCTTTTCAACCCTGGGTATTAATTAATCTCTGTGTATTCAACCCTGGGGATTAATTAATCTCAGCATTTTCAACCCTGGGGATTAATTAATCTCTGTGTATTCAACCCTGGGGATTAATTAATCTCATTGTTTTCAATCTTGGGAATTAATTAATCTCAGTGTATTCAACCCTGGGGATTAATTAATCTCAGCGTTTTCAACCCTGGGTATTAATTAATCTCTGTGTATTCAACCCTGGGGATTAATTAATCTCTTTGTATTCAACCCTGGGGATTAATTAATCTCAGTGTTTTCAATCTTGGGAATTAATTAATCTCTGTGTATTCAACCCTGGGGATTAATTAATCTCAGTGTTTCCAATCTTGGGAATTAATTAATCTCTGTGTATTCAACCCTGGGGATTAATTAATCTCTTTGTATTCAACCCTGGGGATTAATTAATCTCAGTGTTTTCAATCTTGGGAATTAATTAATCTCTGTGTATTCAACCCAGGGGATTAATTAATCTCTGTGTATTCAAATGTGGGGATTAATTAATCTCTGTGTATTCAAATGTGGGGATTAATTAATCTCTGTGTATTCAACCCTGAGAATTAATTAATCTCTGTGTATGCAACCCTGGGGATTAATTAATCTCTGTGTATTCAACCCTGGGGATTAATTAATCTCTGTGTATTCAATCCTGTGGATTAATTAATCTCTGTGTATTCAATTCTGGGGATTAATTAATCTCTGTGTATTCAACCCTGGGGATTAATTAATCTCAGTGTATTCAACCCTGGGGATTAATTTATCTCAGTGTTTTCAACCCTGGGAATTAATTAATCTCTGTGTATTCAATCCTGGGGATTAATTAATCTCTGTATATGCAAACCTGGGATTAATTAATCTCTGTGTATTCAACCCTGGGGATTAATTAATCTCTGTGTATTCAATCCTGGGGATTAATTAATCTCTGTGTATGCAACCCTGGGATTAATTAATCTCTGTGTATTCAACCCTGGGGATTAATTAATCTCTGTGTATGCAAATCTGGGGATTAATTAATCTCTGTGTATTCAACCCTGGGGATTAATTAATCTCTTTGTATTGAACCCTGGGGATAATTAATCTCAGTGTTTTCAATCTTGGGAATTAATTAATCTCTGTGTATTCAACCCTGGGGATTAATTAATCTCTGTGTATTCAATCCTGGGGATTAATTAATCTCTGTGTATTCAACCCTGGGGATTAATTAATCTCTGTGTATTCAACCCTGGGGATTAATTAATCTCTGTGTATGCAACCCTGGGGATTAATTAATCTCTGTGTATTCAACCCTGGGGATTAATTAATCTCTGTGTATTCAATTCTGGGGATTAATTAATCTCTGTGTATTCAACCCTGGGGACTAATTAATCTCAGTGTATTCAACCCTGGGGATTAATTAATCTCAGTGTTTTCAACCCTGGGGATTAATTAATCTCAGTGTTTTCAACCCTGGCAATTAATTAATCTCTGTGTATTCAATCCTGGGGATTAATTAATCTCTGTGTATGCAACCCTGGGATTAATTAATCTCTGTGTATTCAACCCTGGGATTAATTAATCTCTGTGTATTCAATCCTGGGGATTAATTAATCTCTGTGTATGCAACCCTGGGATTAATTAATCTCTGTGTATTCAACCCTGGAATTAATTAATCTCTGTGTATTCAATCCTGGGGATTAATTAATCTCTGTGTATTCAAACCTGGGGATTAATTAATCTCAGTGTATTCAACCCTGGGAATTAATTAATCTCAGCGTATTCAACCCTGGGCATTAATTAATCTCTGTGTATTCAACCCTGGGGATTAATTAATCTCAGTGTATTCAACCCTGGGAATTAATTAATCTCTGTGTATTCAATCCTGGGGATTAATTAATCTCTGTGTTTTCAACCTTGGGAATTAATTAATCTCAGCGTTTTCAACCCTGGGTATTAATTAATCTCAGCCTTTTCAACCCTGGGTATTAATTAATCTCTGTGTATTCAACCCTGGGGATTAATTAATCTCAGCATTTTCAACCCTGGGGATTAATTAATCTCTGTGTATTCAACCCTGGGGATTAATTAATCTCATTGTTTTCAATCTTGGGAATTAATTAATCTCAGTGTATTCAACCCTGGGGATTAATTAATCTCAGCGTTTTCAACCCTGGGTATTAATTAATCTCTGTGTATTCAACCCTGGGGATTAATTAATCTCTTTGTATTCAACCCTGGGGATTAATTAATCTCAGTGTTTTCAATCTTGGGAATTAATTAATCTCTGTGTATTCAACCCTGGGGATTAATTAATCTCAGTGTTTCCAATCTTGGGAATTAATTAATCTCTGTGTATTCAACCCTGGGGATTAATTAATCTCTTTGTATTCAACCCTGGGGATTAATTAATCTCAGTGTTTTCAATCTTGGGAATTAATTAATCTCTGTGTATTCAACCCAGGGGATTAATTAATCTCTGTGTATTCAAATGTGGGGATTAATTAATCTCTGTGTATTCAAATGTGGGGATTAATTAATCTCTGTGTATTCAACCCTGAGAATTAATTAATCTCTGTGTATGCAACCCTGGGGATTAATTAATCTCTGTGTATTCAACCCTGGGGATTAATTAATCTCTGTGTATTCAATCCTGTGGATTAATTAATCTCTGTGTATTCAATTCTGGGGATTAATTAATCTCTGTGTATTCAACCCTGGGGATTAATTAATCTCAGTGTATTCAACCCTGGGGATTAATTTATCTCAGTGTTTTCAACCCTGGGAATTAATTAATCTCTGTGTATTCAATCCTGGGGATTAATTAATCTCTGTATATGCAAACCTGGGATTAATTAATCTCTGTGTATTCAACCCTGGGGATTAATTAATCTCTGTGTATTCAATCCTGGGGATTAATTAATCTCTGTGTATGCAACCCTGGGATTAATTAATCTCTGTGTATTCAACCCTGGGGATTAATTAATCTCTGTGTATGCAAATCTGGGGATTAATTAATCTCTGTGTATTCAACCCTGGGGATTAATTAATCTCTTTGTATTGAACCCTGGGGATAATTAATCTCAGTGTTTTCAATCTTGGGAATTAATTAATCTCTGTGTATTCAACCCTGGGGATTAATTAATCTCTGTGTATTCAATCCTGGGGATTAATTAATCTCTGTGTATTCAACCCTGGGGATTAATTAATCTCTGTGTATTCAACCCTGGGGATTAATTAATCTCTGTGTATGCAACCCTGGGGATTAATTAATCTCTGTGTATTCAACCCTGGGGATTAATTAATCTCTGTGTATTCAATTCTGGGGATTAATTAATCTCTGTGTATTCAACCCTGGGGACTAATTAATCTCAGTGTATTCAACCCTGGGGATTAATTAATCTCAGTGTTTTCAACCCTGGGGATTAATTAATCTCAGTGTTTTCAACCCTGGCAATTAATTAATCTCTGTGTATTCAATCCTGGGGATTAATTAATCTCTGTGTATGCAACCCTGGGATTAATTAATCTCTGTGTATTCAACCCTGGGATTAATTAATCTCTGTGTATTCAATCCTGGGGATTAATTAATCTCTGTGTATGCAACCCTGGGATTAATTAATCTCTGTGTATTCAACCCTGGAATTAATTAATCTCTGTGTATTCAATCCTGGGGATTAATTAATCTCTGTGTATTCAAACCTGGGGATTAATTAATCTCAGTGTATTCAACCCTGGGAATTAATTAATCTCAGCGTATTCAACCCTGGGCATTAATTAATCTCTGTGTATTCAACCCTGGGGATTAATTAATCTCAGTGTATTCAACCCTGGGAATTAATTAATCTCTGTGTATTCAATCCTGGGGATTAATTAATCTCTGTGTTTTCAACCTTGGGAATTAATTAATCTCAGCGTTTTCAACCCTGGGTATTAATTAATCTCAGCCTTTTCAACCCTGGGTATTAATTAATCTCTGTGTATTCAACCCTGGGGATTAATTAATCTCAGCATTTTCAACCCTGGGGATTAATTAATCTCTGTGTATTCAACCCTGGGGATTAATTAATCTCATTGTTTTCAATCTTGGGAATTAATTAATCTCAGTGTATTCAACCCTGGGGATTAATTAATCTCAGCGTTTTCAACCCTGGGTATTAATTAATCTCTGTGTATTCAACCCTGGGGATTAATTAATCTCTTTGTATTCAACCCTGGGGATTAATTAATCTCAGTGTTTTCAATCTTGGGAATTAATTAATCTCTGTGTATTCAACCCTGGGGATTAATTAATCTCAGTGTTTCCAATCTTGGGAATTAATTAATCTCTGTGTATTCAACCCTGGGGATTAATTAATCTCTTTGTATTCAACCCTGGGGATCAATTAATCTCAGTGTTTTCAATCTTGGGAATTAATTAATCTCTGTGTATTCAACCCAGGGGATTAATTAATCTCTGTGTATTCAAATGTGGGGATTAATTAATCTCTGTGTATTCAAATGTGGGGATTAATTAATCTCTGTGTATTCAACCCTGAGAATTAATTAATCTCTGTGTATGCAACCCTGGGGATTAATTAATCTCTGTGTATTCAACCCTGGGGATTAATTAATCTCTGTGTATTCAATCCTGTGGATTAATTAATCTCTGTGTATTCAATTCTGGGGATTAATTAATCTCTGTGTATTCAACCCTGGGGATTAATTAATCTCAGTGTATTCAACCCTGGGGATTAATTTATCTCAGTGTTTTCAACCCTGGGAATTAATTAATCTCTGTGTATTCAATCCTGGGGATTAATTAATCTCTGTATATGCAAACCTGGGATTAATTAATCTCTGTGTATTCAACCCTGGGGATTAATTAATCTCTGTGTATTCAATCCTGGGGATTAATTAATCTCTGTGTATGCAACCCTGGGATTAATTAATCTCTGTGTATTCAACCCTGGGGATTAATTAATCTCTGTGTATGCAAATCTGGGGATTAATTAATCTCTGTGTATTCAACCCTGGGGATTAATTAATCTCTTTGTATTGAACCCTGGGGATTAATTAATCTCAGTGTTTTCAATCTTGGGAATTAATTAATCTCTGTGTATTCAACCCTGGGGATTAATTAATCTCTGTGTATTCAATCCTGGGGATTAATTAATCTCTGTGTATTCAACCCTGGGGATTAATTAATCTCTGTGTATTCAACCCTGGGGATTAATTAATCTCTGTGTATGCAACCCTGGGGATTAATTAATCTCTGTGTATTCAACCCTGGGGATTAATTAATCTCTGTGTATTCAATTCTGGGGATTAATTAATCTCTGTGTATTCAACCCTGGGGACTAATTAATCTCAGTGTATTCAACCCTGGGGATTAATTAATCTCAGTGTTTTCAACCCTGGGGATTAATTAATCTCAGTGTTTTCAACCCTGGCAATTAATTAATCTCTGTGTATTCAATCCTGGGGATTAATTAATCTCTGTGTATGCAACCCTGGGATTAATTAATCTCTGTGTATTCAACCCTGGGATTAATTAATCTCTGTGTATTCAATCCTGGGGATTAATTAATCTCTGTGTATGCAACCCTGGGATTAATTAATCTCTGTGTATTCAACCCTGGGGATTAATTAATCTCAGTGTTTTCAATCTTGGGAATTAATTAATCTCTGTGTATTCAACCCTGGGGATTAATTAATCTCAGCGTTTTCAACCCTGGGTATTAATTAATCTCTGTGTATTCAACCCTGGGGATTAATTAATCTCTTTGTATTCAACCCTGGGGATTAATTAATCTCAGTGTTTTCAATCTTGGGAATTAATTAATCTCTGTGTATTCAACCCTGGGGATTAATTAATCTCAGTGTTTCCAATCTTGGGAATTAATTAATCTCTGTGTATTCAACCCTGGGGATTAATTAATCTCTTTGTATTCAACCCTGGGGATTAATTAATCTCAGTGTTTTCAATCTTGGGAATTAATTAATCTCTGTGTATTCAACCCTGGGGATTAATTAATCTCTGTGTATTCAATCCTGGGGATTAATTAATCTCTGTGTATTCAACACTGGGGATTAATTAATCTCTGTGTATTCAACCCTGGGGATTAATTAATCTCAGTGTTTTCAATCTTGGGAATTAATTAATCTCTGTGTATTCAACCCTGGGGATTAATTAATCTCTGTGTATTCAAATGTGGGGATTAATTTATCTCTGTGTATTCAAATGTGGGGATTAATTAATCTCTGTGTATTCAACCCTGGGGATTAATTAATCTCTGTGTATTCAACCCTGGGGATTAATTAATCTCTGTGTATTCAATCCTGTGGATTAATTAATCTCTGTGTATTCAATTCTGGGGATTAATTAATCTCTGTGTATTCAACCCTGGGGATTAATTAATCTCAGTGTATTCAACCCTGGGGATTAATTAATCTCAGTGTTTTCAACCCTGGGGATTAATTAATCTCAGTGTTTTCAACCCTGGGAATTAATTAATCTCTGTGTATTCAATCCTGGGGATTAATTAATCTCTGTGTATGCAAACCTCGGATTAATTAATCTCTGTGTATTCAACCCTGGGGATTAATTAATCTCTGTGTATTCAATCCTGGGGATTAATTAATCTCTGTGTATGCAACCCTGGGATTAATTAATCTCTGTGTATTCAACCCTGGGGATTAATTAATCTCTGTGTATGCAAATCTGGGGATTAATTAATCTCTGTGTATTCAACCCTGGGGATTAATTAATCTCTTTGTATTGAACCCTGGGGATTAATTAATCTCAGTGTTTTCAATCTTGGGAATTAATTAATCTCTGTGTATTCAACCCTGGGGATTAATTAATCTCTTTGTATTGAACCCTGGGGATTAATTAATCTCAGTGTTTTCAATCTTGGGAATTAATTAATCTCTGTGTATTCAACCCTGGGGATTAATTTATCTCTGTGTATTCAACCCTGGGGATTAATTAATCTCTGTGTATGCAACCCTGGGGATTAATTAATCTCTGTGTATTCAACCCTGGGGATTAATTAATCTCTGTGTATTCAATTCTGGGGATTAATTAATCTCTGTGTATTCAACCCTGGGGATTAATTAATCTCAGTGTATTCAACCCTGGGGATTAATTAATCTCAGTGTTTTCAACCCTGGGGATTAATTAATCTCAGTGTTTTCAACCCTGGGAATTAATTAATCTCTGTGTATTCAATCCTGGGGATTAATTAATCTCTGTGTATGCAACCCTGGGATTAATTAATCTCTGTGTATTCAATCCTGTGGATTAATTAATCTCTGTGTATTCAATTCTGGGGATTAATTAATCTCTGTGTATTCAACCCTGGGGATTAATTAATCTCAGTGTATTCAACCCTGGGGATTAATTAATCTCAGTGTTTTCAAGCCTGGGGATTAATTAATCTCAGTGTTTTCAACCCTGGGAATTAATTAATCTCTGTGTATTCAATCCTGGGGATTAATTAATCTCTGTGTATGCAAACCTGGGATTAATTAATCTCTGTGTATTCAACCCTGGGGATTAATTAATCTCTGTGTATTCAATCCTGGGGATTAATTAATCTCTGTGTATGCAACCCTGGGATTAATTAATCTCTGTGTATTCAACCCTGGGGATTAATTAATCTCTGTGTATGCAAATCTGGGGATTAATTAATCTCTGTGTATTCAACCCTGGGGATTAATTAATCTCTTTGTATTGAACCCTGGGGATTAATTAATCTCAGTGTTTTCAATCTTGGGAATTAATTAATCTCTGTGTATTCAACCCTGGGGATTAATTAATCTCTTTGTATTGAACCCTGGGGATTAATTAATCTCAGTGTTTTCAATCTTGGGAATTAATTAATCTCTGTGTATTCAACCCTGGGGATTAATTTATCTCTGTGTATTCAACCCTGGGGATTAATTAATCTCTGTGTATGCAACCCTGGGGATTAATTAATCTCTGTGTATTCAACCCTGGGGATTAATTAATCTCTGTGTATTCAATTCTGGGGATTAATTAATCTCTGTGTATTCAACCCTGGGGATTAATTAATCTCAGTGTATTCAACCCTGGGGATTAATTAATCTCAGTGTTTTCAACCCTGGGGATTAATTAATCTCAGTGTTTTCAACCCTGGGAATTAATTAATCTCTGTGTATTCAATCCTGGGGATTAATTAATCTCTGTGTATGCAACCCTGGGATTAATTAATCTCTGTGTATTCAACCCTGGGATTAATTAATCTCTGTGTATTCAATCCTGGGGATTAATTAATCTCAGTGTTTTCAATCTTGGGAATTAATTAATCTCTGTGTATTCAACCCTGGGGATTAATTAATCTCAGCGTTTTCAACCCTGGGTATTAATTAATCTCTGTGTATTCAACCCTGGGGATTAATTAATCTCTTTGTATTCAACCCTGGGGATTAATTAATCTCAGTGTTTTCAATCTTGGGAATTAATTAATCTCTGTGTATTCAACCCTGGGGATTAATTAATCTCAGTGTTTCCAATCTTGGGAATTAATTAATCTCTGTGTCTTCAACCCTGGGGATTAATTAATCTCTTTGTATTCAACCCTGGGGATTAATTAATCTCAGTGTTTTCAATCTTGGGAATTAATTAATCTCTGTGTATTCAACCCTGGGGATTAATTAATCTCTGTGTATTCAATCCTGGGGATTAATTAATCTCTGTGTATTCAACACTGGGGATTAATTAATCTCTGTGTATTCAACCCTGGGGATTAATTAATCTCTGTGTATGCAACCCTGGGGATTAATTAATCTCTGTGTATTCAACCCTGGGGATTAATTAATCTCTGTGTATTCAACCCTGGGGATTAATTAATCTCAGTGTATTCAACCCTGGGGATTAATTATTCTCTGTGTATTCAATCCTGTGGATTAATTAATCTCTGTGTATTCAATCCTGTGGATTAATTAATCTCTGTGTATTCAATCCTGTGGATTAATTAATCTCAGTGTATTCAACCCTGGGAATTAATTAATCTCAGTGTATTCAACCCTGGGGATTAATTAATCTCAGTGTTTTCAAGCCTGGGGATTAATTAATCTCAGTGTTTTCAACCCTGGGAATTAATTAATCTCTGTGTATTGAACCCTGGGGATTAATTAATCTCAGTGTTTTCAATCTTGGGAATTAATTAATCTCTGTGTATTCAACCCTGGGGATTAATTAATCTCTTTGTATTGAACCCTGGGGATTAATTAATCTCAGTGTTTTCAATCTTGGGAATTAATTAATCTCTGTGTATTCAACCCTGGGGATTAATTTATCTCTGTGTATTCAACCCTGGGGATTAATTAATCTCTGTGTATGCAACCCTGGGGATTAATTAATCTCTGTGTATTCAACCCTGGGGATTAATTAATCTCTGTGTATTCAATTCTGGGGATTAATTAATCTCTGTGTATTCAACCCTGGGGATTAATTAATCTCAGTGTATTCAACCCTGGGGATTAATTAATCTCAGTGTTTTCAACCCTGGGGATTAATTAATCTCAGTGTTTTCAACCCTGGGAATTAATTAATCTCTGTGTATTCAATCCTGGGGATTAATTAATCTCTGTGTATGCAACCCTGGGATTAATTAATCTCTGTGTATTCAATCCTGTGGATTAATTAATCTCTGTGTATTCAATTCTGGGGATTAATTAATCTCTGTGTATTCAACCCTGGGGATTAATTAATCTCAGTGTATTCAACCCTGGGGATTAATTAATCTCAGTGTTTTCAAGCCTGGGGATTAATTAATCTCAGTGTTTTCAACCCTGGGAATTAATTAATCTCTGTGTATTCAATCCTGGGGATTAATTAATCTCTGTGTATGCAAACCTGGGATTAATTAATCTCTGTGTATTCAACCCTGGGGATTAATTAATCTCTGTGTATTCAATCCTGGGGATTAATTAATCTCTGTGTATGCAACCCTGGGATTAATTAATCTCTGTGTATTCAACCCTGGGGATTAATTAATCTCTGTGTATGCAAATCTGGGGATTAATTAATCTCTGTGTATTCAACCCTGGGGATTAATTAATCTCTTTGTATTGAACCCTGGGGATTAATTAATCTCAGTGTTTTCAATCTTGGGAATTAATTAATCTCTGTGTATTCAACCCTGGGGATTAATTAATCTCTTTGTATTGAACCCTGGGGATTAATTAATCTCAGTGTTTTCAATCTTGGGAATTAATTAATCTCTGTGTATTCAACCCTGGGGATTAATTTATCTCTGTGTATTCAACCCTGGGGATTAATTAATCTCTGTGTATGCAACCCTGGGGATTAATTAATCTCTGTGTATTCAACCCTGGGGATTAATTAATCTCTGTGTATTCAATTCTGGGGATTAATTAATCTCTGTGTATTCAACCCTGGGGATTAATTAATCTCAGTGTATTCAACCCTGGGGATTAATTAATCTCAGTGTTTTCAACCCTGGGGATTAATTAATCTCAGTGTTTTCAACCCTGGGAATTAATTAATCTCTGTGTATTCAATCCTGGGGATTAATTAATCTCTGTGTATGCAACCCTGGGATTAATTAATCTCTGTGTATTCAACCCTGGGATTAATTAATCTCTGTGTATTCAATCCTGGGGATTAATTAATCTCAGTGTTTTCAATCTTGGGAATTAATTAATCTCTGTGTATTCAACCCTGGGGATTAATTAATCTCAGCGTTTTCAACCCTGGGTATTAATTAATCTCTGTGTATTCAACCCTGGGGATTAATTAATCTCTTTGTATTCAACCCTGGGGATTAATTAATCTCAGTGTTTTCAATCTTGGGAATTAATTAATCTCTGTGTATTCAACCCTGGGGATTAATTAATCTCAGTGTTTCCAATCTTGGGAATTAATTAATCTCTGTGTCTTCAACCCTGGGGATTAATTAATCTCTTTGTATTCAACCCTGGGGATTAATTAATCTCAGTGTTTTCAATCTTGGGAATTAATTAATCTCTGTGTATTCAACCCTGGGGATTAATTAATCTCTGTGTATTCAATCCTGGGGATTAATTAATCTCTGTGTATTCAACACTGGGGATTAATTAATCTCTGTGTATTCAACCCTGGGGATTAATTAATCTCTGTGTATGCAACCCTGGGGATTAATTAATCTCTGTGTATTCAACCCTGGGGATTAATTAATCTCTGTGTATTCAACCCTGGGGATTAATTAATCTCAGTGTATTCAACCCTGGGGATTAATTATTCTCTGTGTATTCAATCCTGTGGATTAATTAATCTCTGTGTATTCAATCCTGTGGATTAATTAATCTCTGTGTATTCAATCCTGTGGATTAATTAATCTCAGTGTATTCAACCCTGGGAATTAATTAATCTCTGTGTATTCAACCCTGGGGATTAATTAATCTCTGTGTATTCAATCCTGTGGATTAATTAATCTCTGTGTATTCAACCCTGGGGATTAATTAATCTCTGTGTATTCAACCCTGGGAATTAATTAATCTCTGTGTATTCAATCCTGTGGATTAATTAATCTCTGTGTATTCAACCCTGGGGATTAATTAATCTCAGTGTATTCAACCCTGGGAATTAATTAATCTCTGTGTATTCAATCCTGTGGATTAATTAATCTCTGTGTATTCAACCCTGGGGATTAATTAATCTCAGTGTATTCAACCCTGGGGATTAATTAATCGCAGTGTATTCAACCCTGGGGATTAATTAATCTCTGTGGATTCAACCCTGGGGATTAATTAATCTCAGTGTATTCAACCCTGGGGATTAATTAATCTCTGTGTATGCAAACCTGGGATTAATTAATCTCTGTGTATTCAACCCTGGGGATTAATTAATCTCTGTGTATTCAATCCTGGGGATTAATTAATCTCTGTGTATGCAACCCTGGGATTAATTAATCTCTGTGTATTCAACCCTGGGGATTAATTAATCTCTGTGTATGCAAATCTGGGGATTAATTAATCTCTGTGTATTCAACCCTGGGGATTAATTAATCTCTTTGTATTGAACCCTGGGGATTAATTAATCTCAGTGTTTTCAATCTTGGGAATTAATTAATCTCTGTGTATTCAACCCTGGGGATTAATTAATCTCTTTGTATTGAACCCTGGGGATTAATTAATCTCAGTGTTTTCAATCTTGGGAATTAATTAATCTCTGTGTATTCAACCCTGGGGATTAATTTATCTCTGTGTATTCAACCCTGGGGATTAATTAATCTCTGTGTATGCAACCCTGGGGATTAATTAATCTCTGTGTATTCAACCCTGGGGATTAATTAATCTCTGTGTATTCAATTCTGGGGATTAATTAATCTCTGTGTATTCAACCCTGGGGATTAATTAATCTCAGTGTATTCAACCCTGGGGATTAATTAATCTCAGTGTTTTCAACCCTGGGGATTAATTAATCTCAGTGTTTTCAACCCTGGGAATTAATTAATCTCTGTGTATTCAATCCTGGGGATTAATTAATCTCTGTGTATGCAACCCTGGGATTAATTAATCTCTGTGTATTCAACCCTGGGATTAATTAATCTCTGTGTATTCAATCCTGGGGATTAATTAATCTCAGTGTTTTCAATCTTGGGAATTAATTAATCTCTGTGTATTCAACCCTGGGGATTAATTAATCTCAGCGTTTTCAACCCTGGGTATTAATTAATCTCTGTGTATTCAACCCTGGGGATTAATTAATCTCTTTGTATTCAACCCTGGGGATTAATTAATCTCAGTGTTTTCAATCTTGGGAATTAATTAATCTCTGTGTATTCAACCCTGGGGATTAATTAATCTCAGTGTTTCCAATCTTGGGAATTAATTAATCTCTGTGTCTTCAACCCTGGGGATTAATTAATCTCTTTGTATTCAACCCTGGGGATTAATTAATCTCAGTGTTTTCAATCTTGGGAATTAATTAATCTCTGTGTATTCAACCCTGGGGATTAATTAATCTCTGTGTATTCAATCCTGGGGATTAATTAATCTCTGTGTATTCAACACTGGGGATTAATTAATCTCTGTGTATTCAACCCTGGGGATTAATTAATCTCTGTGTATGCAACCCTGGGGATTAATTAATCTCTGTGTATTCAACCCTGGGGATTAATTAATCTCTGTGTATTCAACCCTGGGGATTAATTAATCTCAGTGTATTCAACCCTGGGGATTAATTATTCTCTGTGTATTCAATCCTGTGGATTAATTAATCTCTGTGTATTCAATCCTGTGGATTAATTAATCTCTGTGTATTCAATCCTGTGGATTAATTAATCTCAGTGTATTCAACCCTGGGAATTAATTAATCTCTGTGTATTCAACCCTGGGGATTAATTAATCTCTGTGTATTCAATCCTGTGGATTAATTAATCTCTGTGTATTCAACCCTGGGGATTAATTAATCTCTGTGTATTCAACCCTGGGAATTAATTAATCTCTGTGTATTCAATCCTGTGGATTAATTAATCTCTGTGTATTCAACCCTGGGGATTAATTAATCTCAGTGTATTCAACCCTGGGAATTAATTAATCTCTGTGTATTCAATCCTGTGGATTAATTAATCTCTGTGTATTCAACCCTGGGGATTAATTAATCTCAGTGTATTCAACCCTGGGGATTAATTAATCGCAGTGTATTCAACCCTGGGGATTAATTAATCTCTGTGGATTCAACCCTGGGGATTAATTAATCTCAGTGTATTCAACCCTGGGGATTAATTAATCTCTGTGTATTCAACCCTGGGGATTAATTAATCTCAGTGTATTCAACCCTGGGGATTAATTAATCTCTGTGTATTCAACCCTGGGGATTAATTAATCTCAGTGTATTCAACCCTGGGGATTAATTAATCTCTGTGTATTCAACCCTGGGGATTAATTAATCTCAGTGTATTCAACCCTGGGGATTAATTAATCTCTGTGTATTCAACCCTGGGGATTAATTAATCTCAGTGTATTCAACCCTGGGGATTAATTAATCTCAGTGTATTCAACCCCGGGGATTAATTAATCTCAGTGTATTCAACCCTGGGGATTAATTAATCTCTGTGTATTCAACCCCGGGAATTAATTAATCTCAGTGTATTCAACCCCGGGAATTAATTAATCTCTGTGTATTCAACCCCGGGGATTAATTAATCTCAGTGTATTCAACCCTGGGGATTAATTAATCTCTGTGTATTCAACCCTGGGGATTAATTAATCTCACTGTATTCAACCCTGGGGATTAATTAATCTCAGTGTATTCAACCCTGGGGATTAATTAATCTCAGCGTATTCAACCCTGGGGATTAATTAATCTCTGTGTATTCAAACCTGGGGATTAATTAATCTCAGTGTATTCAACCCTGGGAATTAATTAATCTCAGCGTATTCAACCCTGGGGATTAATTAATCTCTGTGTATTCAACCCTGGGGATTAATTAATCTCAGTGTATTCAACCCTGGGAATTAATTAATCTCTGTGTATTCAATCCTGGGGATCAATTAATCTCTGTGTTTTCAACCCTGGGTATTAATTAATCTCAGCGTTTTCAACCCTGGGTATTAATTAATCTCTGTGTATTCAACCCTGGGGATTAATTAATCTCAGCATTTTCAACCCTGGGTATTAATTAATCTCTGTGTATTCAACCCTGGGGATTAATTAATCTCAGTGTTTTCAATCTTGGGAATTAATTAATCTCTGTGTATTCAACCCTGGGGATTAATTAATCTCAGCATTTTCAACCCTGGGTATTAATTAATCTCTGTGTATTCAACCCTGGGGATTAATTAATCTCTTTGTATTCAACCCTGGGGATTAATTAATCTCAGTGTTTTCAATCTTGGGAATTAATTAATCTCTGTGTATTCAACCCTGGGGATTAATTAATCTCAGTGTTTCCAATCTTGGGAATTAATTAATCTCTGTGTATTCAACCCTGGGGATTAATTAATCTCTTTGTATTCAACCCTGGGGAGTAATTAATCTCAGTGTTTTCAATCTTGGGACTTAATTAATCTCTGTGTATTCAACCCTGGGGATTAATTAATCTCTTTGTATTCAACCCTGGGGATTAATTAATCTCAGTGTTTTCAATCTTGGGAATTAATTAATCTCTGTGCATTCAACCCTGGGGATTAATTAATCTCTGTGTATTCAACCCTGGGGATTAATTAATCTCTGTGTATTCAACCCTGGGGATTAATTAATCTCTGTGTATGCAACCCTGGGGATTAATTAATCTCTGTGTATTCAACCCTGGGGATTAATTAATCTCTGTGTATTCAATCCTGTGGATTAATTAATCTCTGTGTATTCAATTCTGGGGATTAATTAATCTCTGTGCATTCAACCCTGGGGATTAATTAATCTCAGTGTTTTCAACCCTGGGGATTAATTAATCTCAGTGTTTTCAACCCTGGGAATTAATTAATCTCTGTGTATTCAATCCTGGGGATTAATTAATCTCTGTGTATGCAACCCTGGGATTAATTAATCTCTGTGTATTCAACCCTGGGGATTAATTAATCTCTGTGTATTCAATCCTGGGGATTAATTAATCTCTGTGTATGCAACCCTGGGATTAATTAATCTCTGTGTATTCAACCCTGGGGATTAATTAATCTCTGTGTATGCAAATCTGGGGATTAATTAATCTCTGTGTATTCAATCCTTGGGATTAATTAATCTCTGTGTATTCAACCCTGGGGATTAATTAATCTCAGTGTTTTCAATCTTGGGAATTAATTAATCTCTGTGTATTCTACCCTGGGGATTAATTAATCTCAGCGTTTTCAACCCTGGGTATTAATTAATCTCTGTGTATTCAACCCTGGGGATTAATTAATCTCTTTGTATTCAACCCTGGGGATTAATTAATCTCAGTGTTTTCAATCTTGGGAATTAATTAATCTCTGTGTATTCAACCCTGAGGATTAATTAATCTCAGTGTTTCCAATCTTGGGAATTAATTAATCTCTGTGTATTCAACCCTGGGGATTAATTAATCTCTTTGTATTCAACCCTGGGGATTAATTAATCTCAGTGTTTTCAATCTTGGGAATTAATTAATCTCTGTGTATTCAACCCTGGGGATTAATTAATCTCTGTGTATTCAATCCTGGGGATTAATTAATCTCTGTGTATTCAACACTGGGGATTAATTAATCTCTGTGTATTCAACCCTGGGGATTAATTAATCTCTGTGTATGCAACCCTGGGGATTAATTAATCTCTGTGTATTCAACCCTGGGGATTAATTAATCTCTGTGTATTCAACCCTGGGGATTAATTAATCTCAGTGTATTCAACCCTGGGGATTAATTATTCTCTGTGTATTCAATCCTGTGGATTAATTAATCTCTGTGTATTCAATCCTGTGGATTAATTAATCTCTGTGTATTCAATCCTGTGGATTAATTAATCTCAGTGTATTCAACCCTGGGAATTAATTAATCTCTGTGTATTCAACCCTGGGGATTAATTAATCTCTGTGTATTCAATCCTGTGGATTAATTAATCTCTGTGTATTCAACCCTGGGGATTAATTAATCTCTGTGTATTCAACCCTGGGAATTAATTAATCTCTGTGTATTCAATCCTGTGGATTAATTAATCTCTGTGTATTCAACCCTGGGGATTAATTAATCTCAGTGTATTCAACCCTGGGAATTAATTAATCTCTGTGTATTCAATCCTGTGGATTAATTAATCTCGGTGTATTCAACCCTGGGGATTAATTAATCTCAGTGTATTCAACCCTGGGGATTAATTAATCGCAGTGTATTCAACCCTGGGGATTAATTAATCTCTGTGGATTCAACCCTGGGGATTAATTAATCTCAGTGTATTCAACCCTGGGGATTAATTAATCTCTGTGTATTCAACCCTGGGGATTAATTAATCTCAGTGTATTCAACCCTGGGGATTAATTAATCTCTGTGTATTCAACCCTGGGGATTAATTAATCTCAGTGTATTCAACCCTGGGGATTAATTAATCTCTGTGTATTCAACCCTGGGGATTAATTAATCTCTGTGTATTCAACCCTGGGGATTAATTAATCTCTGTGTATTCAACCCTGGGGATTAATTAATCTCAGTGTATTCAACCCCGGGGATTAATTAATCTCAGTGTATTCAACCCTGGGGATTAATTAATCTCTGTGTATTCAACCCTGGGAATTAATTAATCTCAGTGTATTCAACCCCGGGAATTAATTAATCTCTGTGTATTCTACCCCGGGATTAATTAATCTCAGTGTATTCAACCCTGGGGATTAATTAATCTCAGTGTATTCAACCCTGGGGATTAATTAATCTCAGCGTATTCAACCCTGGGGATTAATTAATCTCTGTGTATTCAAACCTGGGGATTAATTAATCTCAGCGTATTCAACCCTGGGGATTAATTAATCTCTGTGTATTCAACCCTGGGGATTAATTAATCTCAGTGTATTCAACCCTGGGAATTAATTAATCTCTGTGTATTCAATCCTGGGGATTAATTAATCTCTGTGTTTTCAACCTTGGGAATTAATTAATCTCAGTGTTTTCAACCCTGGGTATTAATTAATCTCAGCGTTTTCAACCCTGGGTATTAATTAATCTCTGTGTATTCAACCCTGGGAATTAATTAATCTCTAAATATTCAACCCCTGGAATTAATTAATCTCTGTGTATTCAATCCTGGGAATTAATTAATCTCTAAGTATTCAATCCTGGGAATTAATTAATCTCTAAGTATTCAACCCTGGGAATTAATTAATCTCTAAGTATTCAACCCTGGGAATTAATTAATCTCTGTGTATTCAATCCTGGGGATTAATTAATCTCTAAGTATTCAACCCTGGGAATTAATTAATCTCTAAATATTCAACCCCTGGAATTAATTAATCTCTAAGTATTCAATCCTGGGAATTAATTAATCTCTAAGTATTCAATCCTGGGAATTAATTAATCTCTAAGTATTCAACCCTGGGAATTAATTAATCTCTGTGTCTTCAATCCTGGGGATTAATTAGTCTCTGTGTATTCAATCCCATGCATTTACTAGTCTTTAAGGTTTCAATTTAGTTTACCCTGTGCAGGTCCCAGTGACTGAGAAGTGAGCGCCATCGCGCTCATCATGTGCAGCCAACCCGCTGCGATCACATGACAGGTAGCCAATTATCATTATAGAGGCAGGGAGCCCATCCAATTACACAACAGGGGTGGGCGAGGAGGTACCAATGGCGTCGTCAGCAGAGCCGACACTGGTGCTGGCGGCATTTTGAACGCTGCTGTTTCACTGAGTGACTTTGCTGCTGATTTGTCTTTGCTACTGCTGTGCTGCTGACACCACCCACCCCCCCTCCCTCCTTGGAGTCTGTGCTGCTGACACCCTCCCCCCCCCCCCCCCCTCGTGTCTCTGTGCTGCTGACCACCCCCCCCCCACCCCTCTCCCTCCCTGGAGTCTCTGTGCTGCTGATCCCCCCTCTCCCTCCCTGGTGTCTGTGCTGCTGACCACCCCACCTCCCTCCCTGGAGTCTCTGTTTGTGACTACGTGGGAGGCAGCATCGTGACTGAGTCACCATAAAGGTGAAGGCAAAGGGGTAGGCATCACCACATCCTGGCACATGGATGGATGCATATCGGTGACAGACATCCTTCTTTCACAGCTCAGCCCCATGATGTCCCCTGAGTGCGGATGTGGGAGAAGCTATGTAGGAAACTCCATCAGGGGATGAGAGGCCATAACGACAGGACGACCTTGCGGACTGGTGGAGGAATAGCCCATATCCAGATTCTTTCCACAGCTGAGGAAGAAGCAGTAGAGTTAGCGGGGGTCCAGGGCGGTTGCTCAAGAGCAGATGCTGAGACTGCTGTCTCCACAGAACATAGTGAGAATTGTCTTCATTTGACATCCACCACATCTGCCTGTGTGGAGTTTGCAAGTTCTCCCTGTGTCTGCGTGGGTTTCCTCCGGGTGCTCCAGTTTCCTCCCACATGCCAAAGACTTGCAGGTTGATAGGTAAATTGGCCATTGTAAATTGCCCCTAGTTTCGGTAGGTGGTAGGGAAATATAGGGACAGGTGGGGATGTGGTAGAAATATGGAATTAAGTGTAGGATTAGTATAAATGGGTGGTTGATGGTCGGCACAGACTCGGTGGGCCGAAGGGCCTGTTTCAGTGCTGTATCTCTAAACTAAAAATCTCTGGAGATCCAGACCATGCTTGCTTGCCATGACAAGAGCTGCACAGCCAAACCCACACGTTTGTGTTCTTTCATGCAGGTCTATGCGCATCTGTGGAATCTGGCTCTCCATAAGGGTCGCCAACCTGTCGATGGAGGAGCCATGCGTTCACATGCCTGAGACATGGCAGCATTCATGGCACGGCTGAACTCCTCTATCATCCGCTTACGGCTGCGCATGGCCTCTGGCAGCTCTGCCAGATGTTGCCTTATTTCTCTCTGAAAATCCAGTACGCCCTGTGCTGTTGACACCAGAGGCTTGTCGTCAGCCTGGGGCTCAACATGAGCCTGGCCACCCACAGTCCTCCGACTGTCAGAGGCCTCAGCTGTCTCTGCCTCAGCCAGCTGCTTAGGCACGTGTGTTGTGACCCTGATTCTAAAGCCGAGCAGAAACCCACCGATGTGAAAGTATCTGTGCTGGTGGAAGGTGCAGGAGAGTCATGCGACAGTGCATCCTCTGACTGCTCCTCCTCAGTGGTTGATGGCTGCCCCCCTTCAGCTGGAGCCTCCACCCTGCCTTGGTCATGAGCTTAGTGCAGCAGTGGCAGGTCCTTGTCCTTCTCTGGTCAATGGGGAGGTTCAAGTGAGCCTTGAAAGAAAGTAGGCTGTCCTCCACAGCTGCGGGTTCCACTCAGGGCCCTCCTTAGCCCCTCCGCCAGTGAGCCCAGCTCCAGTAGCTGTGATGCCTAATGAGAGTCCTGCATCAGTGCAGGAAACCCTCAGGCAGCCGGGGTCCTCTAGGCCTCAGGCAGTCAGAGGACAGCCACCGAAGTCATTGCAGGCCAAGGGGCAGCCTGACCAGCATCATACCTCCAGCCCAACTGCTGTCACAGGGGTTACACCTCGTAGAAACACATGGAAACATATTAAGAGAATCACATAGACATGCTTGGGGTTTGACATTTGCCATTTGTTTTGTGTTATAAAGTTATATCATTATTACAGTTCACATTCATTGTTGGAAAATGCTTATTCTTTCACGCCTAAATTGTGAGATGCTGCCTTCACCCTTCCTCCCTCATTGGGCTTCCAGTGTAGGTACAGACCTCCTTTGTTAAGTGTCTCAGATGTGCCAGAGCGCATGGTCGATCTGGGCACTAGGCGCAGAATCCAAAAAGAAATGAGGCAACAGACTGAACACATTGAGGTAATTCTTAATCGAGTTCACTCTGAGAGGCCATTATGGTGGTTGGAAGTGGGTAAGTATGAGATTGTCTCTTATCTCCTTGACCCATCACTCAATCTGCCTGGCCTCCAGTGCAAGGGGTTCAACAGCTAGTGCTGCCTGCTCATCACCCTCCTCCATGTCCTCCTCATCAGTCGAGGAGTGGCGATTAATCATGTCCTCTTCGTGCAAGGCCTCCCCCCTCTGCAGTGCTAGGTTGTGCAGAGCCCAGCAGACCACTACGATTCACAAGACCCTCGCTGGGGCATACTGCAGGGCTCCACCAGATTGATCCAGGCAATGGAATCTCACCTTCAGCAGCCCAATAGCCTGCTCAATGGTTGCTTGGGTTGAGCCATGGCAAGTGTTGTACCTCTCCTCTGCTGCACTGCGAGGGTTCCTCACAGGTGACATTAGCCATATCTGCAATGGTTGTGCTCAGAATCCATCCCTGAAGTCGAGCAGGAGGGCCTGAAAAGTTGTGGCACCTGGGACTGTTGAAGTATGTAGACATCATGGCTGCTTCCCGGGAAGTGAGCACACACTTGCAGGAAAAGCTTTCAGTGGTTGCAGACCCGTTGAACATTGTTGGAATGGAAGCTCTTCCCACTGATGGAGGTGGCTGGCTGGTCCGTTGGAACTTTCATGGCCACATGCGGCGAGTAACTCACCTCCTGACTCCCCAAAGCCTGTCCACCATCTACAAGGCATAAGATAGGAGTGTGATGGAATACTCTCCACTTGCCTGGATGGGTGCAGCTCCAACAACACTCAAGAAGCTCGACACCCTCCATGACAAAGCAGCCCACTTGTTTGGCACCCCCTCCACCACCGACGCACAGTGGCAGCAGTGTGTACCATCTACAAGATGCACTGCAGCAGTGCACCAAGGCTCCTTAGACAGCACCTTCCAAACCCGCGACCTCTACCAACTAGAAGGAAAACCACCACCTGCAAGTTCCCCTCCAAGTCACACACCATCCTGACTTGGAACTATATCGCCGTTCCTTCACTGTCGCTGGGTCAAAATCCTGGAACTCCCTTCCTAACAGCACTGTGGGTGTACCTACCTCACATGGACTGCAGCGGTTCAAGAAGGCAGCTCACCACCACCTTCTCCAGGGCAATTAGGGATGGGCAATAAATGTTGGCCTGGCCAGCGATGCCCACATCCCATGAATGAATAATTTTTAAAAAGAGTGCAATCTATCACCTTGCAGCCAGGGAAATGCAGCGATGGGCCCGAAGCCAATGGCCCTCTAGGTCTGACTGTCAGGGTTGGTCCGGTAGTGCACATAATCACAGGTCCTCTTGATCAGGGCGTTGGTCACCTCCTTAATGCAGTGCTGGGCTGGGAGACCCCACACATATCCCCGGTGGATCCCTAGAAAGATCCAGACACGTAAAAGTTAAATGCCATGGTGATTTTCAATGCCATGGGCATAGGGTGCCCACTAAATCCCATAGGTTGTAATACGTCCTGCAGCATGGTGCATAAGTCAATGATGACCTCCCTGGAGAGCTGCAATCTTTGCTGACAATGCCACTCGAACGTTTGGAGGTAACTGAATCAAGTCTGGTACACTATCTGGCTCAGGTGAGCCTTTCTTTAAATGGCTGGCTGCTGTTTCTCTCGTCGTGGAGCTTCATAGCTGCCTCCTGGCCCTCCCTCCATCGGAGGTGATGCATCTTGCCATGGGGGTCCAAACAAACAGTGTATATGAGACCCATGCCAGCTGATCATTCGGCCTCCAGAGCGCTGTCCTTGCACAAACAAAGTTGCCTTGGCTACCTTGCCTTTGCTACTCCTCTCCGCTTACACGCTAATGACCTTCAGTGCCCACCCTAGCTGAGAGCCAAACTTCTCACCTGATAGTATGGCCACCTGACCCTCTCACCCAGTACTGCCACTCGACACCAAGCCCACCCGTGCAGACCACCTGAGACCAAGCCCACCCATGGAGAGTGCTCAGCACTGCAGGCCAGCGACCTCTCCCCCACTTCCCCAATCCAGTGCCGGTCATGGCTGCCAACCTGTCGTGGCACTGAGGCCTTGCCTCGGTGCTGCCAGCTTTGAACAGCTGGGGATCTGAAAGCAGGTGAGGGCCACCCATCGTCCACTTCATTCCAAGCCTCCCATTGAATCACAATCATTTGCATGCAAATGTATGATAAGCAACCGTTCAATAATTTAACTGCATTCCCATCATGTTGGAACACTGATGCGCCTTGGTACTTTCCCGCCGCTGTATAACTCCAGAACCGATGTCACAACATCGGATTTCCAGGCGGAGGCATCCAACACTATTCTTCGGTCCCCCCATTGCCTCAATTCCTACTCCAAACAACCGCACTAAATTCAACCCTATGTATTCAACCCTCGGTATTCATTGGTCTCTATGCATTAAATCTCAGGTATTTATTTGTTTCTCAGAATACAATCCCCGAGATTTAGTAGCCTCTATATATTCAATCCCATGAATTGATTAGAGTCTCTATATTCAGTCCCAGATATGAGTCTCTATTTATTCATTTCCAGGTATTTTTCAGTGTCTATGTATTCAATCCTGGGTATTTATCTTTCTCTATTTGGTCAGTCCCACCTCACACAGTTGGCAAGATGCACCTGTAGGTTGCTGACACCATTTCGATGATGCCTGAACTGAACGGGGAGTGGCTGCTCCTCTGACTTGGGGCTATTTGACTGAGAGGTATAATTTTTCAGCCAGCGCATGTGAAATGAGCAATTAATTCAGATTGTTCAGCTGTTTAAACTTGCATTGCCTGCAGCTCTCAGTTGCAGATCAGGTTCACGTTGACACTGGCTCATCAAGTCTTGTTATCATCACTGCTGATTCTGTTTGCATGTCTCGAATATATTTACCAATCCCGAGACTGTTCATTCCTCATCCTGACTTCAGGGCAAAACGCAAGGCAAAGGAGAATGAGACTGGGCTGCATGGTTTACAGTCAGTCTCCATCATCTCCACCACAATATTTCCCACTTACTGGGGTGAGGTATTGATGTTGCTCCATATTCTGGGAGAGGTATTAGGGTCATATTAGAATTAAAATATCAGCAGTCGGCACTGCTGGGGAAGATTTTGTAGCAGGGCTGCCTTACTAAAAGAGGACTCCAGTGGTTTCTGGGGCTTTTAAATGTGTAGGTTTGGGTTGTTCCCCATGTTACTGAAGGACCAACAATTAACCACTGCTGATCTGCTGATTTGTATAACACATCTCAGCACAGCCAACCCATTTGTGCTCCTTCAGTTGGTCCAATTTAATCATCTGGAAATGGAGCAGGAACAAATGAAATACCACAAGATTCCCTCTCCTTCCCCCCATGGCTATATTATAGGGAAGACAGTGGCATAGTGGTAACGTCACTGGGCTAGTGCTGCAGGTTTATTCCCTGGGGATAAGGGTTCAAGGCCCACTGTAGCAGCTAGTGGCATTTAAATTCAACTAACTCTTTAAAAAAGGAATCTGGAATTAAAAGCTAGTCTCAGTAATGGTGCCATGAAACTATCATTGGCTATTGTTAAAAAAAAAACATCTGGTTCACTAATGTCCTTTAGGGATGGAAATCTGCTGTCCTTACCTGGTCTGGCCTACGTGTGACTCCAGGTTGTCTCTTAACCACCCTATGAAATAACCTAGCAAGCCACTTAGTTGTCAACAGCAATTAAGGATGGGCAACAAATGCTGGCCTTGCCAGTGATGCCCACCTCCCATAAAAGAACTCTACAATGTGAAACCCTGTCACGTACATAATATTTAGTGAGAGAAATTACAAGCTCCTTTAAACAATGGATTGACTCCTGATTTGGAAGGGATCAGAAATTAGCATAGGTTGAAGGTAAACTTGGCTCCTCCAGTTGCTCATAGAGTCTGTCTGTTGTGTTTTGCCCAGTGGCAGGTCCTCGCTGAAGTCTCTTGCATGAGATTCTTGAGCCACTTACTAGGGAAGAGTAGCTGAGTGTCCTATTGTGCATCAGGCCTGTAAGAAGATGCAGACAGGTTTCAGGCCACAGATGACCATGACAGTCCCTGCACATGTATATGCTACATGGTAGCCATAGGTATCTATGGAGCAGATGGCACAGCTTGGCATCATCCCCTCTATTGATCCAGACTCTGAGAAGACCAGGTGTCATGGTCATTCCCAGGTAGGTATCTGCGCCTGACTGGCATGCCTCCTTTCATACAAAGCCATGTAGACATGACATGCCCAGATCGGGATACTTCTGTAGGACATCTCACACTAAGGGTTAGACAGGGATTAATATCTCATTGTGACATAACCAGAATCTGGTCCAGCTGTCACTGGGAAGAGGAGCCTACACAAACAACATTGGCCAAAGCCAGATTTACTGCCTCTCTCTGCAGATGTTGGATGCGGGCAGGAAGGCCCTGCACATACTTGCCTGCCATCCTACCATTATCCAGATAACACAACACATCGTCCAATTCCTTCCTTCAAACTGGTTCATTGAGGACACTCAGGAGATGGGGGCATTCAAATATTTACTTCTATTTGGCTGAAAGAAGGTTCTGAAGCTGGATTTTCAGCTAATTAAAACTCAGGTCATTATAGCTGCTCACCTTGTCTAAGTAAGTGATGCTTTTTGACCAGGTGTTGGGTCTCCAGATCACTCAATTAGTTACTGCACTGGCGGAGTCAGGAGGGTTAATTTATTTTAATTAATAAGATTGAGATTTAATGGCACCGAATGTTGGGAAAAAATCTGACATGACAAGTTGTGTGAGCTCTATTCTCTGCTGTAAATCTCTGCTGACTCCTCTTGTTCAGAAATCGTGCAGTGAGGGTTCTTTGGTGATCCATTCCATCCCCGAGGACTCCACACTCTCTCTCATGTCCTGCCAGGTATACTTACAGTTCTGTTTACACAGCACCTTTCATCTTTTGATGAGTTGTTTCTTTTGCTGTGGGAGTGTTGCCTCATCTTTTGGATTCCATCCAAGGCTACAAGCCGGAATTTTAGTTCTTAATTTGAATTAATACAGTTCCATACACTCACAAAGTTGTGCAAGCTTAAATTAACTGTGGTTGTCTATTTAGGTAATAATGATCCCAATAGCACTTCCATTAAAAGTTGAATAAAGAGTTGCCGTGATTCCCGGGAGAGGGTGCGAGTGTTAATCCATTCACTGCTTGGATTCTGCCTGGATTCACTGGTCTCCAGTTTTACGAGCACTCATTTTTAATTGATCCTTTTGGCAGCGAGTAATTGTTACAAATACCCGACCTTTCTCACCACACCAAGGCACCCAATATCCACCAAGCACAGGATAGAACAGTACTAGAACCTGACTCAAGCATAGGCTGAGAACCCAGAACCTGAGGGAGTATCAGGGACAAACCTGTATTTTGCCCCTCTGGTTCGTTTGCCAATTATCTTAAATCTGTGTCCTCTAACCTTCTGTCTTTGACATTCAATGGTGCCACCATCACTGAGTCCCCCATTATCATCATCCTGGGGGTTACCATTGACCAGAAACTTAACTGGACCAGCCACACACATATTGGAGCTACAAGAGCATGTCAGAGAGGCTGGGAATTCTGTGGTGAGTAACTCACCTGACTCCACAAAACCTGTCCACAAGGCATGAGTCAGGAGTGTGATGGGATATTCTCCACTTGCCTGGGTGAGTGCAACTCCAACAACACTCAAGAAGCTCGGCACCATCCAGGACAAAGCTGCACACTTGATTGGCACCCCATCTACCACCTTAAACATTCACTCCCTCCACCACTGGAGCACAGTGGCAACAATGTGTACCATCTGCAAGATGCACTGCAGCAACTCACCATGCCTCCTTCAACAGCACCTTCCAAACCCGTGACCTCTACCACCTAGAAGGACAAGGGCAGCAGATTCATGGGAACACCATCACATGCAAGTTCCCCTCCAAGCCACACACCATCCTGACTCGGAATTATATTACCGTTCCTTCACCATCGCTGAATCAAAAACCTGGAACTCTCTTCCTAACAGCACTGTGGGTGTACCTACACCACATGGACTGCAGTGGTTCAAGAAGATAGCTCACCACCACCTCCCCAAGGGCAATTAGGGATGAATGTTGGCCTTGCCAGTAATGCTTACATGACAAGAACAAATAAGAAAAATACATAACTGTAGTCCCTCATCTCTGATACTCTTTCTAGTAAGTGTCCTCTGCACCATCTCCCAGGATTGGTAACTCTGGTTGGACATTTTGTGGGAGATTTCATCTCATGACCTCCAATTGCCTCACCGCCCCCTACCCCCACTGCTGCCATTGGTCACCCAACATTTCCATCCTCTCTGCTCACTACCTTCTAGCACCAATTGGAAAGCGAGCAGTTTCTTTGTTACCTGATTGACAGTCAAGATTCATCCAATCAAATAGCATTCCCATTCTCCCTCCTGCAATCTGCAATATTTTTAAAATGTGATTAAAGAAACTGGGAAAAAAACACAACAATTTATTTAATGTCCCCATGATATTGCCAGCAGGAGTGTCCTGGAGATTAATTTTCAATTCCTGGAGCATTAGCAATCCTATCCTCTCGGAGGCCTTGACATCCTTCCTAAAGCTAGGGTCTAAATGGCGATTTATAAAGGTTCACCATAACTTCCTTGATTTTGTATTCTATTTATAAGGCCAAGGATCCCATATGCACTAACAGTGTCCTGTCACTATAGCCTGGCTCGAGTATAAAATTAAAACCCGCCTCAGGCCTGACCTGACAACAGCCAACCCACACCCAACCCGAGCCCGAGTCCTTTAATATTTTTAGCTGCTCGAGCCGACCGGAACCCGACACGTATTCGGGTTTGTCCGGGTAGCCAGGCCTGAGACCAGTGATCGAGTACAGGTGCCAGTTGTTGATGCACCCGTGTTCAATTAACATCATAAAGTTTTAAAAAACAACAAACACTGATTTCAAACAGGTGAAGGCACCACGACCCTGAGCACTCGTGGGAAAAAAAAGTATCCATTTCAGGAAATCATGCAATTTAACAAACAACCTTCTGAACTGTATCAAGTTCTGATGTCATTAACAAAAAAACTCAGCAGAGAACTCAGGTTGGGAAGTTTAATTTCCCTATTTCCAGATAATTTTAAATCCTTGGGCTAAGTATAGATTAAAGCAAGAACTCAGTTGATGTTTCTGCACTTAGTGCAATTACTGGCATCTTCCCTGGGCTTGTCAGTTTCTCCCGGACTTGATAGATTTCAGAGTGTAAGGGGTTTGGGTTAATTTCACTCGGGTGCTTTATGTCGGAACTTGTAGCTATTTCTTTCCCCTCCTTCCACCCCCCACCTTCCCTCCCCCCCCCCCCCCCACCCCTTCTCACCTCTGATTTCTGCTTGTCCTGATCTCTGTCCACGTCCAGCCCGACCCAACCCAAGCCCAAATTTTGGACCTGGAAAAGATACCCGAACCCATCACATGTCATCGGGTTCCATCGGGTTCGGGTCGGGAAGCCATGCTCTACCT
The DNA here is from genome assembly GCF_036365525.1 of Heterodontus francisci. Taxonomy (NCBI): domain Eukaryota; kingdom Metazoa; phylum Chordata; class Chondrichthyes; order Heterodontiformes; family Heterodontidae; genus Heterodontus; species Heterodontus francisci. The sequence goes on from NC_090406.1 coordinate 46,600,697, forward strand.
GTCACCTTAAAATCATAATCATATCTGGGCCTGGATTCTGCAGCCCACCTTCAGTCACAAGCCTGTTTGAGGCCACTGTCTGCTCCAGTTCCCCTTCAGGCAGCTGGCTGAGCGGGACTCAGTACCTGAGGAAGCCCCGGGTGTAGTTACTAAACATACCGGCACTGAGCCCTGCCCTTCCAGCTCCAGTTAACCAGCTATGCAGGACTCCCCAACACAGGGCAACCAGGCCTGTTGCCATGGAAAAGCATTGAACACAACAGTCCCCTCCCAAGAACTAACAGGGATATCTGGAGGGTATCTTGAGACTGAAAAATACAGCTGGAGTCTGACATCACAAGAACTAGTTTGTCAGGAACCTTCCCTCTTGGGTTTCGGATTTCAATCAGCTGCATTGAGTGGATTTATGACGTTGTTGGGTCTTTGTGTGAGTGTTGCAGTGTATTAGGCAACAGGGCCTTTTACACCCTTTTTAATACTTGCTATAACATACATATCCAAATTGCAGCATTTTATAGCAGACCCTCTCACTGTGTGCTGACACATTCTGAAAGGCTAGAGCAGTTTCATAGTTCTGTTACTGGACTAGTAATATAGAGAATGAAAAGAGCACTGTGGCAGTTTGAGAATTTGCATTCAGTTCAAAAGAACATTTAGAAAAAACAAAAGCTGGTATCAATAAAAGTGACCGTGAAGCTGTGGTATGTAAATTCCCATGTTTGGGCATGATTGCTAAATTGGCCATTCTTCATGTATGAACCAAGATAAGTAGTCGGAAACCTGTGTCTCCGGAGCCACATGTGGCTGTTTAATATTTCATTTACGGCTCCCAACCTTTTCCAGTTGAATCGCATTAACACGAGAAAGGTTTAAAAAAATTAAGTCAAGAAAAGTAAAAGCCGTGTTTTCATTGTGGGGATAAAAGGCTAATCATTGTGCTGCACTTTGCGGTCCCAATTGATTATTTTAACGGAAAACATCATTGTGCTCCAAATAAACAGCACTGGCATCTACCCGTCAATGTGGAAAACTGCCCAAATATGTCCTGTACACAAAAAGTAGGACAAATCCAACCCGGGCCAATTACTGACCTATCAGTCTACTCTCAATCATCAGCAAAGTGATGAAAGGTGTCGTCAACTGTGCTATCAAGTGGCACTTGCTCAGCAATAACCTGCTCAATGATGCTCAGTTTGGGTTCCGCCAGGACCACTCAGCTCCTAATCTCATTACAGCCTTGGTTCAAACATGGACAAAAGAGCTGAACTCAAGAGGTGAGGTGAGAGTGACTGCCCTTGACATCAAGGCAGCATTTGACTGAGTATAGCATCAAGGAGCCCGAGCAAAACTGGAATCAATGGGAATCAGGGGAAAACTCTCTGCTGGTTGGAGTCATAGCTAGTGCAAAGGAAGATGGTTGTGGTTGTCCGAGGTCAATCATCTCAGCTCCAGGACATCACTGCAGGAGTTCCTCAGGGTAGTGTCCTAGGCCCAACTAAATAAGTCTATTTAATTTTATTAATTTTTTCCATTTGAATATGTTTATTGTGGTCCTGTCACCCAACGGTGGGGGGGGGGGGCCACCATGGAGCCTTGAAGCTGCCGGGAGGATCGCGCTGGGCCCTCACGGTGTCGAGGTCCATGGCGGGCCTCATCCGGAGCCATCTTCAGGCCGCCCCCCCCCTTCTTCTACCTCCCCCCCCCCCACCATGCAACCCGACGCCTGGGGGAGAACAAAATCCAGGACAAAGCAACCCACTTGATTAGCACCCCATCTATCACCTTCAATGTTCACTGCCTTCACCACTGATGTACAGTGGCAGCAGTGTGTACCATCTACAAGACGCACTGCAACAACACACCAAGGCTCCTTAGACAGCACCTTCCAAACCCCCAACCTTTTTTTTTATTCATTCATGGGATGTGGGCATCGCTGGCCAGGCCAGCATTTATTGCCCATCCCTAATTGCCCTTGAGAAGGTGATGGTGAGCTGCCTTCTTGAACCGCTGCAGTCCATGTGGGGTAGGTATACTCACAGTGCTGTTAGGAAGGGAGTTCCAGGATTTTGACCCAGCGACAGTGAAGGAACGGCGATATAGTTCCAAGTCAGGATGGTGTGTGACTTGGAGGGGAACTTGCAGGTGGTGGTGTTCCCATGCATTTGCTGCCCTTGTCCTTCTAGTTGGTAGAAGTTGCGGGTTTGGAAGGTGCTGTCTAAGGAGCCTTGGTGCATTGCTGCAGTGCATCTTGTAGATGGTACACACTGTTGCCACTGTGCGTCGGTGGTGGAGGGAGTGAATGTTTGTAGATGGGGTGCCAATCAAGCGGGCTGCTTTTGTTCTGGATGGTGTCGAGCTTCTTGAGTGTTGTTGGAGCTGCACCCATCCAGGCAAGTGGAGAGTATTCCGTCACACTCTTGACTTGTGCCTTGTAGATGGTGGACAGGCTTTGGGGAGTCAGGAGGTGAGTTACTCGCCGCAGGATTCCTAGCCTCTGACCTGCTCTTGTAGCCACGGTATTTATATGGCTACTCTAGTTCAGTTTCTGGTCAATGGTAACCCCCAGGATGTTGATAGTGGGGTATTCAGCGATCATAATGCCATTGAATGTCAAGGGGAGATGATTAGATTCTCTCTTGTTGGAGATGGTCATTGCCTGGCACTTGTATGGCGCGAATGTTACTTGCCACTTATCAGCCCAAGCCTAGATATTGTCCAGGTCTTGCTGCATTTCTACACGGACTGCTTCAGTATCTGAGGAGTCACGAATGCTGCTGAACATTGTGCAATCATCAGCGAACATCCCCACTTCTGACCTTATGATCAAAGGAAGGTCATTGATGAAGCAGCTGAAGATGGTTGGGCCTAGGACACTACCCTGAGGAACTCCTGCAATGATGTCCTGGAGCTCAGATGATTGACCTCCAACAACCACAACCATCTTCCTTTGTGCTAGGTGTGACTCCAACCAGCAGTGGGTTTTCCCCTTGATTCCCATTGACCTCAGTTTTGCTAGGGCTCCTTGATGCCGGTGGGATAGGACAAACTCGGGGATGGTGATGGCAGTGTCTGGGACATTGTCTGTCAGGTATGATTCTGTGAGTATGACTATGTCAGGCTGTTGCTTGACTAGTCTGTGGGACAGCTCTCCCAACTTTGGCACAAGCCCCCAGATGTTAGTAAGTAGGACTTTGCAGGGTCGACAGGGCTGGGTTTGCCGTTGTCGTTTCCATTGCCTAGGTCGATGCCGGGTGGTCCGTCCGGTTTCATTCCTTTTTATTGACTTCATCGCTGTTAGATACAACTGAGTGGCTTGCTAGGCCATTTCAGAGGGCATGTAAGAGTCAACCACATTGCTATGAATCTGGAGTCACATGTAGGCCAGACCAGGTAAGGACAGCAGATTTCCTTCCCTAAAGGGCATTAGTGAATCAGGTGGGTTGTTACAACAATCGACAATGGTTTCATGGCCATCATTAGATTAGCTTTTTAATTCCAGATTTATTAATTGAATTCAAATTCCACCTTCTGCTGTGGTGGGATTTGAACCCATGTCCCCAGAGCAATACCCTGGGTCTCTGGGTTACTAGTCCAGTGACAATACCACCACGCCACCGCCTCCCCCTCTACCAACTAGAAGAACAAGGGCAGCAGGTGCATGGGAACACCACCATCAGCAAGATCCCCTCCAAGCCACACACCATCCTGACTTGGAACTATATCGCCGTTCCTTCACTGTTGCTGGGTTAAAATCCTGGAACTCCCTTTCTCACAGCACTGTTGGTGTACTTACACCCCAAGGACTGCAGCGGTTCAAGAAGGCAGCTCACCACCACCTTCTCAAGGGCAATTAGGGATGGGCAATAAATGCTGGACTAGCCAGCAACGGCTACATTCCACAAACGAATAAAGAAAAGTGGCAAACCATGGTTATAGATAATGCCTTTGGTTCATGGAACAGGCTATATGTTTACAACCATTATTGTTTCTAATATATCTGAGATGATAAATTATTCTGAATGTGCTTTTAGAAGCTAGTCTATATCACGAGAAGCAATATTTAAAAAAAATTGACTTAATGCTGTACATCTTAAGCTAAAGCTTGTTTTAAAGTTGACTTTACTGACAAAATTATAATAGAAAAATTTCCATTTATCATAAGATCTGTTATAAAAACACAAAGACAAAAAGTATCTTTTCAGTCTTATATCTAAATTTCTTATTTTTCTATTCAAAATGGAAATGTGCTGTTTTTCCATTATATTAATTTTTCCATTATATTAATTTTTCCATTATATTAATATGCTTCACTATTTTACATTTTCATATACATAATTCATGCAAATAGATGCCTAAAACCTGAACATGCATATACTGGAGATATGATGAAAAAATCAAAAGAGGAGTGGGTCTGTGGTTTTTAGATCCCCTACATGATCCACTGGCAGTGAAGCCAATTATAGTGATGAAACTACAGCCCTGTCTGACGGGTGCAGGGCAAATGAGCAAGTTCTAACATTCAACATCAGTCTTAGTCCAGTGATAGCACTCTTACTTGTGGATTTAAGTCTCCACCATCTTGACTTGGAACTATATCACCGTTCCTTCACTGTCGCTGGGTCAAAATCCTGGAACTCCCTTCCTAACAGCACTGTGGGTCTACCTACCCCACATGGACTGCAGCGGTTCAAGAAGGCAGCTCACCACCACCTTCTCAAGGGCAATTAGGGATGGGCAATAAATGCTGGCATAGACAGTGACGCCCACATCCCATGAATGAATTAAAAAAAATACTTGGGCCCATCAACTAGTTTGACACCACCATACTGGGAAAGGGAAGGGGCCATTGGAAATTCACAACACAGCTTCCAGAAACTAAGTCATGCCACATAAATTTGATTGGAGTTTTTTGAGGACATCACAAGGGTAGTGGATGAGGAAAATCCAGTAGACGTCGTCTACCTGGACTTTCAGAAATTTTGATAAGGTACTTCACAAGTGGGTTTCCTTCACAGATAGAACTTGTGGTCTCAGTCGAGATTTGAAATGCTGGATTAGGATTTGGCTGCAATCCAGCAGCCAAAATGTTGTACTTAACAAATGTAGTTCAGCTTGGAGACATGTCTCCAGTGGTGTCCCTCAGGGATCGGTTCTAGGCGCACTAATACTCACTGTGTTTATTACTGAGCTGAACAGTGGTGTTGGGTAAATGGTCAATGAGTTTGCAGATGACACCAAAATCTGTGCAAGGCTTAAGACTGCAGTGGAATACAATCAAATCGAGATGTGCTCGGGGAGTGGGCCACACAATTGCAAAAGGCATTTATTTTAGATAAATAGAGTGTCATGTAATAAAAATAGAAAACTTTGGAAGCATTCAGCAGGTCAGGCAGCATCAGTGAAGAGAGGAACAGAGTTAATGACCCTTAAAGCAAACGGGAGAGAGTAGGGAGGGAGGTAGAAGCTGTTTAGTCACAATGTTCCAACATCATAAGTTTGGGGCAGGCTTGATGGACCAGTTGGTCTTTTCCTGCCCCTCAGTTTTGTATGTTTGTGCTGAGGATTTTCTGCTCTGTCAGAGGTGCCATCTTTTGGTTGAGATGTTAAACTGACGCCTCGTTTGCATGTTTAGATCGATATACAAGATCACATGACACTTTTCAAAGAAGAGATCGGGAGTTCTCTGATGTTGTGGCCACCATTTATCCCTCATTACATTAACAAATTATCTGGCCATTTATTTCAGGGATGTTTGTGGGAGCTTGATGTGTGCAAATTGGCTCTCGTATTTCCTACATTACAGTACTGGCCACACTTCAAAAACCATTTCATTCTCTGTGATGTCCTCGGATTTGAATGAGGTTGAGCTGAGTTTGGTATAGGATATGAGGCAAAGTCAGAGAGACCAAGACTGCAGCAGCTGAATATAAAGGCTTCTCCTTTCATTCTGTCTGTTTCAGTTTCACTTTACCAGCATGTGTGTTCTACAGCAGCCTCTAGAGTACACAATGCACAATGCAATTGCAATTTCAAAACACTACAGGTGTCCTAGGACGTGACAGGCACTATATAAATACAAGTTTTTTTTAGCTCATAGCTTCATTCCATTTATTTTGGGTACAATCACAGATGCAGACAGATGTTACTGGGGTGAAAGTCGCCTTTAGAAGATGTCAGGCTGACATGATTGATGGAGAGGTTGCTGCTTCAGGCTGTAAATGTCACAGGGTGCGTGTGTGACGTTGTGATCAGTGAGAAGCTGGTACTGTATCCAGACAAAACATGGCAATAAAATGTAACTAATCCCCTTTGGGCAGAGAATGGGTCTCATTAATTAACTCTTAGCTCAGTCACAGGCGTAAATCAAGCTGCAGGTGGGACCTGGACTGTCTCCTTGGGGACAGTAACTTTGCAACAGCTGTAATTTTGAGACACTGTCAGAAAAAGAAGCCACAGGAATTTGTTCAATAAAAGTTCCTCTAGAACTATTTGAAGTATTCTGATAAACCAGTTAATCTGCCGTCGGTCTGATTCAGAAGCAGGTCTCTCTGCCCAACACGGTCTGCATTGCTGTCGGAGACTATTTGAATCAAACTGGAGATTTATTTGGATTTTTCTGTGAGATCAGAGTGTTCGGACATTTGCATAGTGCTTGTTCCATTTGTCTGATATGTACAACTGGGTCCTTACAGCTGATATCCCCCAGGTATATACGTATGTACAAACCCACAGATACTCAGGCACAAAAACTGCTGGTTGTGCCAAATCATACAAATATACAAACAATAACAGATGGGAGAAGAGCCTCTGGGCCATCCAGCCTGTCCCACACAACAGTAATACCTTGTGCATCACAATATATAGATAGACTCCCTGCCCCAATCAAAAACCATGTGATCTGGGAGAGGTGAAAACCAGATAAAAACGCAGGCCGATGAGGGGGATGAAACACTGGGAAATACTTCTTCGACCCTTTAAGTGATCAAAACTCATCCAGGAGATGACTCTGGCCCTGATTAATATTATCCAGCACCTAACTCTTGCACAAGGTGATCTCCACCTCAGCCAGAAACAGATCCAGCTCTTGCAAATCAGCGTTCACTGCACAAGCCTGTTCCACGGATCCACTATTCTCTGCGGAAACCTCCTGACATCTAACCTAGATCTCCTTACTCAACTTAAAATTGTGACACTAATATAAAAGCAAAATACTGCAAATGCTGGAAGTCTGAAATAAAAATAGGAAACGTTGGAAATTGCTGGCCAGGCAGTATCTATGGAGAGAAAAACAAAGTTAATGTTTTAGATCTGTGTGACCTTTGAACCGAGAATAGTTAGAAATGCACAGAATCACAGAATTGTTACAGTGCAGAAGGGGGCCATTCGGCCCATCGTGTCCGCACTGGCGATAGGTTTTGAACAAGTGAAGGGGGGTGGCAGGAAGAGAAACAAAAGGGAAGGTCTGTGATAGTGTGGAGGGTGGAAGAGATTAAATGACAAAAGTTTCCATGGTACAAAGCCAAAGGGGAGTGATAATGGGACAAATAAAGAAACAAAAGATGTGTCTGGATGAGGTGTAAATGGTAGGATAGCAGACGTCCGAACATAAAGTAAAGGGATTAAGAAAGAAACAAGAGAGAAAAAAAGACTGCAAAAAAAATGTTTTTTTTGAAGTCACTGTTGTATGAGTGAGGGACAGGAGGAGTGGGCCTGTCACCAGGCAGATTTCCTTTCTTTCACCTCATGTTACTAGCGCTTCCCAGGGCAAACATGGGGTAGGTGCCAGAGACAAACTACAGTGGTGCTACCATGGGAATTGGCGGTAATATGGGAATTGGCTGTAATACAGGAAGTGGCAGTAACACAGGAAGTGACAGTAATACAGGAAGTGGCGGTAACACAGGAAGTGGCAGTAATACAGGAAGTGGCAGTAATACAGGAAATGGTGGTAACATGGGACAGGGGCAGTAAGTCTTTTATTTGTAATTTCCTTGTGTGAGGATGAGGACTCTGGGTGCCTCAAGGAAAGCTTAGAACAGGAATGAGCGTGAATTTGGCTGGTGGGATTGAAACAAGGACTAGCCAATAATTCTATTACAGCTGGCAGGAAATTAATGTGCTCACGGAAACTCACTGACAGTAAAAATCTAAACTCAACTGTCTCTTTTACGCTCAGACCCATTCAGACACACTTTTTCTATCCCCCTGACACATACACACTATTATTCACTCTCACACACATGCACACCCATACATTCATTCTCACACAAATGCATGCACACATTTGCACATGTACATGCACACATTTGCACATGTACATGCACGCACATGCTCATACATGCACATAAACACACTTGCACACAATACAGTAGCATTCACGCCTGACACATCCACTGTCGCAGCATTCTGCCTTCCTGCACTAATTGGAAAGCGAGCAGACTTGATGTCCCCGATTGAATAATTCTTGAATGTCAGTAAAATGATCCATTTTCCCATCTCAGATTGTTTTTTTAATGTGCTATGATTTTTTTCAGAGGTTGCTCAAACCTTAAGTTCCTGGCGATGGTGGGACAATCCGAGAGGGTCGGTGACTCTAATCGAGGATCATCTAGACGATGGTCATCCAACATGCAGCCTGTGGGCCACAATCCGCCAAAGGTTTAAATACAGCCCGCCAATCCTGCGTGACTGACAGTGGGCCGCCCATAGCTCGACTACACTGGCGGAATGGTGGGCACATCACTCATCCAGACTGGAGTGCTGGATACCGCACGCTTGTCCTATCTGCCTCAAAAACTGTTGCGGAAGGTACGCAATTTAACCTGAGTATGTGGGTCCAGCTGCTGCGTGGCCAGTTGCTCTTCCAGCAGGAATAAGCACCTGTCTTAGTGGGGATTTAACATCTTATTTTTGTTCCCCTGTGGTTGTTTGCTCTCCAGAGAAGGACTATGACTCGCCAGCATTACTGAGCTTGTACAGAGAACTGACACTGTAGGAATAAGGAGCCCACTGGCAAGGCCCCCGATTGAGGGGCTGGTTGGACAGGAGACTCAACAGAAACCCAAGCAGTGATGATGTTCATCAGCTCTCTGATCTGAAGGGAAAAGTCAGCACCTGCCTGAGGCCTTCCCATTGTTCCTAACTGGCCTGTTATTGTCACAAAGAACCCACTACATTGCGAACCCTGCCCTCGTGAAATATTTACAGCAATGATGGATGTTCCACTGCTTTGCTGTACAGTTGTCACTGCATAACACTGAGATACAGTGTTGGTGGGAACTGGTCGGTCAATATATAATAATGGGGTACAGTTCTGGAGGGGACAGGTCTGCCACTGAATAACACTGTGATACAGTACTGGTGGGTACAGGTATATCACTGTATAATACTGGGGCACAGTACTGGTTGGACAGGTATGCCACTGAATAACACTGTGGTACAGTACTGGTGGGAACAGGTCTTTCACTGTACAACACTTATTACAGTACTGGTGGGACAGGTCTGTCACTGTATAACACTGGGGTACAGTATTGGTGCTGCAGGTCTGTCACTCTACGACACTGGGGTACAGTAATGTTGGGGACAGGTCTTTCACTGTATAACATTGGGGTACAGTACAGGTGGGAACAGGTCTATCAGTGTATAACACTGGGGTACAGTAATGGTGGGGACAGGTCTGTCACTGTCTAACACTGGGGTACAGTAATGGTGGGGACAGGTCTGTCACTGTCTAACACTGGGGTACAATAATGGTGGGGACAGGTCTGTCACTCGAGAACACTGGGGTACAGTACTGGTGGGGACAGGTCTGTCACTGTCTAACACTGGGGTACAGTAATGGTGGGGACAGGTCTGTCACTGTTTAACACTGGGGTACAGTACTGGTGGGGACAGGTCTGTCACTGTCTAACACTGGGGTACAGTAATGGTGGGGACAGGTCTGTCACTGTCTAACACTGGGGTACAATAATGGTGGGGACAGGACTGTCACTCGAGAACACTGGGGTACAGTACTGGTGTGGACAGGTCTGTCACTGTATAATACAGGGGTACAGTACTGGTGGGGACAGGTCTGTCACTGTCTAACACTGGGGTACAGTATTGGTGCTGCAGGTCTGTCACTCTACAACACTGGGGTACAGTAATGTTGGGGACAGGTCTTTCACTGTATAGCATTGGGGTACAGTACAGGTGGGAACAGGTCTGTCAGTGTATAACACTGGGGTACAGTACTGGTGGGACAGGTCTGTCACTTTATAACACTCTGGTACAGTCCTCGTGGGAACAGGTCTGTCACACTATAACACTGGGGTACAGTACTGGTGGGTACAGGTCTGTCATTGTATAACACTGGAATACAGTACTGGTGGGACAGGTCTATCACTGTATAACACTGGGGTACAGTACTGGTGCGGACAGGTCTATCACTGTAGAACACTGGGGTACAGTACTGGTGGGTACAGGTCTGTCATTGTATAACACTGGAATACAGTACTGGTGGGACAGGTCTATCACTGTATAACACTGGGGTACAGTACTGGTGCGGACAGGTCTATCACTGTAGAACACTGGGGTACAGTACTGGTGGGGACAGGTCTGTCACTGTATAACACTGGGGTACAGTACTGGCGGGGACAGGTCTGTCACTGTATAACACTGGGGTACAGTACTGGTGTGGAGAGGTCTGTCACTGTATAACACTGGGGTACAGTACTGGCGGGGACAGGTCTGTCACTGTATAACGCTGTGGTACAGTACTGGTGGGACAGGTCTGTCACTTTATAACACTCTGGTACAGTCCTCGTGGGAACAGGTCATAACACTGGGGTACAGTACTGGTGGGTACAGGTCTGTCATTGTATAACACTGGAATACAGTACTGGTGGGACAGGTCTATCACTGTATAACACTGGGGTACAGTACTGGTGCGGACAGGTCTATCACTGTAGAACACTGGGGTACAGTACTGGTGGGTACAGGTCTGTCATTGTATAACATTGGAATACAGTACTGGTGGGACAGGTCTATCACTGTAGAACACTGGGGTACAGTACTGGTGCGGACAGGTCTATCACTGTAGAACACTGGGGTACAGTACTGGTGGGGACAGGTCTGTCACTGTATAACACTGGGGTACAGTACTGGCGGGGACAGGTCTGTCACTGTATAACACTGGGGTACAGTACTGGTGGGGAGAGGTCTGTCACTGTATAACACTGGGGTACTGTACTGGCGGGTACAGGTATATCAATGTATAACACTGGGGTACAGTACTGGTGGGAACAGGTCTGTCACTGTATAACACTCGGGTACAGTACTGGCGGGTACAGGTATATCAATGTATAACACTGGGGTACAGTACTGGTGGGGAGAGGTCTGTCACTGTATAACACTGGGGTACAGTACTGGCGGGGACAGGTCTGTCACTGTATAACGCTGTGGTACAGTACTGGTGGGTACAGGTATATCAATGTATAACACTGGGGTACAGTACTGGTGGGAACAGGTCTGTCACTGTATAACACTGGGGTACAGTACTGGCGGGTACAGGTATATCAATGTATAACACTGGGGTACAGTACTGGTGGGAACAGGTCTGTCACTGTATAACACTGGGGTACAGTACTGGCGGGGACAGGTCTGTCACTGTATAACACTGTGGTCCAGTACTGGTGGGGACAGGTCTGTCACTGTATAACACGGTGGTACAGTACTGGCGGGTACAGGTATATCAATGTTTAACACTGTGGTACAGTACTGGTGGGACAGGTCTGTCACTGTATAACACTGTGGTCCAGTACTGGTGGGGACAGGTCTGTCACTGTATAACACTGGGGTCCAGTACTGGTGGGGACAGGTCTGTCACTGTATAACACGGTGGTACAGTACTGGCGGGTACAGGTATATCAATGTATAACACTGTGGTACAGTACTGGTGGGCCAGGTCTGTCACTGTATAACACTGTGGTACAGTACTGGTGGGGACAGGTCTGTCACTGTAAAACACTGTGGTACAGTATGGTGGGACAGGTCTGTCAGTGTATAACACTTGGGTACAGTACTGGTGGGGACAGGTCTGTCACTGTAAAACACTGTGGTACAGTACTGGTGGGACAGGTCTGTCAGTGTATAACACTGGAATACAGTACTGGTGGGACAGGTCTGTCACTGTATAACACTGGGGTACAGTCCTGGCGGGGACAGGTCTGTCACTGTATAACACTGTGGTACAGTACTGGTGGGTACAGGTATATCAATGTAGAACACTGTGGTACAGTACTGGTAGGGACAGGTCTGTCACTGTAAAACACTGTGGTACAGTACTGGTGGGGACAGGTCTGTCACTGTATAACACTGTGGTACAGTACTGGTGGGGACAGGTCTGTCACTGTAAAACACTGTGGTACAGTATGGTGGGACAGGTCTGTCAGTGTATAACACTTGGGTACAGTACTGGTGGGGACAGGTCTGTCACTGTAAAACACTGTGGTACAGTACTGGTGGGACAGGTCTGTCACTGTATAACACTGTGGTACAGTATGGTGGGACAGGTCTGTCAGTGTATAACACTTGGGTACAGTACTGGTGGGGACAGGTCTGTCACTGTAAAACACTGTGGTACAGTACTGGTGGGACAGGTCTGTCACTGTATAACACTGTGGTACAGTACTGGTGGGGACAGGTCTGTCACTGTATAACACAGTGGTACAGTACTGGTGGGGACAGGTCTGTCACTGTCTAACACAGTGGTACAGTACTGGTGGGGACAGGTCTGTCACTGTAAAACACTGTGGTACAGTACTGGTGGGACAGGTCTGTCAGTGTATAACACTGGGGTACAGTACTGGTGGGGACAGGTCTGTCACTGTATAACACTGGGGTACAGTACTGGTGGGGACAGGTCTGTCACTGTATAACACTGGGGTACAGTACTGGTGGGGACAGGTCTGTCACTGTCTAACACAGTGGTACAGTACTGGTGGGGACAGGTCTGTCACTGTCTAACACAGTGGTACAGTACTGGTGGGGACAGGTCTGTCACTGTAAAACACTGTGGTACAGTACTGGTGGGACAGGTCTGTCAGTGTATAACACTGGGGTACAGTACTGGTGGGGACAGGTCTGTCACTGTAAAACACTGTGGTACAGTACTGGTCGGGACAGGTCTGTCACTGTAAAACACTGGGGTACAGTACTGGTGGGACAGGTCTGTCACTTTATAACACTGGGGTACAGTACTGGTGGGTACAGGTCTGTCAGTATAACACTGGAATACAGTACTGGTGGGACAGGTCTATCACTGTGTCACACTGGGGTACAGTACTGGTGGGGACAGGTCTGTCACTGTATAACACTGGGGTACAGTACTGGTGGGGACAGGTCTGTCACTGTATAACACTGGGGTACAGTACTGGTGGGGACAGGTCTGTCAGTATAACACTGGAATACAGTACTGGTGGGACAGGTCTATCACTGTGTAACACTGGGGTACAGTACTGGCGGGGACAGGTCTGTCACTGTATAACACTGTGGTCCAGTACTGGTGGGGACAGGTCTGTCACTTTATAACACTGTGGTACAGTACTGGTGGGGACAGGTCTGTCACTGTATAACACAGTGGTACAGTACTGGTGGGGACAGGTCTGTCACTGTCTAACACAGTGGTACAGTACTGGTGGGGACAGGTCTGTCACTGTAAAACACTGGGGTACAGTACTGGTGGGGACAGGTCTGTCACTGTCTAACACAGTGGTACAGTACTGGTGGGGACAGGTCTGTCACTGTATAACACTGGGGTACAGTACTGGTGGGGACAGGTCTGTCACTGTAAAACACTGTGGTACAGTACTGGTGGGGACAGGTCTGTCACTGTAAAACACTGGGGTACAGTACTGGTGGGACAGGTCTGTCACTTTATAACACTGTGGTACAGTACTGGTGGGGACAGGTCTGTCACTGTAAAACACTGTGGTACAGTACTGGTGGGACAGGTCTGTCAGTGTATAACACTGGAATACAGTACTGGTGGGACAGGTCTGTCACTGTATAACACTGGGGTACAGTCCTGGCGGGGACAGGTCTGTCACTGTATAACACTGTGGTACAGTACTGGTGGGTACAGGTATATCAATGTAGAACACTGTGGTACAGTATGGTGGGACAGGTCTGTCAGTGTATAACACTTGGGTACAGTACTGGTGGGGACAGGTCTGTCACTGTATAACACAGTGGTACAGTACTGGTGGGGACAGGTCTGTCACTGTCTAACACAGTGGTACAGTACTGGTGGGGACAGGTCTGTCACTGTAAAACACTGTGGTACAGTACTGGTGGGACAGGTCTGTCAGTGTATAACACTGGGGTACAGTACTGGTGGGGACAGGTCTGTCACTGTATAACACTGGGGTACAGTACTGGTGGGGACAGGTCTGTCACTGTAAAACACTGTGGTACAGTACTGGTGGGGACAGGTCTGTCACTGTAAAACACTGGGGTACAGTACTGGTGGGACAGGTCTGTCACTTTATAACACTGGGGTACAGTACTGGTGGGTACAGGTCTGTCAGTATAACACTGGAATACAGTACTGGTGGGACAGGTCTATCACTGTGTAACACTGGGGTACAGTATTGGTGGGGACAGGTCTATCACTGTAGAACACTGGGGTACAGTACTGGTGGGAATAGGTCTGTCACTGTACAACATTCAGGTACAGTACTGGTGGGACAGGTCTTCACTGTATAACACTGTGGCACAATACTGGTGGGACAGATCTGTCACTGTGTAACCCTGGGGTACAGTATTGGTGGGGACAGACCTCTCACTGTATAACACGGTGGTACTGTACTGGTGGAAACAGGTCTGTCACTGTATAACACTGGGGTACCGTACTGGTGGGACAGGTCTTCACTGTTTCACACTGTGGTACAGTACTGGTGGGCGGCACAGTGGCGCAGTGGTTAGCACCGCAGCCTCACAGCTGTAGGGACCCGGGTTCGATTCTGGGTACTGCCTGTGCGGAGTTTGCAAGTTCTCCCTGTGTCTGCGTCGGTTTTCGCCGGGTGCTCCGGTTTCCTCCCACATCCTAAGACTTGCAGGTGATAGGTAAATTGGCTGTTGTAAATTGCCCCTAGTGTCGGGTGGTGATGGGGAATATGGGATTACTGTAGGGTTAGTATAAATGGGTGGTTGTTGGTCGGCACAGACTCGGTGGGCCGAAGGGCCTGTTTCAGTGCTGTATCTCTCAATAAATAAATAAGTACTGGTGGGGACAGGTCTGTCACTCTATAACACTGGGGTGCATTGCTGGGTGGTACAGTTCTATCGCTGTGTAACACTGGGATACAGTATTGGTGGGTACAGGTCTAGCACTGTGTAACACTGGAGTACAGTACTCGTGGGGACAGGTATATCACTGGGGTACTGTTGGGGACAGGTCTGTCACTGTATAACACTGGGGTACAGTACTAGTGTGTACAGGTCTATCACTATAACACTGGGATACAGTACTGGTGGGACAGGTCTGCCACTGAATATCACTGGGGTACAGTATTGGTGAGGAAAGATCTGTCACTGTATAACACTGTGGTACTGTATTGGTGGAAACAGGGGAAGACACAGGGAGGGTGGGGAGACACAGAGAGATCAGGATCACTCCTGACAGATGGACATCGGAATACTCCACATCACTACACCGAGTGCACGGGCAGATATTGTGCAAGCCAGGTATCTCACTAAATTAGTGCTTAACATAGTGATGAGAAAGTAAGTTAATAAATGAATCTTCCCATTTAAAGCTTGTTCACAAAAATGCACATTTTGTGTTGTTTTGAACAACAGTAAAATAAATTTCTCATGCCTTTGTCTTTCCCAAATTTGCTCAGCAGCCCCCTATGTAAGACGAAAGTTGTAATGTGGCCCCACACGAAAAGGTTGGTCACCCTGATATCGACAAATTGTGGAGAATCACCTGCTCCAGATTTACTCTTCATACATGAGGGAATTGTGGCTGGTAGTGCTGTTTTCACAAGTGAACTCATTGACACACTGACTCAGGTATACACTTCTTCAAAGTTACCTGTCCCAGGTTTTAATTATAATTATAGGTACAAACATCTCATATGATTTCACTTAATTACAAGTCGTGTTAAAAGCAATCTGATCGCCAAAGGGCAATCCCACAGCACCACTCTCCTCTCTCACTCTAGCTTTCTAACCAAGAAAAAAAACGAACATTTTTTTTTAAAAGAACTTGCATTTCTACAGAGCCATTCATGACCTCAGGACGTCCCAAAGCTCTTTACAGCCAATGAAATACTTTGTTGGAGTTTAGTCGCTGTTGCAATTTAGGCAATGCAGCAACCAATTTACTCACAGCAAGCTCTGACAAACAGCAAACAGACCCCCAGATAAATCCACTGTAGTGACGTTCAGGGATAACTATTGAATCCGGACACCAGGGAGAACTCCATGCTCTTCCCAGTTCCATTTTCTATCCCATGTCCAGCCCATTGGCGAGTCCTGTAGTTTCCCCCCTTCCTGAACATAAGACACTAGTTCGGCCTCAGCTGGGGTATTGCGTCCAGTTCTGGGATTCGTACTTCAGGAAAGACATGAGGACATTGGAGAGAGTGCAGAAAAGATTCATGGGAATAGTTCCAGGGATGACGAATTTCAGTTAGAAGATAGATTGGAGAAGTTAGGATTGTTTTCCTTGGAGAAGAGAAGGCTAAGAGATGATTTGATAGAGGTATTCAAAATCATGAGGGGTCTGGACAGAGTAGATAGAGAGAAACTGTTCCCACTCGTGAAAGGATCGGGAACAAGAGGGCACAGATTTAAAGTATTTGGTAAGAGAAGCAAAAGTGACATGAGGAAAAACTTTATCACGCAGCAAGTGGTTAAGGTGTGGAATGCACTGCCTGAGAGTGCAGAGGAGGCAGGTTCAATTGAAGCATTCAAAAGGGAATTCGACAGTTATATGAAGAGGAAGAATGTGCAGGGTACAGGGAGAAGGCAGGGGAATGGGACTGAGGGGATTGCTCTTTCAGAAAGCCAGTGGGAACACAATGGGCCGAATGGCCTCCTTCTGTACTGTAACAATTCTGTGATTCGGTGAGAATGCTGCCTGCTGGTGGCAGTCCAATCACGGGCCTTCCTTCTTTCTCCCTGAATTTGGTGATTGATACTGGGTCTGACTTCCCAAATGTATTATTCCTGCATCGGGATAGCAGGAAGAGATTGGAATCCTAGTCAAGCCCCATTTGTCCTCATTCCCACAAGCCTGCAATTCCCAGCTAATGTCAGTAGTTAGATATCAGGAGTGGGGGTTTCGGATGACCTGCTCTCCTCCTGTTCTGGGGGCACCAGGACCAACTCATATGCCTCTATCTCTTCTCATACTCAACAACAACTTGCATTCATATAGCACCTTTAACATTGTAAAACATCCCTAGGCACTTTGCAGGAGCATTATCAAGCAAAATTTGATACCAAGCTACATAAGAAGATATTTGGACAAGTGGCCAAAACCTTGGTCAAAGAGGTAGGTTTTAAGGAGAATCTTAAAGGAGGAGAGAGGGGTCGAGAGGCAGAGAGGTTTAGGGAGGTATTCTGGAGCTGACATACATTGGCTTTGATCATTAAAATTCTCACCCACCCTACGCCTGTCATCTCCTCCAGCCCTACAACCCCTTAAAATCTCTGGCCTCTTGCTCATCCCGGATTTCACACTCGCATTCCATCATAGCTAACTGAATAAGCATGGCAATAAAGACGGATGTCTGACAAATGTGATCCTCGTGTTTGTGGAAGCAATGAGAGACTGGGAGAGATAGTAATAGCTACATCAGCCATAGCAGACTTCCTGTGACCCTAAATGTTCCAATGCACCTGGTTCAACAAGAGACGGTTATCTCTGAGATTAAGATTGTAGCTTCAAACCGCATCCCAGGATGTCAGTGCACAGTCTAGGTTGACTCAGTTTGAGGGAGTGCTGCATTTCTGATGATACATGAAACCTCCGGCCCAGTCTGCCTCGACTGATGGCTCAGGTTGGTGCTCAAGATCCTACTGCCCTTTGTAAGGGAGTTCTCCTGACCAACATTTATCCTGCCAAACAACACCACCAAAAACTGATCAGCTGATCGCTCATTTGCAGTTTATGGGATCCTGTTGTGCACCACATGGATGCTGAGTTTATGTGCATAGTAGTGGCGGCTATGCTTCAATATTAACTCCTTGGTTGTGAGGTAGTATGGTATAGATACGCAAGTTCTTTCTTGTATGTAGAAAGAGACAGGCCCTTGGACAGCAGCATTGGCTGCAGAAGACTTCCATAGACAGAAGGACTGTGCAAAGCTTGGTCATTTATGTTCAATGCATGTTTTAAATTGAGGTGCAGGTCTTCCAGTGGTGTGGTGAATAAATACATTGTATATTATAACACTCAGTCCCACAAGCCACATAGCTCTCAGCTTTAGTTCAGCAGCAACACCATGTAGCTCTGAAATTAAAGGTCATAGGTTCAAGACCCACAGCTACCTAATCCAGGCTGGCATTGAAATGCAGTGCTGACAGAGTGCTGCACTGTCAGCGGTGCTGTCCTTCAGATGAAATGTTAAATCAAGGCTCTGTTTGCCCTCTCGGCTTGGCATTAGAGATCACATGGCAGCATTTGAAGAGAAGAGGGGAGTTTTCCCCAGTGTCCTGGCCAGCATTTATCACTCAAACACATGATATGGTAATTTATTTCATTGCATTTTGTGGGATCTTGCTGTGCACAAATTGACTGCTGTGTTTCCTACATTACAACAGCGGCTACACTTCAAACGTCCTTTGTTGACTGTGAAGCATTTTGGGATGTACTGAGTTGTGAAAGGCACTATACAAATAAAGATTAATTCTTGCTTGAAGTCTGTCTTGTATCGAGTTAATTAATAGCTGAGGTGAAGGTTTGAGTGGTTTCTACATCCTCAGGAGAAGGGGAAATAGTTGTCTAGGGTTCCAGCTCCTAATCACCATCCAGTGACTCAGGCTGCAAAGTGAGAATGAGGCCAAGACATTAAAACTTTGCCAGGGTGTGACAGGTATTCCCTCCCATTATCAATGGCAATTATGAACTGCCACAAGGGTGAGTCCTGAAGTTCTACCAACACCCATGGAAACATCCTCAAGTACAATATCATACTGGCCCACTCAGACTGTAGACAATCTCTGTCCTTTGTTTCAGAAAGAACTTGGATTTATGTATCATCTTATTACAGCCTCTCCGAATTAAATTCAAGAGCGAAGGGACAATATTTTTTCTGAAATGTTCATTTATCATGCCTTACTGTTTTTCCTCCTGCATCATTGTCGGATAGACCACAAGAGACCAGCTTCAAAATGAACTGAAGTATTGTATGGTCGTGTAGTGGTTATATTACTGGACTAGTAATCCTGAGAACGAGTTCAAATCCTACCATGGTAGCTTCCAGTTTAGAACAGGGGGCGGCGCAGTGGTTAGCACCGCAGCCTCACAGCTCCAGGGACCCAGGTTCGATTCCGGGTACTGCCTGTGTGGAGTTTGCAAGTTCTCCCTGTGTCTGCGTGGGTTTCCTCCGGGTGCTCCGGTTTCCTCCCACATGCCAAAAGACTTGCAGGTTGATAGGTTAATTGGCCATTATAAATTGCCCCTAGTATAGGTAGGTGGTAGGGGAATATAGGGACAGGTGGGGATGTGGTAGGAATATGGAATTAGTGTAGGATTAGTATAAATGGGTGGTTGATGGTCGGCACATACTCGGTGGGCCGAAGGGCCTGTTTCAGTGCTGTATCTCTAAACTAAACTAAAAAAAAGCTGCTGTCAGTAAAAGTGACCAAGCTGCCATTTTGATATAAAAATAATTCTAAACTCAATTGGTTTGCTACAATGAAAAGACAGCCTTCCATTTCTACATCACATTTCATACACTCAGCATGTGCCAAAGTACTTTATAAGCAATGAAATCCTTTTGAAATGTCATCACTGTTGTAATTGCTGTCCTTTAATTAAGGAAGCCTGCCGTCCTTACCTGGTCTGGGCAATATGCGGTCAACGCCGACATGGTTGACTGTTACAAACAGGTGAGAAAGGTGTCTAGGGGTCTGTTACTATCTTCACCTGGTCTTATTGTAACAGAGTTTAATTTTAATGTTTTTTGAGCTTCCCCTTTGTGAGTCCTTGTTCACAGATTTCCAATTATAAGGTAAAGAAATGAGCACACCAGGTTTTTCTTAGGTTTAAAGAGGAAAAGTGAAATTTATTAAACTTACTTAAACTTAAACTCTAATACGGTTCACGTCTATGGATATACAATACACCCACGCTAGCATGCATCCGCGATACACATATGCAAATAGGGACAGAAAAGAGGAGAGGAAAATATAGTAGAGAGGGGTTTGAGGCAATATCAGAAGGGTTTCTTGTTTACTGTGCTTCAAGCTCACTTGATTGTAGGTAGTCTTGCTGTTCGTCAGGGCCCAGTGTTCTTCTTAAACCCTGTTCACATAGGAGACTTTTCTCTCTTTGAGGTTCACGTGTTTTCACAAGATTTAGTTCTGTGGGAAAGAGATGGAGGCAGGCAGGACTGGACAGGAGGTTCTGTTCCAACCAGGAGCACACAGCATTTATGAGTTCCAATCCTCTGTTGGAAGTTCAAATTCAAAACCTCCAACAATCAGTCAGTCATGTGACCAAAACTAGTCTGACCGCTTCTTCTGTGTATTGGGGAAGCAACAGCTGGGTCCCCATTGTTCCAACACTGTCTGTTACAATGCAAATGTCTTTCCAGTCAGGTGCTTGCAATTTTAAGTTTTAATGTTCATGTGGAGAAATCATGTGTGCCTCAGTCTTGGCAGGTGGGGGGTTTGCCTGACATGACTCTTAACTGCCCTCTGAAGTGGCCTAGCAAGCCAGTCAGTTATAGGAATGTGCAGCAAATGCCAACCCTGCCAGCAACACACACAACCTGAGAATGGATATAAAATTAAAGACAAGGAAGCACAAATGTGTAGCACACATGAACAATAGTGCACGCAATAACCAGATGTGTGCGTACGTGAAGGCACACACATCCACATGCACAACATCGAAATATATCACCTACAACCCTCAGAGATCACTGCGTTCCACCTGTTCTGGTCTCTTGTGCATCCTGAATTTTCTTCACTCGATCATTGATAGTCGTGCCTTCAGCTGTTTAAGCCCTAAGCTCTGGAGTTCTCTCCCTGAAACTCTCCAGCTCTCTCTTTTTCTTTAAGATGCTCCTTAAAACCTACCTCTGCTGAATCATTTGGTCACCTGTCCTAATATTGCTCCTGTGAAGCACTTTTACTATGTTAAGGGCGCTATATAAATGCAAGTTATTGTTGTTGTCACTATCGGTGTATTCAGGCATTTTACCCCATTCCCTCAACTGTATATTACGAAGTTCTTTCGACCCTGTGCCCATTTTGTTTTGATCTTAGTAACTGAGACTGTTGGAATTAACCAGTTCCCTTGTATTCTCACCATAAGTCCTGAAGGAATTGATAACTTTGCAACCTCATGAATGATCGTCCATGCACTCCACCCCCCCCCCAGTCTGATCTCACCACATGAAGAAGGGTGGATTCTCTTAATAATGATAATTACTGCAATGAACTCACCCAGTTTCAGACACATCAGAAGAATCCTCCGTTCAGTTTTTCTTCAACATGTTGGCAGCTCATTGCCTTCTTTCTGACTCTCCAAACCAAACTCCTGAGAAATCTAGATAAAGTGTTTCTGTTTGCCCAACATAGACTTTGCTCTCTTTTTCATAGAGATGCATGCCACTCACTTAATCCCACAGCATGTGGGCACAGGTGGCATGAGCTTAGAATGTGAAGGGTATATGGGGTTTGTCTGCCAAGTACCCCTGAAATAATCAAGAGTGCCAAGCCTGCTATACTCTCAGCACTACATGAACTGCTATGCCTGTGCTGGGACGAGGGAGCAGTACCCCAGGACATGCGCGATGCCAACATCATCACCCTCTATAAAAGCAAAGGTGACCGCGGTGACTGCAACAACTACCGTGGAATCTCCCTGCTCAGCATAGTGGGGAAAGTCTTTGCTCGAGTCGCTCTGAACAGGCTCCAGAAGCTGGCCGAGCGCGTCTACCCTGAGGCACAGTGTGGCTTTCGTGCAGAGAGATCGACTATTGACATGCTGTTCTCCCTTCGTCAGATACAGGAGAAATGCCGTGAACAACAGATGCCCCTCTACATTGCTTTCATTGATCTCACCAAAGCCTTTGACCTCGTCAGCAGACGTGGTCTCTTCAGACTACTAGAAAAGATCGGATGTCCACCAAAGCTACTAAGTATCATCACCTCATTCCATGACAATACGAAAGGCACAATTCAACATGGTGGCTCCTCATCAGAGCCCTTTCCTATCCTGAGTGGTGTGAAACAGGGCTGTGTTCTCGCACCCACACTTTTTGGGATTTTCTTCTCCCTGCTGCTTTCACATGCGTTCAAATCCTCTGAAGAAGGAATTTTCCTCCACACAAGATCAGGGGGCAGGTTGTTCAACCTTGCCCGTCTAAGAGCGAAGTCCAAAGTACGGAAAGTCCTCATCAGAGAACTCCTCTTTGCTGACGATGCTGCTTTAACATCTCACACTGAAGAATGCCTGCAGAGTCTCATCGACAGGTTTGCGTCTGCCTGCAATGAATTTGGCCTAACCATCAGCATCAAGAAAACGAACATCATGGGGCAGGATGTCAGAAATGCTCCATCCATCAATATTGGCGACCACGCTCTGGAAGTGGTTCAAGAGTTCACCTACCTAGGCTCAACTATCACCAGTAACCTGTCTCTAGATGCAGAAATCAACAAGCGCATGGGTAAGGCTTCCACTGCTATGTTCAGACTGGCCAAGAGAGTGTGGGAAAATGGCGCACTGACACGGAACACAAAAGTCCGAGTGTATCAGGCCTGTGTCCTCAGTACCTTGCTCTACGGCAGCGAGGCCTGGACAACGTATGCCAGCCAAGAGCGACATCTCAATTCATTCCATCTTCGCTGCCTTCGGAGAATACTTGGCATCAGGTGGCAGGACTATATCTCCAACACAGAAGTCCTTGAAGCGGCCAACATCCCCAGCTTATACACACTACTGAGTCAGCGGCGCTTGAGATGGCTTGGCCATGTGAGCCGCATGGAAGATGGCAGGATCCCCAAAGACACATTGTACAGCGAGCTCGCCACTGGTATCAGACCCACCGGCCGTCCATGTCTCCGTTATAAAGACGTCTGCAAACGCGACATGAAATCGTGTGACATTGATCACAAGTCGTGGGAGTCAGTTGCCAGCATTCGCCAGAGCTGGCGGGCAGCCATAAAGACAGGGCTAAATTGTGGCGAGTCGAAGAGACTTAGTAGTTGGCAGGAAAAAAGACAGAGGCGCAAGGGGAGAGCCAACTGTGCAACAGCCCCAACAAACAAGTTTCTCTGCAGCACCTGTGGAAGAGCCTGTCACTCCAGAATTGGCCTTTATAGCCACTCCAGGCGCTGCTTCACAAACCACTAACCACCTCCAGGCGCGTATCCATTGTCTCTCGAGATAAGGAGGCCCAAAAGAAAAAAAGACCATGCAGGTTACCAGTGCAAATCACCAGCTTAGCCACAACTGGCAGTGAAAGACCGTATCAACGCAGTAGACTGGGTGTCATCAACAGCAACCAGAAGCTGCCTAGTTTGGGTCTCGGGTTACCTAGTGTGCCACCCAAATCCAATTACCCCTTGTCAGGCAGGTTGTCATGAAGGCAACACAACCCCAAAGAGACCCCTACCCCATATAGGGAGAGATAGAGTTAGTCAATGACCCAGTGGAAAGCAGGGCAATGAGCCCCTACTAACTAAACATCAGGTGCCAGGCATGGAGAACAGTAAACATATGTGTGAGGACACTGGCACCATCCTCTGGCACATTGGGCAATGGCTCACTCGCAGTTGTGGAGTTTCAGCTACTTGTGTTTCTGCAACACAATCAAGATAGAAAAACGAAGCTATAGAGCATCTTACACATCGTCAGGACATCCCAAAGCACTTTACAGCCAATTAAGTACTTTTGAAGCGTAGTCACTGATGTCATAAAGGAAACATGGCTGCCAATTTGAGCACAGTGTGATCCCACAAACGTAAATGACATAAATGAGCAGATAATCTGTTTAAGGTGTTGGATGAGAGATAAATATTGGTCAGAACACCAGGGAGAACTCCGCTGCTCTTCTTCAAAATAGTGCCATCCGATCTTTTATATCCACCTGAGGGGGCTCAGTTTAACATCTCAGCCAAAAGCCTGCACCTCCAACAGTGCAGCACTCCTCAGCACTGGCACTGGAAGGGTCAACTTAGATTTTGTGCTTAAGTCTATGGCGTGGAGTTTCACCCCATGACCTTCCAACTCAGAGGGAAAAGTTTCTGATCAAGACAAGTGTTGCACCCTGGATCTGTGAGCGTGTGTTTGCTTCGACAACCTCCAGATGAAGCCGTCCAGCTGCTGTTATCCCAAACATCAATATTAGACAGGGTGGTGGGGGATCTGCTTTTAGCATCACCGAACTCAGCACGAGGGTGTGAGCTCAGCATATTGCGTGCCATTAATAGCTTGAGAAGTAAGATGAGATCAGAGTTGGCACCAGCTGTAATTGTATTGATGACTAATTCAAGCACTCCTTGACAATTAACTTATTTTATTCTGCAGGAATAGTTCTTTTACACCTCCCAAAGTAGAATGTAACAAATAAAATCCAGCAACCAGGAGGCCCACTGACACAGCACCCCTCCCCTCCACCCACACGCACACACGCACACACACGCACACTCACTCCACTCACATGTCCTCCTTATGTTCCAGTTCTGTTGTATGGCACTACCACTGTGTTAAATGGGATGGATTCAGAACAGATCTAACAGATCAAAACTGGGCATCCCTGAGGCACTATGGACCATCAACAGTAGCAGAATTGTATTCAACCACAAACTGTAACCTCATGGCCTGGCATATCCCTCACTCTACCATTACCATCAAGACAGGGGATCAACCCTGAGGCATGTAGGAGAGCATGCCTTGGCAAGGTTTTAAGATGCGGATCCCCATCCCTTTAAAGATCCCAGTGGCGGCAGGAAGAGGCTCTTAATTAGCCCTTAATAGGCACTTAAGGCCCTTAATTTGCCTTTGGGTGGCAAGGCAATCGTCAGCCTATCCCGCTGCCGGGAAGATCGCTGGGCAACTGGGAGGCAACGGGCTCTCCATCCTGTCGCCTCCCCCCCCAATCACCACGATTCTTTGTACCCCCCCAGCCTCTGATGCTGCCTCGAGGGGTGGTTGGGGGGGGGGGGGGGTGGGGGGGTGTCCGTAAAATCCCAGCCACTGTCTCCAAATTCAAACTCAAATGAATGGGTGTGAAAAACTTCACTTTATCAAAATGGAATGAAGATTGTTGACACCCAGACCCCATTGTCTAACAATGGCCCCACTATCAGACACCATTTCTGAAGACAATGGTAAAGAGAGACCATGGTTACAAGACAGAAGCCAGGGGTCTGATAAGGAACTTAATAAAACGTATATGCCGGGCAGATAAAGGCAGAGTCAGTGAGATAGAGATTCCATTTGCTCCAGTGGAAGAAGAAGGACACTGCCTAAAACATCATCTTTAAACTATACATAGGAATAGACTAGACGTGGCTTTGAGACTCCCTACCTGTGAAATGGTACCAGGGTTTTCAAAAAAGGGGAGGCTGTGGCATAGTGGTATTGTCACTGGACTAGTAACCCAGACACCCAGAGTATTGTGCTGGGGACATGGGTTCGAATCCCACCACAGCAAAAGGTGGAATTTGAATTAAATTAGTAAATCTGGTATTAAAAGCTAGTCTAATGGTGATCATGAAACCATTGTCAGTTGTTGAAAAAACCCATCTGGTTCACAAACGTCCTTTAGGGAAGGAAATCTGCTGTCCTTACCTGGTCTGGCCTACATGTGATTCCAGACCCACAGCAATGTGGTTGATTCTCAAAGGCCCTCTGAAATGGCCTAGCAAGCCACTCAGTTGTATCTAACTACTGCGAAGTCAATAAAGAATGAAACTGGACGCACCACCCAGCATTGACCTAGGCACCGGAAACAACAACGGCAAACCCAGCCCTGTCGATCCTGCAAAGTCCTCCTTACTAACATCTGGGGGCTTGTGCAAAATGTGGGAGAGCTCTCCCACAGACTAGTCAAGCAACTGTCTGCCACACTCATACTCAGGGACTCATACCTTACAGGCAATGTCCCAGACACCGCCATCACCATCCCCGGGTATGTCCTGTCCCACTGGCAGGGCAGAGGTGGCGGCACAGTGGTATACAGTTGGTAGGGAGTTGCCCTGGGAGTCCTCAACATCGACTCCAGACCCCATGAAGTCTCATGCCATGAGGTCAAACATGGACAAGGAAACCTCCTGCTGATTACCACCTACCGTCGTCCCTCAGCTGATGAGTCAGTACTCCTCCATGTTGATCACCACTTAGAGGAAGCACTGAGGGTGGCAAGGGCGCAAAATGTACTCTGGGTGGGGGACTTAAATGTCCATCACCAAGAGTGGCTCGGTAGCACCTGGCTGAGCTGCTAGACTGGGTCTGCGGTAGGTGGGGAAGGAAAAACATACTTGACCTCATCATCACCTATCTGCCTGCTGCAGATGCATCTGTCCATGACTGTATTGGCAGGAGTGACCACTGTACAGTCCTTGTGGAGACGAAGTCCCGCCTTCACATTGAGGATACCTCCATCGTGTTGTGTGGCACTACCACCGTGCTAAATGGGATAGATGTCAAACAGATCTAGCAATGCAAAACTGGGCATCCATGAGGCGCTGTGGACCATCAGCAGCAGCAGAATTGTACTCAATCACAATCTGTAACCTCACGGCCCGGCATATTCCCCCACTCTACCATTACCATCAAGCCAGGAGACCAACCCTGGTTCAATGAAGAGAGCAGGAGGGCATGCCAGGAGCAGCACCAGGCATATCTCAAAATGAGGTGTCAAATTGGTGAAGCTACAACCCAGGACTACTTGCATACTTCAATGGCATTACCTTCGCTGAATCCCCCATAATCAACATCCTGTGGGTTACCATTGATCGGATATTAAACTGGACCAGCCATATAAATATTGTGGCTTGAAAAGCAGGTCAGAGGCTAGAAATCCTGCAGTGATTAACTCACCTCCTGTTTCCCCAATGCCTGTCCACCATCTACAAGGCACAAGTCAGGAGTTTGATGGAACATTCTCCACTTGCCTGGATGGGTGCAGCTCCAACAACAGTCAAGAAGCTCGACACCATCCAGGTCAAAATTGCCTGCTTGATTGGCACCTTATCTACAAACATTCACTCCCTCCACCACCATCAACATTCACTCCCTCCATCACCAATGCACAGTGGCAGCATTGTGTACCATATACAAGATGCACTGCAGCAACTCACCAAGGCTCCTTCGATAGCACCTTCCAAACCTGCGACTCTACCACCTAGAAGAACCAGGTGCAAGATGCATGGGAACACCACCACCAGCAAATTCCACTTCAAGTCACACACCATTCTGACTTGGAACTATATCGCCATTCCTTCACTGTCGCTGGGTCAAAATACTGGAACCCCTTCCTAACAGCACTGTGGGTGTACCTACCTCACATGGACTGCAGCAGCATTTCAAGAAGGCAGCTCACCACCATTTTCCCAAGAGGACTTAGGGATGGACAATAAATGCTGGCCTAGCCAGCAACACTCACATTCCATGAATGATTATTTAAAAAAAGTTCAATAACACACCAACAACAGGGTAACATTGATAAGCTCTGGGTGCAGGGGGTGAGGGAAGAGGTCATGACCCCAAACAGGAGCACCTCAGTGAGGGGCAATGACTTGATTGAAACATATAAGATCCTGAGGGGTCTTGACAGGGTGGATGTGGAAAGGATGTTTCTTCTTGTGGGAGAATCTAAAACTAGGGGGTCACTGTTTAAAAATGAGGGGTCATCCATTTAAGACAGAGATGAGGAGAAATTGTTTTCTCTCAGAAGGTCGTGAGTCTTTGGAATTCTCTTCCTCAAAAGGCAGTGGAAGCAGAGTCTTTGAATATTTTTAAGGCAGAGGTAGATAGATTCTTGATCAGCAAGGGGGTGGAAGGTTATTGGGGTTAGGCGGGAATGTAGAGTTGAGGTTACAATCAGATCAGCTATGATCTTATTGAATGGCGGAGCAGGCTAGAAGGGCCGAATGGCCTACTCCTGCCCCAATTCATATATTTGTACGTGTTCGTATGTCCAACTAGGAATTCCTTCCAATTGGCAACACCTTGGGCCAGCACTGATACCTCTTCAATTCTAAGTATTTCTCAATTAAACTACGAATGGATATATCTTTCCTTATTGTTAATATCTGAGATCAGCTTTCTGGCTGGGTTTAACTTCAGGCACATTCCCTAACTCTGGGCTGGCATTTGTGACTGACCATTTGATGTTGAACATCGAAACTTGAGCACACCAATGGCTTTGGAGCCGAGCAGCACAGTGGTTATGTCACAGGATTAATAACACAGCAAACATGAGGTCAAATCTCATCATGGCAGTATGAAGCTTTGAATCTGCATGGAAAGGGATAAGCTATTAACAGTAAAGAAGCTGTCAGTTTGTTATTAAAAACACAACAGATTTAGTTTCGTTCGTTACTGTCATTTAGGGAAGGAAACCTGCCTTCCTTACCCAGTTTGGCCTGTATGTGACTCCAATCCCGCACCAATGTGATTGACTCTGAAGTGGTCCAGCAAGTCAGTCCATTGTATCAAAATGGCAACAGTGATTCAAGAAGACGCATCATCACCATCTTAGGACAATGAGGAATAGGTAATAAATGCTGGCCTTGTAGGTGGCACCCGCAGCCTGAGAGGTCCCAAGTTCACCCACTGGTGTAGGACTAGCTCATACAGCTGGTGGGCCACCCCAGGTGGAAGGGGAAACAAGGAGGGGCACCTGCTCTTGATTACAATCCACTCATAACTTGCACAAGCTCGGGGACTGTGAAAGTCAACCAGAAAACTGGCATAGTCGGAGTGGGAGCAACATGGGGGGGGGACTTGGAAAGTCATCAGAAAGAGAGTATTTCCAGTATTCCTTGTTTTTCTTTCAGATCTCCAGCATCCGCAGTATTCTGCTTTTCTTTATATCAGAAAGAGGGTGCTAGGTCTGCAGATTCGTAGGGAGAGAGAGATGGAGGGGTGGCTGGGTACTCGGAGCCAGTATGCGGAGAAGGATTTCTGGAAGAGTTTGAGCCAGTTTGGAGGGATGGAGTAATGGCAGGGCCTGGGACTACTGCTACATTTTGACGCTGCACTCTCTGAATTGAATGCAACACCGCCACGATGGAATATATTCTGGCTGTTTATTAACTTGTGAATAATATAGAATGTTTGCAAATATGAATATTATTCATTTTCTACTGTTACAGAGTATTATATATATCACAATTTATGTGAAACAAATTGGGATTTTAACAATCAGTTTTCAGCTGATCAAAAATTAGTTTTGGAATCTGTGATATTGAGCGATCGCAGGCAAGTTAATGAACCAGATATAAATCTAGATGCAAAATATAACAAATACTGCCAACATCTGTTGCAATATAACTTCCGCATTTACTCACTCTCCACCTCTCCCCTTCTCCAGTCACTCACACAGACACTCGTAGTCACTGCTCCAGCCCAAGATTAAGAGGGGTCTGCAGATCCACAGAGGCACATCGTGTGAAGGGTTCATTACCGTGGAGAATGGAGCTGCTGTGTGTGAAGGCAAGTACACAGAACAGAGAAATACAATCACTCAGTGTGTCAACCATGTCTCAGTGGTAGCACTTGCTCCTCTGAGTCAGAAAATTAATGAGTAGGGATGAGGGTGACAGTCAGGATGTCCAGGACTCTCAGAAAATGGAAGATTAATCCCGCGAGTGGAAGGAGAAATAGAGTGCGCCTGTTGTACTTTCTTCACCTCCTGCTGCTCGGAACTTCTCACACAACTGTTCCTGACTTGGAACTATATCGCCGTCCCTTCACTGTCGCTGGGGCAAAATCCTGGAACTCCCTTCCTAACAGCACTGTGGGTATACCTACCCCAAATGGACAGCAGCGGTTCAAGAAGGCAGCTCACCACCACCTCCTCAAGGGCAATTAGGGATGGGCAATAAATGCTGGCCTGGTCAGTGACGCCCACATCCCATGAATGAATTTTAAAAAAACAGCTGCTGCTGTGAAACTCTGAGCAAAGACTCGCCATCAGGGCACTCCACTCCACAAGGTAAAAGCAATAACGTTTGCAATCTGCGGGCAGGATGTGATCAGATGTCATGTCATCAAAGATCCAGGAACGCCTCCAATCAGAGCTGGCAGCCTTAGCCAGTAATTTTAATTCCGTTCCTCTTGAGTGGAATCTTCCCAGTCCTGCGGGGCAGGCTTCAAGGTGGGAGCAAGAGGAATGTTTGAGAAACATCAGATCAGGGGCACAATGAATTCCTGCCTCCAGGCGTTCGTCCCAGTATTTATAAAGGAAAAGAGTAACTAAAGCGAGAGTTGGTCCTCCAGAGAGGGAGTCTGGGGAATTAATAACAGAAAACAAGGAAATGGCGGAAGCGTTGAACAGGTATTTTGTGTCTGTGTTCACTGTAGAAGACTTAGAAAACTTCCCAAAGATACTTAAAAATCAGGAGGCGAAAGGGAGGGAAGAACTTAAAACAATCACCATTACCAAGGAAAAGGTACTGGGAAAACTGTAATGAGAAGCTTTTTATGTTGTCTGATGCAATGTAAATGAGATGTGTGGAGTCCAGTTTACTGAAGGTCTCAAAACAGGTTTATTAACAGCTAACAAGTATATACAATGCAGAGCTATCTATTTACAGGACTTACCTCTTGATGTTACAGTAGTAGAGTGAGACTGGCACGTAGTCACATTGACAGCATCCTGGTACTCAGCTCTTTAACATACTAAGATCTTAAAGGGACATCACTCCTAAAGGCAATCACACAACAAAAACTATTAGACCTAAAGGCTGACAAATCCCCAGGACCAGATGGCCTGCATCCTAGGGTCTTAAAAGAAGTGGCTACAGAGATAGTAGAGGCTTTGGTTATAATCTTTTAAAATTCCTTAGATTCTGGAAGGGTCCCAACGGATTGGAAAATAGCAAATGTAACACCTTTATTCAAGAAAGGAAGGAGACAGAAAGCAGGGAACTATAGACCAGTTAGCCTAACATCTGTCCTAGGGAAAATGCTAAAATCCATTATAAAGTAAGTTATAGCAGGGTACTTAGAAACTCTTGATGGGATCAGGCAGAGTCAACATGGTTTTGTGAAAGGGAAATCGTTTTTAACTAATTTATCAGTTATCAAGGGCAATAAATGTTGGCCTAGCCAGTGACACCCACATCCCATGAATGAATAAAAAAAACATTAGAGTTCTTTGAGGAAGCAACATGCAAGGTGGATACAGGGGAACTTGTAGATGAGATGTACTTGGATTTCCAAAAGGCATTTGATAAGCTGCTTGTCATGCTGGGCCCCCACCTGCCAAGAATGAGGCACATTAATTTTGTCATGAACACTGATTTTACACTGTTACTGGAGTGAAAAAAGGACTAGTTAAACAGATCAGCCATGGCTGGAAAAATACATTTGCGTATTAGCAGACGGTGATTGGAAGGACAAAGCAGCCATTCCCTGACGCATTCAACCCACAATGGACCTTGATCACCAGGTGTTGTGTTTAAGAGGAGCATTCCAGAGACTGCTAAGGTGATACAATTCAAGATTGTGGGCAGACCAGTTGGTCACATGACTAACCTGCTTGGCATCTTTCTCACAAGCCTCTGAATCCACTGAAGACACAAGAACCCCAAGAGAGAAAAGTCTCCTACAGCGAACAAGGTTGAAGAAGAATACTGGGCCCCAACGAAAAGCAAGATCTACCTACAATCCAGGACTCTACAGTGAGCTCGAAGAATCGTAACAAAAACTCTTCAGATATTGCCTCAAACTTTACCGCTTCATTTTTCTTCTGCTCTTTTCTGTCTCTATTTGCATGTGTGGATCATATATGCATGCTAGCATGGGCACGTCGTGTACCCGTAGGCATTAACCGAATTAGAGTTTAAGTTTAATAAATTTCAACTTTTCTTCTTTAAACTTAAGAACGCCTGTTTGTGCTGGTTTCTTTGCCTTATAATTAGAAAGCGGTGAACAAGGATTCACCAAGGGGGAGCTCAAAACACGATGTGTTTAAAATTAAACCCTGTTACTGAAGGACCAGGTGAAGGCTGAGAGAGAACCCGAGACACTTTTCTCACCTGATCGTAACAGTGCCATATCACACAAAATAAGAGCTCATGGTGCAGGAAGTAACATATTAGCATGGATAAAGCACTGGTTAGCTAACAGGAAGCAGAGAGTAGGCATAAAAGGGGCATTTTCAGGTTGGCAAGCTGTAACTTGTGGAGTGCCACAGGGATCAGTGCTGGGGCCTCAACTATTTACAATTTATATCAATGACTTGGATGAAGGAACCGAATATATGGTTGCTAAATTTGCTGATGACACCAAGATAGGTAGGAAAGTAAGTTGTCAAGGGGAGGTAAAGAGTCTACAAAGGAATATAGATAGGTTAAGCGAGTGGGCAAAAATTTGGCAGATGGAGTATAATGTGGGTAAGTGTGAAATTGTTCACTTTGGCAGGAAGAATAGAAAAGCTGTATATTATTTAAATGGAGAGAGATTGCAGAACTCTGCGGTACTAGGTGTCCTGGTATATGAATCACACAAAGTTAGTATGCAGGTACAGCAAGTGATTAGGAAGGCATTTATTGCAAGGGGAATGGAATATAAAAGTAGGGAAGTTTAACTGCAGCTGTACAGGCCTTGGTGAGATCACACCCGGAGTACTGCGTAGGATTTTGGTCTCCTTATTTGAAAAAGGATGTAATTGCTTTCGAGAAGGTTCAGAGAAGTTTCGCTCAACTCAGTCCTGGGATGAAGGATTTATCTTGTGAAGAAAGGTTGAACCTATGCCCATTGGAGCTTAGAAGAATGAGAGGTGATCTTATTAAAACATATAAGATCCTGAGGGGACTTGATAGAGGGGATACTGGGAAGATGTTTCCTCTGGTGGGGGAGACTAGAATTAGGGGACATGGTTTAAGAATAAGAGGTCTTCCTTTTAAGATGGAGATGAGGAGAATTTTTTTTTTCTCAGAGGGACGTTAATCTGTGGAATTCTCTTCCCCAGAAAGCAGTGGAGGCTGGGTCATTGAATTTATTCAAGGCTGAGTTAGATAGATTTTTGATAAACAAGGGAGTCAAGGATTACTGGGGGCAGACAGGAAAGTGGAGTTGAGACCACAACCAGAGCAGCCATGAACTTATGGAATGGTGGAGCAGGCTGGAAGGGCTGAATGGTCTACTCCTGTTCCAATGTTCCGATGTTCCTTCCAAGGTGGGTCCGCCGGTGGCCAATCTGCATACTTAAGTGCCCATTTGTGGGCTGATTGGAGACACCGCCAGGATCTTCCCAGCAGAGGACACGCCCCCCCCCCCACTGAGGCTATTGATCATTTAAGTGAATTTAATACCTCTGCAGAGGACACCTCAAGATGGAGGTGCTCTCGCGTTCTCCCTCCAACAGTGGCATCGCCCACCTCTGATTGGACCTGCAGCCTCAGAGACCCGCCCGCCACCCTTAATTGGATGGTGGAACCGGAGGCGGCCTCTTAATTGGCATAGTGGGGTCAGGACCCGGAAATGGTCCCAAGTCACACTCGTATCCTAAGAGCAGAAAATTCCACCCGTAGTCTGTGCAGTGAACTGCTCCTGACCATTTAATTGATGTTGTTTAACATTTCATCATTTGATTGATTGACAGGATGGTTTAATGAGGTTGATTGTTTCATGGGAGGATGAATGATTCACATCAGTAATTCTTTAGTGATTCACATTCTATTATGCTTTGTGGCTTGAAATTGCAATTAGTTTTAAGAGGCTTGAATGTTTACTTTACAAACAGGGTTTCTGAGTCACCTGTAAATCTCGGCATATCTTAAATCGAGGTAGTGCCCTGTCAGAAGCAATGTCTTGCAATGGAAATAAGTTGCTGTCTATGTTTACTGCAAAAGGAAAGCAAAGTTTGCATTTATGTAGCACCTTTCACAACCTCAGGAAGACCCAAAGTGCTTTAAAACCAATGAATTACTTTTGAAGTGTAGTCACAGTTGTACCAGCTGCCAATTTGCACACAGCAAGATCCCACAAGCAATAATGAGGTAATTGACCAGATAATCGGTTTTAGTTGTGACCAAACTCAAAGTTGGGCTGAATTTTGCCACGGAGACGGAATTGGGTTTGGAGTTGGGGAAATTCAGATAGCCCCTCTTTGGGACAGTTCACCAATTTTGTCCTACCTCCGGGCAAGTTTCCTGGGGCAGACTGCCATATGAATTGGCAACCCACTCCATGGAGGCGGGGAGCCTATTAATGCCCCACTTAGGGGCTATTTTCAGAACCTGCCAGCATTTTCCCAACATCAGACCAGCTAGTGCGATGACCAGAACTGTACACAGTACTCCAGCTGTGGCCTAACTAGCGTTTTATACAGCTCCAGCATAACCTCCCTGCTCTTATATTCTATGCCTCAGCTAATAAAGGCAAGTATCCCATATGCCTTCCTAACCACCTTATCTACCTGTGCTGCTGCCTTCAGTGATCTATGGACAAGTACACCAAGGTTCCTCTGACCCTCTGTACTTCCTAGGGTCCTACCATCCATTGTATATTCCCTTGCCTTCTAGTCCTCCCAAAATGCATGTCTGTGTATGTGTGTGAGAGTTTGTGTAAGTGTGAGAGATTGTGTGAGTGAGAGAGTTTGTGTGAGTGTGAGAGTGCTTGCTTGTGAGGGTGCGTTTGTGTGAGTGTGAGAGTTTGTGTGAGTGTGAGAGTGTGTGTGTGTGTGAGAGTTCGTGTGAGTGTGAGAGTTTGTGTGAGTGTGAGAGTTTGTGTGAGTGTGAGAGTGCTTGTTTGTGAGGGTGTGTTTGTGTGAGTGTGAGAGTTTGTGTGAGTGAGAGAGTTTGTGTGAGTGAGTTTGTTTGAGTGTGAGAGTGTGTGTGTGTGTGAGAGTTCGTGTGAGTGTGAGAGTTTGTGTGATTGTGAGAGTTTGTGTGAGTGTGAGAGTTTGTTTGAGTGTGAGAGTGCTTGTTTGTGAGGGTGTGTTTGTGTGAGTGTGAGTGTGAGAGTGTGTGTGTGTGTGAGAGTTCGTGTGAGTGTGAGAGTTTGTATGATTGTGAGAGTTTGTGTGAGTGTGAGAGTGTGTGTGAGTGTGAGAGTTTGTTTGAGTGTGAGAGTGCTTGTTTGTGAGGGTGTGTTTGTGTGTGTGTGAGAGTTCGTGTGAGTGAGAGTTTGTATAATTGTGAGAGTTTGTGTGAGTGTGAGAGTTTGTATGATTGTGAGAGTGCTTGTTTGTGAGGGTGTGTTTGTGTGAGTGTGAGAGTTTGTATGATTGTGAGAGTTTGTGTGAGTGTGAGAGTGTGTGTGAGTGTGAGAGTTTGTATGATTGTGAGAGTTTGTGTGAGTGAGAGTGTGTGTGTGTGTGTGAGAGTTCGTGTGAGTGTGTGTGTGTGTGAGAGTTCGTGTGAGTGTGAGAGTGTGTGTGAGTGTGAGAGTGTGTGTGTGTGTGAGAGTTCGTGTGAGTGTGAGTGTGAGAGTGTGTGTGAGTGTGAGAGTGTATGTGAGTGTGAGAGTTTGTATGATTGTGAGAGTTTGTGTGAGTGTGAGAGTGTGTGTGTGTGTGAGAGTGTGTGTGTGTGTGAGAGTTCGTGTGAGTGTGAGTGTGAGAGTTCGTGTGAGTGTGAGAGTGTATGTGAGTGTGAGAGTTTGTATGATTGTGAGCGTTTGTGTGAGTGAGAGTGTGTGTGTGTGTGAGAGTTCGTGTGAGTGTGTGTGTGTGTGAGAGAGTTCGTGTGAGTGTGAGAGTGTGTGTGAGTGTGAGGGTGTGTGTGTGTGAGAGAGTTCGTGTGAGTGTGAGAGTGTATGTGAGTGTGAGAGTGTGTGTGAGTTTGTGTGTGAGTGTGAGAGTTTGTGTGAGTGTGAGAGTGTGTGTGAGTGAGTGTGTGTGTGAGTGTGAGAGTTTGTGTGAGTGTGAGAGTGTGTGTGAGTGAGAGTGTGTGTGTGTGAGAGTGTATGTGAGTGTGAGAGTGTGTGTGAGTGTGAGAGTGTGTGTGAGTGAGAGCGTGTGTGAGTGTGAGAGTTTGTGTGAGTGTGAGAGTGTGTGTGAGTGAGAGTGTGTGTGAGAGTGTGTGTGAGTGTGAGAGTTCGTGTGAGTGTGAGAGTTCGTGTGAGTGTGAGAGTGTGTGAGAGTGTGTGAGAGTGTGAGAGTGTATGTGAGTGTGAGAGTGTGTGTGAGTGTGAGTGTGTGTGTGAGTGTGAGAGTTTGTGTGAGTGTGAGAGTGTATGTGAGTGTGAGAGTGTGTGTGAGTGTGAGTGTGTGTGTGAGTGTGAGAGTTTGTGTGAGTGTGAGAGTGTGTGTGAGTGTGTGTGTGAGTGTGAGAGTTTGTGTGAGTGTGAGAGTGTGTGTGAGTGAGAGTGTGTGTGTGTGTGAGAGTGTGTGTG
The DNA here is from genome assembly GCF_036365525.1 of Heterodontus francisci. NCBI lineage: Eukaryota > Metazoa > Chordata > Chondrichthyes > Heterodontiformes > Heterodontidae > Heterodontus > Heterodontus francisci. Next base: position 46,637,442 of record NC_090406.1, read on the forward strand.
AGTGTGAGAGTGTGTGTGAGTGTGAGAGTGTGTGTGAGTGAGAGTGTGTGTGTGTGTGAGAGTTCGTGTGAGTGTGAGTGTGTGTGTGTGTGTGTGTGAGAGAGTTCGTGTGAGTGTGAGAGTGTGTGTGAGTGTGAGTGTGTGTGTGTGTGTGTGAGAGAGTTCGTGTGAGTGTGAGAGTGTATGTGAGTGTGAGAGTGTGTGTGAGTGTGAGTTTGTGTGTGAGTGTGAGAGTTTGTGTGAGTGTGAGAGTGTGTGTGAGTGAGAGTGTGTGTGTGTGAGAGTGTGTGTGAGTGTGAGAGTGTGTGTGAGTGTGTGTGAGTGAGAGCGTGTGTGAGTGTGAGAGTTTGTGTGACTGTGAGAGTGTGTGTGAGTGAGAGTGTGTGTGAGAGTGTGTGTGAGTGTGAGAGTTCATGTGAGTGTGAGAGTGTGTGAGAGTGTGAGAGTGTATGTGAGTGTGAGAGTGTGTGTGAGTGTGAGTGTGTGTGTGAGTGTGAGAGTTTGTGTGAGTGTGAGTGTATGTGAGTGTGAGAGTGTGTGTGAGTGTGAGTCTGTGTGTGAGTGTGAGAGTTTGTGTGAGTGTGAGAGTGTGTGTGAGTGTGTGTGTGAGTGTGAGAGTTTGTATGAGTGTGAGAGTGTGTGTGAGTGAGAGTGTGTGTGTGTGTGAGAGTGTGTGTGAGTGTGAGAGTGTGTGTGTGAGTGAGAGTGTGTGTGAGAGTTTGTGTGAGTGTGAGAGTGTGTGTGAGTGTGAGAGTGTGTGTGAGTGTGAGAGTGCTTGTTTGTGAGGGTGTGTTTGAATGGGTGGGCGGTATTTTATGCATCCTGAGGCTGCTCCGATGGCGGCATCGGAAGTTGGCAGCAGATCCGCTTCCACCCTTTGTGCCATTTCCCATGCAATCACGCATGTAGATTTAAGTGCTGGCAGCGGGCATGAGAGACACATATGATCATGCAGCAGGGATGGATTTTCATTGGTAGAACCCACCGTCAATCTGTAAAGCATCGTTAATACCACAGCTATAAATCATTCCGCAGTGCAAGCCTGGGGTTCAGCAGCCTGCCCACCTAGGACAGCTTTTTTCATCTTGCTTAAATGAAGTATTTTTTTTTACTCCTTCATCTCTTACAATCTCTCCCACCCCAGCATCACCTCCCCTTTATATTTGACTCCTCTCACCAACACCAGTGCCATCATGGCAGCCAGCAGGCAGTGTCCCACCCACGGTTCAGTGATGCCTCCCTGCAGGCTCTTCTCCAGGCCATCAGGGAAAGGCGGGAGGTCCTCTTCCCAAGGGGTGGACTTGATGGAGGTAGTGGAGGAGGTCATTAACCGGGAGTCACATGCAGAACCTGGGTACAGTGTTAGAAAGGTGTCAACGACCTGCTCAGAGGGTGGGTTTATGACAGTGAGCAGTAATGGAATGCATTTGAATGTGTGATCAGCCTTGGTACCAAATACCACATGATTGTGCAGAATGTGTAAGTGAGGTCTATGTTTGCTCTTGGATGCAGCAGGCAAATGACAGTCCAGAATGAGTGATATTGATGCATGTGGACAATGCTTCTGAGGCCTCATTTGACATCTCATTAAATCAGCACTTTCTCCTGCACGATAAACAGTCCCACAATCAGCGTGAGTGGACCAAAACGGGTGGAGGTGTCCCTGAGTTAAGAATACCGACACCAGCAGAGGAGGAGGCAGCAGAGTTGACTGGAGGAGGGAGAGGAATCGCTGACGGCGAGGTAGGATCGTCAAGGTGTAAGTACAAACTGTTAAATTTACTGCTGCAGCCTTAATGTACACTGGAAGAATGGGGGTTAAAGTCTTGACCTCATGGTGTAGCGAAACTTAATGTGTTTGTTTGTTTTGCCATTGTAGGTGCCCGCAGCCAACCAGCTGAACGCCTCGGGGAACAAACCACAGCCTCCATGGAAGATGCTGCCAATGTCCCAGAGGGTGCACCCTCACCTGCCTCGTCTTGCACCTCCGCCACACAGATACATCCAAATGGTCTGCGGGGGGTGGGGGGTTCAGATTAGAAGCAGGGTCACAGTCTGGTGGTCACAACACAGACACATCCCAGCAGCTGAGGATCATGTGCCAGCCGGGTCCCCTGACAATAGGAGGTCTGCTGGGGACCAGGCCCCTGCTCAGCCCCACACTCATGATGATCCTCTGTCTGTTGCTACGAGAGGTCTGCTGGATGTGCAGCAAAGTCATGTGGAAAATATGCTGGAGACGCCTGAGGTCATGTGTGGCTTTGCGTGTGCCATGGAGGAAACCGTGCAAGCCCTGACATCTGCCATGTCCCAGGCACATGGCTTCCTCAATGGAGAGTTTGGTGAGCTCTGTGGCGAGTCTGGTTGAGCGCTCAACCCATATGTACTCTGACATGCACTCCATCACTGTGGCCATGGGCTCTAAGCGAGAGCGGGATGAGGAACCTGGACCTCCCTCTCGGTGCCCCTTCCCCTCAGGGAAACAGGCAGGTGCCATCGTGCACCAAGATGGAGGAGGGGCGCATGCCAACTGCCCCAGGGCCTTCCTCACAGGACACCCGCAGGTAATCGGCTCCTCATCCTCCTCCCCAACACTGACCCACTTACCTCCAGCAGGTGAGCCCACGGGAGATGTTCAAGCACTGGTAGGATGGAAGCCTCAAGGCCCTGTACCTCCAGAGGACGCCCTCCCCGGTCATCCACAGTAACGGGGCAGCACACTGAGCAGACTGCCTCCTCCTCAGCTGCTAATGTCAGGGAAGCACCAGGACATAGTGACAGAAAAAGGAATATAAAGGAATTATGAGCATGAAGGTGGCATGGATGGTTTTGATAGTGAAAAAGCAAGGTATAATAGTGTGAAATACATTTATTTGATTTACTTATTTATAAATTACAGCAATAAAGCAGGTCATGGGGGTATTTGAATATTCTGCAAGTTTAAACTTTCATGCATTTGAGCTTTAATTAGATAAGTTTAGTTTAGTTTAGAGATACAGCACTGAAACAGGCCCTTCGGCCCACCGAGTCTGTGCCGACCATCAACCACCCATTTATACTAATCCTACACGAATCCCATATTCCAATAACATCCCCCTGGTCCCTATATATTTCCCTACCACCTACCTATACTAGGGGCAATTTATAATGGCCAATTAACCTATCAACCTGCAAGTCTTTGGCATGTGGGAGGAAACCGGAGCACCCGGAGGAAACCCACGCAGACACAGGGAGAACTTGCAAACTCCGCACAGGCAGTACCCAGAATCGAACCCGGGTCCCTGGAGCTGTGAGGCTGCAGTGCTAACCACTGCGCCACTGTGCCGCCCCTAAGTGCCTTAGTCTTGGCTGAAACGTCCAAAGAAACGTTCACTATGGAAAAGGACGATGTAGGTGTAGAGATCAGTGAAGGGGATTGTGAAATACTTGAACAAGTTAGCATTGAAAGGGAGGAAGTATTAGCTGTTTTAGTGGGCTTAAAGGTGGATAAATCCCCAGGCCCAGATGAGATGTATCTCAGGCTGTTATGTCAGGCAAGGGAGGAGATAGCAGGGGCTCTGACACAAATTTTCAAATCCTCTCTGGCCACAGGAGAGGTACCAGTGGACTGGAGGACAGCGAATGTGGTACCATTATTCAAGAAGGGTAGCAGGGATAAACCAGGTAATTACAGGCCAGTGTGTCTAACATCAGTGGTAGAGAAACTATTGGAAAAAATTCTGAGGGACAGGATTAATCTCCATTTGGAGAGGCAGGGATTAATCAGGGATAGTCAGCATGACTTTGTCAGGGGGAGATCGTGTCTAACAAACTTAATTGAATTTTTTGAGGAGGTGACTAGATGTGTAGATGAGGGTAAAGCAGTTGATGTAGTCTACATGAACTTCAGTAAGGCTTTTGATAAGGTCCCCCATGGGAGATTGGTTAAGAAGGTATGAGCCCATGGGATCCAGGGTAATTTGGCAAATTGGATCCAAAATTGGCTTAGTGGCAGGAGGCAGAGGGTGATGGCCAAAGGTTGTTTTTGCGAATGGAGGCCTGTGACCAGTGGTGTACCGCAGGGATCGGTGCAGGGACCCTTACTGTTTGTAGTGTACATTAATGATTTAGACGTGAATTTAGGAGGTATGATCAGTAAGTTTGCAGATGACACAAAAATTGGTGGCGTTGTAAATAGTGAGGAGGAAAGCCTTCGAATACAGGATGATATAGATGGGCTGGTAAGATGGGTGGAGCAGTGGCAGATGGAATTTAATCCTGAGAAGTGTGAGGTGATGCATTTTGGGAGGGCTAACAAGGCAAGGGAATATACAATAGATGGTAGAACCCTAGGAAGTACAGAGGGTCAGAGGGACCTTGGTGTACTTGTCCATAGATCACTGAAGACAACAGCACAGGTAGATAAGGTGGTTAGGAAGGCATACGGGATATTTGCCTTTATTAGCCGAGGCACAGAGTATAAGAGCAGGGAGGTTATGATGGAGCTGTATAAAACACTGGTTGGGCCACAGCTGGAGTACTGTGTACAGTTCTGGGCACCACACTATAGGAAGGATGTGATTGCATTGGAGAGGGTGCCGAGGAGATTCACCAGGATGTTGCCTGGGCTGGAGCATTTCAGCTATGAAGAGAGACTGGATAGGCTGAGGTTGTTTTCCTTGGAGCAGAGAAGGCTGAGGGGGGACCTGATTGAAGTATGCAAAATTATGAGGGGCATTGATAGGATAGATAGGAAGAAACTTTTTCCCTTAGCGGAAGGGTCAATAACCAGGGGGCACAGATTTAAGGTAAGGAGCAGGAGGTTTCGAGGGGAGTTGAGGAAAAATCTTTTCACCCAGAGGGTGGTTGGAATCTGGAACACACTGCCTGAAGGGGTGGTAGAAGCGGCAACCCTCACAATATTTAAGAGGTATTTAGATGAGCACTTAAAACACAATAGCATACAAGGCTGCAGGCCAAGTGCGGGAAAATGGGATTAGATTGGATGGGTGCTTGATGGTCGGCACAGACACATTGGGCCGAAGGGCCTGTTTCTGTGCTGTATAACTTTATGACTCTGTAAGGTTCTCTCTGACATCCCTTGCATGTCTCTCCTTGGCCCTAACTGTAGTATAAGGGTTTGAAAGGGTTAATGATTGAATCAATGTAAGGAATACCTCCCACCGTGATGATGTAAGAGATCACATGTGAGAGAGACTTGGAGGGAGATGCAGCATGGCTTCAGAGGAGTCACACAGACTGGTGTGAAGCTGTATATAGTTATAACGTAATAAAGAGTTCATGTTTAGAGTTCAAAAGACTCAGGAATCTCTCTAAGCTAGACTAACTAAGTATAGTAAGGTGGCAGCAGACAAATATAGTGATAGGGATAGTGAACAACGTTGGTTCTGACCATGCAAGAAGAAGAATTTGATGAAATACTTTGAAGAAGGCTGACTTGAAAAAAGCGCCAAAACTACAGAACTCGACAAGAGGCTGAGCAAAGCTCCAGAGCTGCTCCGTGGATGAAAGAGGCATGGAGAGTCATGGAATTGGTTTGCAAAGGCATTCAGGTTGCACCACAGAGGCGGGTAGTCTGTGAAAAATAATTCCGGTCCAGCCATTACAGGCTTCGAGTCGGAGAACCGAGCAACGATCGTGGATTTGGTGAGCAACCCTGAAAAAGGGTATAAATAAATTTTCCTAATGGCACGAGGCAGGCAGCACCGGGAAAATCAAAAATCCTTAGTTGAGGGCGGATCTGAAGTCGGCGTCATTAGATGAGGCAACGGAAGCGAATGAGAGAAAACAAAGAGGCTGCAAATACTCGATACTCTAAGTGAAGGGAGTGAAAAAGAGTATAGCAGAGACACTGCAAAACTGCATATAAATATAAAACAAGGAGGAAATAAGTCCAAAGTCTAGCGGTGAAATTTCACAGGGAGAAACAGTGACCATAGCTGGAGTCGGTATGAGGCTGAAAAGCACAGGAAACTTCCAATACTGGAGGGAAATGTTTTTTAAAACGTGAACTGCATAGAAAGCTATGGATCTTAAATTCACAATACCAGAGAGATTTGGACACATGGAAGGACCAAATCAAATTCAAAATTGGTCGCTCTGGCCGAAAAGATTTTTGAGCTATAGAATTGCTTCCAAATTAGACAGCCAGTCTGAAGCAGAGCAAGTTAACACATTGCTGTATTCCATTGGGGCAAGAGTAGATGATGTTATTGCAAGACAAGGCATTAATGAGACATCCGATAAATTTGATGGTGTTTTAAAAGCCTTTGATAGCTATTTCAAGCAGAAGAGCAATAAGATTCTGGAAAGGGCAGAAGGATCCAGAACCGGGTGAACCAGTTGATGCTTTTATTAACGACCTTTACAGACTAGCTGAAGAATGTGAATATGGAGACCTAAAAGCAGATTAATAATAGACCACATTGTAGTAGGTTCTTTTTTTCTTTTGGGCCTCCTTATCTCGAGAGACAATGGATACGCGCCTGGAGGTGGTCAGTGGTTTGTGAAGCAGCGCCTGGAGTGGCTATAAAGGCCAATTCTGGAGTGACAGGCTCTTCCACAGGTGCTGCAGAGAAATTTGTTTGTTGGGGCTGTTGCACAGTTGGCTCTCCCCTTGCGCCTCTGTCTTTTTTCCTGCCAACTACTAAGTCTCTTCGACTCGCCACAATTTAGCCCTGTCTTTATGGCTGCCCGCCAGCTCTGGCGAATGCTGGCAACTGACTCCCACGACTTGTGATCAATGTCACACGATTTCATGTCACGTTTGCAGACGTCTTTATAACGGAGACATGGACGGCCGGTGGGTCTGATACCAGTGGCGAGCTCGCTGTACAATGTGTCTTTGGGGATCCTGCCATCTTCCATGCGGCTCACATGGCCAAGCCATCTCAAGCGCCGCTGACTCAGTAGTGTGTATAAGCTGGGGGTGTTGGCCGCTTCAAGGACTTCTGTGTTGGAGATATAGTCCTGCCACCTGATGCCAAGTATTCTCCGAAGGCAGCGAAGATGGAATGAATTGAGACGTCGCTCTTGGCTGGCATACGTTGTCCAGGCCTCGCTGCCGTAGAGCAAGGTACTGAGGACACAGGCCTGATACACTCGGACTTTTGTGTTCCGTGTCAGTGCGCCATTTTCCCACACTCTCTTGGCCAGTCTGGACATAGCAGTGGAAGCCTTACCCATGCGCTTGTTGATTTCTGCATCTAGAGACAGGTTACTGGTGATAGTTGAGCCTAGGTAGGTGAACTCTTGAACCACTTCCAGAGCGTGGTCGCCAATATTGATGGATGGAGCATTTCTGACATCCTGCCCCATGATGTTCGTTTTCTTGAGGCTGATGGTTAGGCCAAATTCATTGCAGGCAGACGCAAACCTGTCGATGAGACTCTACAGGCATTCTTCAGTGTGAGATGTTAAAGCAGCATCGTCAGCAAAGAGGAGTTCTCTGATGAGGACTTTCCGTACTTTGGACTTCGCTCTTAGACGGGCAAGGTTGAACAACCTGCCCCCTGATCTTGTGTGGAGGAAAATTCCTTCTTCAGAGGATTTGAACGCATGTGAAAGCAGCAGGGAGAAGAAAATCCCAAAAAGTGTGGGTGCGAGAACACAGCCCTGTTTCACACCACTCAGGATAGGAAAGGGCTCTGATGAGGAGCCACCATGTTGAATTGTGCCTTTCATATTGTCATGGAATGAGGTGATGATACTTAGTAGCTTTGGTGGACATCTGATCTTTTCTAGTAGTCTGAAGAGACCACGTCTGCTGACGAGGTCAAAGGCTTTGGTGAGATCAATGAAAGCAATGTAGAGGGGCATCTGTTGTTCACGGCATTTCTCCTGTATCTGACGAAGGGAGAACAGCATGTCAATAGTCGATCTCTCTGCACGAAAGCCACACTGTGCCTCAGGGTAGACGCGCTCGGCCAGCTTCTGGAGCCTGTTCAGAGCGACTCGAGCAAAGACTTTCCCCACTATGCTGAGCAGGGAGATTCCACGGTAGTTGTTGCAGTCACCGCGGTCACCTTTGTTTTTATAGAGGGTGATGATGTTGGCATCGCGCATGTCCTGGGGTACTGCTCCCTCGTCCCAGCACAGGCATAGCAGTTCATGTAGTGCTGAGAGTATAGCAGGCTTGGCACTCTTGATTATTTCAGGGGTAATGCTGTCCTTCCCAGGGGCTTTTCCGCTGGCTAGGGAATCAATGGCATCACTGAGTAGTAGGTAATACTGATAAATCCCTATCAGATTTATTGCAGTCAAAGGAGACCTCACCCTAGACAAAGCAATTCAGCTGGTGAGACAAGCAGAGGTCCAGAAGAAGAACAGAGCAAGCCTGAGAGGTGAAGAAAGACCTTGGTTCAGGAAACCTCCAGGAACCGTACCGTTCCTTAATCAGAGGGCTGTAAAAGAAGCATCAGAAATGAAGGTACACAGGGGGAAGGAAATGCAAGATGCCATGGAACCCTGCCAGCGCTGTGCCGCCAAAAAGACTCACAGGCGCAAACAGTTCCTGTAAACAAAGCAGAATTTTTCCACTGTAAGAAAATGGGCCATTTTGGGAAGATGTGCCAAAGTAAAATCTCTATTCCCACAAGTTCGAAAGAAAAAGTCTTCAAGCGGAGAGCTGTTAATGAAGTTGAACAATCTCCATCAGGAGAGAAATCAGAAAACTTTTGTGGTGAGATCAATGACCCTAATAAGGCATTCTGCTCTGCAGATATACATGTCAATGAACATATCACCAACTTTAAACTAGACACTGGAGCAAGTGTAATGGTCTTATCAGACAAAGAACCATTGTTATCAACGCATTACCTGCAACCAACCAACTCAGTTACACGGTCCAGGAGGGATTGAACTGAAAGTCAAGAGAAAGCTACAGGCAACACTCCAGTACAAGGGAAAGCAGATATTGGAAACACTGTATGTTCTAAGGAATTAAGAATTCTCTCTCGTAAGTAGAAGAGCTTGTATTGACTGTCATCTTATAAGAAAAGTGGAAGAAGTTAAGCAACAAGAATCCAGGAGTCACTTCCAAAAAGACTTCCCAAAATTATTTACTGGTGCATGAAGACTGAATATAATATTACTTTGTGAAAAGACCAGTATGTCTTTTCATGCCTAGGAAAATACCACACCCACTAATGAAGCAAGTCCAACTTCAGTTAAAAGAGATGACCAGGATGGGAGTCATTTCTGCCATCACTGAACCTACAGAGTGGTGGTCAGTAATGGTTCCAGTTCCTAAACCTAACGGTAATCTTTGCATTTGTGTAGACTTAATTTCATAAGGCTGTGGCAAGAGAACTTCATCCGATGTCCTCAGTGGACAAAAGCTTGGAAAAGTTATCCAAAAGTACTGTCTTCACGAAGCTTGATGCTAATAGTGGCTTTTGGCAAGTTCTATTGGATAAGAAATCAAGGTTATTGACAACCTTCATTATGCAGTTTGGAAGATTTTGTTTTAATCGTCTATCATTCGGTATAACATCAGCACTGGAAATATTCCAAAGAACTATGTCGAACATTCTACAGGGCCTTTAAGAAGTACTATGCCATATGGACAACATCTTAGTCCATGGTGAATCCATCGAAGAACATGACCTAAGGGGTTAGAGCAGTTTTGAATTGTCTATAAGATGAAGGCCTAACATTTAATAACAGTTTTCGAAAAGGTCTATTCATTTTTTAGGACACACTGTCAGTAACAAGGGCATAATGGTTGACCTGCAAAAGACAAAATCCATTAGTGAGTTCCCACTTCCTCGTTCTGTCCAAGATCTTCAATGATTCCTTGGAATGGTCAATCAGTTGGCAAAATTTTTATCCAATCTAGTACACGTTACTGAGCCTTTACAACAGATCTTAAGGAAAGCTGAAGCATGGTGTTGGGATGCACATCAGAAGCGAGCATTACAAAGGATCAAGGAGATGCTGATTTCACTGGATCGCTTAGCACATTATAACCTCTCACTGCCAAACACAATTACAGCAGAAAACTCCTCTACAGGGATAGGACAAGAACAGCCAGATGGAAGTTTTGCACATTGTCTGAGACTGCGACGAGGTACACCGTTATTTAGAAAGAAGCTCTCACAGTCACATGGGCTTGTGAGAAGTTCTCAGATTATATTTTCAGTTTCATCGAGACAGATCACAAACCTGCACAATGGTGCCTGCAGACTGGAAGGGTTGCAAATTTAATCCCACTGTTTAAGAAAGGAGGGAGAGAGAAAGCAGGGAACTACAGACGTGTTAGCCTGACGTCAGTTGTAGGGAAAATACTAGAATCTCTTATAAAGAATGTGATTACTGGACACTTAGAAAATAATGGTCTGATTGGACAGAGTCAACATGGATTTATGAAGGTGAAATCATGTTTGACAAACTTGTTAGAGTTTTTTGAGGATGTTACTAGCAGACTGGATAAGTGGATGTGGTGTATTTGGACTTGCAAAAGACTTTTAATAAAGTCCCACATAGGAGGTTAGTAAGCAAAATTAAAGTGCATGGATTGGGGGTAATATACTAGCATGGATTGAGGATTGGGTAATAGGCAGAAAACAGAGTAGGACTAAATGGGTCATTCTCAGGTTGGCAGGCTGTGACCAGTGGGGTACCACAAGGATCAGTGCTTGGGCCCCAGCTATTCACAATCTATATTAATGATTTGAATGTGGGGACCAATTGTAATATTTCCAAGTTTGCGGATGACACTAAACTCGGTGGGAATGTGAGTTGTGAGGAGGATGCAAAGAGGCTTCAAGGGGATTTGGACAGGCTGAGTGAGTGGGCAAGAACATGGCAGATGGAATAATGTGGATAAGTGTGAGGTTAGCTACTTTGGTAGGAGGAACGGAGGTGCAGAGTATTTCTTAAATGGTGAGAGATTGGAAAGTGTTGATGTCCAAAGGGACCTGGATGTCCTTGTTCATAAGTCACTGAAAGCTAACATGCAGGTACAGCAAACAATTAGGAAGGCAAAGGGTATGTTAGTCTTTATCACAAGAGGTTTTGAGTACAGGAGCAAAGAAGTCTTGCTTCAATTGTATAGAGCATAGGTGAGGCCACACCTGGAATATTGTGTGCAGTTCTGGTCCCCTTGCCTGTGGAAGGATATATTTGCCATAGAGGAAGTGGTGGTTCACCAGACTGATTCCTGGGATGGTGGGATTGTCCTGAGAGATTGAGGAGACTGGGCCTGTATTCTCTGAAGTTTAGAAGAATGAGAGACAATCTCATAGAACTTAACAAAAGTCTTAAAGGGATAGACAGGATAGATTCAGAAAGGATGTTTCCCCTGGTTGTAGGATCTAGAACCAGGGAACACCATCTCAGAATAAATGGCAAGCCATTTAGCACTGAGATGAGGAGGAACTTCTTCACTCCGAGGGTGGTGAATCTTTGGAAGCTAAGTCACTGAGTAAGTTCAAGACGGGAGATCGATAGATTTCTAGTTGCTAATGACATCAAGGGATATGAGGATAGTGCGGGAATATGGTGTTGAGGTAGACGATCAGCCATGGTCTAGAATGGCAGAGCAGGCTCAAAGGGCTGAATGACCTACTCTTGCTACTATGTTCCTATGTTCCAAATCCATAGATTCCTTATTTGATGAAAAGGAACTCACTGGAATGCCTCCGCGAATCCAGAAATTCTGGTTGAGGCCAATGAGATTCACGTATGAAACAGTATATGTACAGGGCAAGTAACAAACAACAGCAGATACATTGTCCAGAGCTACTGTCAACCATCCTACACAACAGGATGTTAACTTCATCAATGAGATTGAGTCATATTCTCAGTTCACTGCATCACAATGGGCAGCAAGTTCAAAAAAGTTCCAAGAAATTCGCCGTGCTCAGATGCAAGATGAGAAATGCATCTATATCCACCAATATTGCAAGCAACGTTGGCCACAGCAGCGTCCCAGTGGTAAGAGGATGAAAATCTTCTTCAAACACAGAAAACACTTTACTACCGTGGATGATATGATGATATAGATGATATGATATGGATGGTATATGATGAGAGACTGGTGATTCCAGGGTAACTCCGGGTAGATATCTTGGAGAAACTACACAGGGCCACATGGGTATAATGAAATGTAGAGCATGGGCTCAGGCGTCTGTGTGGTGACCGGGACTATCGGGAGATATAGGGCTGGATTTTATGCAGGAGGTGGGGCTCCTGGCGTCGGGCAGAAAAGTCAGGGGGAGCCCTGCCTCTGCATTTTTTCTGAGCCCTGGAGGGATCCACCAGTCTTTTGGGGTCAAAGTTTAAGGAGGCGGGACACCCCCTCTTTCTCCAAGGTGTCCTCCCCGCGTGGCGGAGGCCCCCCACCCCCGGCCCCTGCTGCTGATAAGATCCCAGCGGCAGTGGGAAGAGGTCCTTATTTGGCCTCTGGGTAGGAAGGTCGTCGTCAGCCGATCCCGCCCCTGGGAGAATTGGAACCGGGGTTCTGTAGCGGGCGATTCTGCCCCCATTCTCCGCGCCCTCCTCCCACGCCAGATAAACCACCATCGGGATGAGCACTAATTGATTTCTAATTGCCAGGTTTGCGCAGTGCCCAGACAGGATCAGAGGAAATCCCTTATCTTGACCCAATTCCCAGCCAGAGGGTAGGAACATCTGGCATTGGATCTGTTCATGTTTAATGGGAAATCCTACCCGATAGTCACCGACTACTTGTTAAGGTGGATCGGGGTCAAATGTTTGTACAGAATGACAACTGAAGCAGTCATTCGAGTGTTACAGGAAATCCTTGCTACACATGGTATACCTCACCTGACAGTATCTGATAATGGTCCACAATTTGCAAATGTCTACTTCACGCACTTTGCAGAAAACTGGATTTGTACATCTTACAAGTTCCCCTAGATATCCTCAATGTAATGGTGAAGCTGACAGAGGAGTCGGAACTATCAAAGCAATGTTAAAGAAGAATGAAGATTTTCAAATAGCACTCCTGAATGACAGAACTGCTCCACTGCAATGTGGATTAGCACCATCGGGACTGCTGATGGGAAGGAAGCTTAAATCACAACTTCTGATCCTACTTAAAAAGTTACTTCCAGGGCTACAAGTCCAGAATTATCAGAGAGTTCAAGACAGAGAAAATTCTTACTGAAAGCAACAAGCCTATAATTATAATAGGAAATACCGTACCAGGAACTTACCGAAGTTGACAGAAAGGAGAAAGGTATGGGTATGAGACCAAAGCAGAGGAGGAGTAATCATCCAGAGAAAGGAGAATCAACAGAGATCTTATTTAGTACATCCTTCAGAAGGTACTATAGGAAGAAACCAAAGAAATCTTATTCCTATACATCAAAGATGTCAATCAGTCATACATTTGGACCAGATGTTGAACCTAAAATTCAGAAAACACCGGATACCACAAACCTCAATGAAGGCCATCCAAGTCAAGATACAAGAGTTCAGAGAAAGAATATTGATCTTGTGAGTCTGACAACAACACGATCAGGGAGAGTTCTGAAGCCTCCTGACAGATTGAATCTGTGATGTCAGAGACTTGGAGGGAGATGGGGTAATATGTAAATAAAAAGAATGAATGTATAAATATATATATATATATATGGATAAAGACTTGGGGGAGATGTAGTATACCAATCTGAAAGGGTTAATTTTGAGACGGTGTAAGGAATACCTCCCACTATGATGATGTAAGAGATCACACGTGAGAGAGACTGGAGGGAGATGCAGCATGGCTTCAGAGGAGTCTCACAGACTGGTGTGAAGCTGTACATAGTTAGAATGTAATAAAGAATTTATGTTCAAAGTACGAAAGACTCAGTAATCTCTCTAATCTAGACTAAGTATATTAAAGTAGCAGCAGGCAAATCAAACATACAACATTAACATCCATCAAATTCTCCATCATATTATTGGCCTCCTCCTCACCTCTTCAAATTCATCCTCATCTGAGGAAGGCGACTGCTCCTCCCGGTCCACCTCATGCAAAATATAACCTTGTTGCATTGTCAGGTTATGCAGTGCACAGCAGACAATGATTATTTGTGACACTCTCTGTGGTGCATACTGAAGAGCCCCTCCTGACCGGTCAAGGCAGTGGAAGTGCATTTTCAGCATGCCAATGGTTTGTTCATTGATGGCTCTGGTGGATGCATGAACAGCATTGTACCTCTGTTCAGCAGCACTTTGGAGATGACGCTCTGGTGTCATTAACCATGTACAAAGGGGTAACCCTTGTCACCCAGGATCCAGCCGTCAACTTGGGCCGGTGCTTCAAAAATTCCTGGTAGCTGTGAGTCGCTCAAAATGTGTGAGTCGTAACAGCTCCCTGGGAAACAGGCACAGCCCTGCATGATTCTTGTCCTGTGGTTGCAAACCAGTTGAATACTCAAAAAGTGAAAGCCTTTGCGATTTGCAAATGCAGCTGGCTGGTCCCAGGGAGTTCTAATGGCCACATGAGAGCAGACGATCACCCCTTGCACCCGAGGGAAACGAGTGATGAAGTCGAAGGCCACTGACCTTGCTGACTGGCTGTCCTCGTCTAAGGGCAAATTGATTGAATCATTGGCATGATGGAATAGGGCATTGGTCACCTCTTAGATGCACCTATGAGTCGCAGCCTGTGAGATGCCACATATGTCGGCTGCTGAGCCCTGGAAAGCACCGATAGCAAAGAAATTGAGAGCAGCGGTAATTTTGAGGGAAACTGGCATGGGAATCCCACTAGAACCACACGTTTGCAGGTCATTCTGAATGATCGCACAAATTTCAGTGACCATTTCATGTGACTTCCTCAGGCGTCTCTGGCATTGACTCTTGGACGTCTGAAGGTATTTTGTCCTTGTCCTGAGGATGTTCTGACGCGTCAGCACCTGTCTTCTATGATGCCTTCCCTGAATGGCATCATTCTGAGCAGCCTCCCCATCTTGGGCTGCCTGCTGCTGGCATGGCGGCATCAACTGCTGAGTGGCAAGAGCCCTCCTCAGCCACATCCTCTGCTCGTCTTCCCGTGGTAGGAGAACAGTTGGGTGTATGAGACCCATGTTCTTGCAGCTTTGTAACTGTTAAAGTGCGACCAGCATTAAAAATTCACTTGTATTTTGCCATGGAGTTCTAGCATTGAAATAATGAGCAGGTAGCTTGTAGACAGCTCACATTGCACCCAGCCTGAAATCCACCCACCCACCGTTGGTCTGCTCGCAATCAATTTGCAAACCTTGAGTGGCCACATGGTTTACAGTATCATTTGGAAAAATGGTGCGTGTGATAACAGAGGTGAGTCTCACCACTTTCCAACTTCCTCCTGCCACATTCTAGCCTGCACCCATCACCCTTGACCCACCCAACGTTACATTACACCTTCCCTCTGTGACCCTTGAACCTCCCCCAATTACCATAGACCTTATAACTATAAACCTATACATGCCATCTGTCCCCCCTCTCCATTCCGATACCCGTGATCATCAACTTGCCAACTCTAACCCTTGATCCTCCAAAACCTGAGCTAGAAATCATTGTCAATCTGCTGTAAACACACTGCTGACTTAATTACAAGAGAAAACGCCGTCTGGAAATAAAAACATCGACTGGGAGCTCTGACAAATGTGTTGCCTGCCCGGTGCCAGGGTTAAGGGCATCTCCTCGTGGCTGGAGAGGAACCTGGAGTGGGAGGGGGAAGATCCCGTTGTAGTGGCCCATGTGGGAACCAAGGACATAGGTAGAACCAGAAATGATGTTCTGCTTAGAGAATTTGAGGAGTTAGGGTCCAAACTAAAACGCAGAAGATCAAAGGTAATCATCTCCGGATTGTTACCTGAGCCATGCGCAAATTGGCACTGGGCCAAGCAGATTAGAGAACTAAACGCATGGCTCAAAGAGTGGTGTGGGAAGAAGGGGTTTCGATTCTTGGGGCACTGGCACCAGTACTCGGAAGAGGGAGCTATTCCGTCGGAATGGGCTTCACTTGAACTGGGCTGGGACCAGTTTCCTGGCCAATCACATAACTAGGGCCATGGACAGGGCTTTAAAATAACAGAGTAGGGGGGCGGGTTTGGGTATAGGGAATTTAGAAATCCAAAGAGAGAGGTCAGGGCATAGGAGCAGGATAGTGATGTGGGTAACTCCCAACAGAATGGGACAGGAAGGGACAGAGAGTTTAACAAAAATTGTACATTGGCAAATAAGGTCATTGCAGGGAATAGAGGTTACAAAAATGAAATGGAAGTTCCTTTACATGAATGCACAAAGCATCTATAATAAGATAGATGAACTCGTGGCACGAATCGAGGTAAATGATCAAGACCTAATTGCCATTATCGAGACATGGTTACAAAGAGATCAAGGTTGGGAAATAAATATTCCAGGGTACACAATATTTCAGAGAGACAGACAGAATGGCAAAGGAGGAGGGGTAACCCTAATAGTAAAGGATGACATTAGGAATCGCAGCAGTCAGAAAACACTGGTGGAAGTAGTTTACAGGCCCCCTAACAGTAGTTATATTATTGGATAGAAAATTAAATGGGAAATTATTGGAGTATGTAAAAAAGGTAATGTATTAATTATGGGGGAGTTTAATCTGCATATAGACTGGGACAATCAAATTGGCAACAGTGGTCTAGAAGATGAATTTGGAGAATGCTTTTCTGATAGTTTCTTAGAGCTATCTTACATCTTGTATTGTGCAATGAAGTAGGGGTAATAAGCAATGTCATAGTAAAAGATCCACTGGGAAATAGTGATCATAATACCACTGAAGTTCGTGTTAAGTTTGAAAGTGACACATTTCAATCATAAACAAGAATCTTAAACTTAAACAAAGCCAATTACATAGGTATGAGGGGAGAGCTGGCGAAGGTTAATTGGGTAAATAGACTGGAAGGTATGGCAGTAAATGAACAGTGGGAAACATTTAAAGAAACAATTCAAAGGATTCAACAAAAGTACATTCCGTTCAAAAAACAAAAACTTGTCCAGAAAGACTCATCTGTGGCTCACTCAAGAAGTTAAAGAGAGTATAAGATTCTAGGAAGAGGCTTACAATGGTGCAAAAAAATAGTAGCAAGTCTGAGGATTTGGAGTGTTTTAGAAACCAGCAAAGGGCCACCAAAAAGTTGATAAAAAGGGGAAAAAAAGAATGCGAGAGTAAAATAGTCAGCAATATAAACACAGATTGTAAGAGCTTTTATAAGTACATAAAAAGGAAGAGAGTAGCTGAAGTAGACATTGGTCCCTGAGAGGCAGAGAAAGGAGAAATCTCCATAGGGAATGAGGAAATGGCAGAGACATTGAACAAATATTTTGTGTTTGTCTTCACAGTAGAAGATACAAGTTCCATACCAGAAATAGGCAGTAACCTAGGAGATAAAAAGAGTGAGGAAATTAAGGATATTGATATCAGCCAAGAAAAAGTATTGGAGAAACTTGAGGTACTACAATCTGACAAGTCCCCAGAACCAGATGGCCTACACCCTAGGGTTAGAAAAGAGATAGCTGCAGAGATAGTGGATACGCTGGCTATGATTTTCCAGAATTCCTTAGATTCAGGAATGGTCCCGTCAGATTGGAAGTTGCCAAATGTGAAGCCGCTTTTCAAGAAAGGAGGTAGAGAGAAAACAGGGAACTAGAGGCCAGTTAGTCTAACATCAGTCATTGGGAAGATGCCGGAAACCATTAATAAAGAAATTTTAAAATTGCACTTGGAAAAGCATAGTATGATTAGAACAAGTCAGCATGGTTTGACAAGTTTATTAGATGTTTTTGAGGGTGTAACTAATAGGGTAGATAAAGGGGAACCAGTAGATGTAATATACCTGGATTTCCAAAAGGCATTCGATAAGGTGCCACATAAAAGATTAATAGGCAAGATTAGGGCTCATGGTGTTGGGGGTAACATGGATAGAGGATTGGTTAACAGACAGGAAGCAGAGAGTGAGCATTAATGGGGCATTTTCAAGTTGGCAGGCAGTGAACAGTGGGTTGCTGCAAGGATCAGTGCTGGGGCCTCAGCTATTTACACTCTATATTAATGACTTGGATGAAGAAACAGAGAGTAATGAGAGTTCCGAAGAAGGGTCACTGACCCGAAACGTTAACTCTGCTTCTCTTTCCACAGATGCTGCCAGACCTGCTGAGTGGTTCCAGCATTTCTTGTTTTTATTTCAGATTTCCGGCATCTGCAGTATTTTGCTTTTATTATAGTAATGTATCTAAGTTTGCTGATGATACAAAGCTCAGTGGAAAGGTAAGCTGCGGGGATGATGTAGAGAGGCTGCAAAGAGATATAGACAGGTTAAGTGAGTGGGCAACAAGATGGCAAATGGAGTATAATGTAGGGAAGTGTGAAATTGTTCACCTTGGTCATAAAAATAGAAAAGCAGAATATTTTTTAAAAGGTGTGAAACTGTTAAGTGTTGATGTTCAGAGAGACTTGGGGGTATTCGTACAAGAAATGCACTAAGTTAACATGCAGGTGCAACAGGCTATTAGGAAGGTAAATGGCATGTTGGCCTTTATTGCAAGGGGATTAGAGTGCAGGAATAAAGAAATCTTACTAGAATTGTACAGGGCTCTGCCGAGACCGCACCTGGAATATTGTGTGCCGTTTTGGTCTCCACATTTAAGAAAGGATATACTTGCACAGGAGGCAGTGCAGTGAAGATTTACTAAATTGGTTCCTGGGCTGAAGGGGTTGTCCTATGATGAGAGGCTGAGTAAATTTGGCCTATATTCTCTGGAGTTTAGAAGAATGAGAGGCGATTTAATTGAAACATACAAGATTCTGAAAGGGCTTGATAGGGTAGAAACTGAAAGATTGTTTCCACTGGTCGAGGAATCTAAAACTCAGGGACACAGTCTCAGGATAAGAGGCCGATCATTCAGGACTGAAATTAGGAGAAATTACTACGGTTGTGAATCTTTGCAATTCTCTGAAACAGAGGGTTGTGGATGCTCCTTCATTGAATACATTTAAGACCAGGATAGATAGATTTTTGGCCTTGCAGGGAATCAAGGGATATGGGGAGTGGGCAGGAAAGTGGAATTGAAGCCCAAGATCAGCCATGATCGTATTGTATGGCGGAACAGGCTTAATGGGCCGAATGGTCTACTTCTGCTCGTATTTCTTGTGTTCTTGTGTGTGAGTGTGTGTGCGTGTCTGTGTGAGAGTGAGTGTATGTGTGTGAGAGAGTGAGAATGAGTGAGTGTGCATGTGTGTGAGTCAGTGTGTGTGTCTCTCTCTGTGACAGTGAGTGGGTTTGTGTGTGAGTGAGTGTATGTGTGTGTGAGAGTGAGTGTGTGTCTACGTGAGAGTGTGTGTGAGTCAGTACGTATGTGTGAGAGTGAGAGGGAGTGTGTATGTGTATGCGTAAGAGTGAGTGTGTGTGTGTGAGTGAGTCAGTGTGTGAGAGTGAGTGTGTGTGTGTGTGAAGAGTGAGAGAGTGTGTGTATGTGAGTGAGTGAGTGTGTGTGTGTGTGAAGAGTGTGTGTGTGAGTGAGTGTATGTGCGTGTGAGTGAGTGAGTGTGTGTGAGAGTGAGTGAGTGTATGTGTGTGCGGAAGTGAGAGAGAGTGTGTGTGTGTGAGAGTGAGAGTGTGTGTGTGTGAAGAGTGAGTGAGTGTGTGTGTATGAGTGAGTGTGTCTGTGTGAGAGTGAGAAAGCATGTGTGTATGCGTGAGAGTGTGTGTGAGGGAGTGTGTGTGTGAGAGAGGGTGAGTGAGTGTATGTGTGTGTGAGTGTGTGTGTATGTGTGAATGAGTGAGTGTGTGTGTGAGAGAGAATGAGTGTGTGTGAGAGTGACTGTGTGTGTGAAGAGTGTGTGTGTGTGAGTGTTTGTGTGTGAGAGTATGTGTGTGAGGTGTGTGTGAGTGAGTGTGTGTGTGTGTGTGAGAGAGTGAGAATGAGTGCTTGTGTGTGTGTACGTGTGTGAGTGAGTGTGAGAGTGAGTGAATGTATGTGTATATGAATGAGTGAGTGTGTTTGCGTGTGAGTGTGTGTGTGGGAGAGTGAGTGTGAGTGTGTGAGAGAGTGAGAGTGTGTATGCGAGAGAGTGAGTGTGTGAGAGAGAGTGAGTGTGTGTGTATGTCTGTGAGAGTAAGAGTGAGTTTGAGTATGTGTGAGAAAGAGTGTGAGTGAGTGTGTGTGTTTGAGAGTGTGAGTGATTGCATGTGTGTGAGAGTGTGTATGTGCGTGTGTGTGAGAGAGTGAGTGTGTGTGTGTATGAGAGTGAGAAAGCATGTGTGTATGCATGAGAGTGTGTGTGAGGGAGTGTGTGTGTGAGAGATGGTGAGTGAATGTATGTGTGTGTGAGAAAGTGTGTGTATGTATGAGTGCGTGTGTCTGTGTGTGAGAGTGAGAGAGTGTGTGTGTATGTGTGAGAGTGTGTGTGAGTGAGAATGAGAATGAGTGTGTGTGAGAGTGAGAGTGTGTGTGTGTGAGAGTGAGAGTGTGTGTGCCTGTGTCTGTGAGAGTGAATATGTGCGTGCGTGTGAGAGTGAGAGTCAGAGTTAGTGTGTGCGAGAGTAAGAATGTGTGTGTGTGAGAGAGAGCGTGTGTGTGTGAGTCTGTGTGTGTGTGTGTGTGTGTGAGTGTGTGAATGTTAGTGTGTGAGTGAGTGCGTGAGTGTGTGTGTGTATATGAGAGTCAGTGTGTGTGTGTCTCTGTGAGATTGAATGTGTGTGTGAGAGTGAGTGTGTGTATGTCGATGTGAGAATGAGTGAGTGTGTGTGTGATTGAGCGTATATGTGTGTGAGAGTGAGAGGGAGAGTGTGTGTGTATGTGTAAAAGTGAGTGTGTGTGAGAGTGAGTGAGTGTGAGTGTGTGAGAGTGAGAATGAGTGTGTGTGTGAGTGAGAGTGTGTGTGCCTGTGTCTGTGAGAGAGTCTGTGCGACAGTGAGAGTCAGAGTTAGTGTGCGTGAGAGTAAGAATGAGTGTGTGTGTGTTTGTGTGAGAGTGAGATTGAGTGTATATGTGTGAGAGAGTGAATGAGTGTATGTGTGTGTGTGTCTGTGAGAGTAAGTGTATGTGTGAGAGGGAATGAGTGTGAGTATGTGTGTGTAAGAGTGAGTGTGTGTATGTGTGTGTGTGTGAGTGTGTGTGTCTGAGAAAGTGTGAGTGAGAGTGTGTGAGAGTGTGTGAGAAAGTGTATGTGTGTGAGTGTGAGAGTGTTTGTATGTGAGTGAGAGTGAGAATGAGCATTTGTGTGTGTTCCTGTGTGAGTGTGTGTATGAGTGAATGTATGTGCATATGAGTGAGTGAGTGTTTGTGTATGAGAGTGTGTGAGAGAGTGAGAGTGGGTGTATGAGAAAGTGAGCGTGTGTGTGTGTGTGAGAGTAAGAGTGAGTTTGTGTATGTGTGAATGAAACTGAGTGTGTGAGAGTGTGAGTGTGTGTGTGTGAGAGAGTGTGTGTGTGTGAGTGAATGTGTCTTTGTGTGAGAGTGAGAGCATATATGTATGTGAAAGAGTGTGTGTGAGTGAGTGTATGTGTGAGAGAGAGTAAGAATGAGTGTGTGTGTCTGTGTGTGTTTAAGAGAGAGTATGTGTGTTTGAGAGTGAGTGTGTGTGTGTCTGTGAGAGTGAGTGTGTGTGTGAGAGAGTATGTGTGTGTGAGAGTGAGTGTGTGCATGTGTGAGAGTGAGTGAGTGTGACTGTGTATGTGTGTGTGAGTGTGTGTGAGAGTGTGTGTGTGAGTGTGTGCGAGTGAATGTGTGAGTGTGTTTGTGTGAGAGTGTGTGAAAGAGTGTGTCAGTGAGTGTGTGTGTGTGAGTGTGACTGTGTGTGTGAGTAAGTGTGTGTGTGAGTGAATGTGAGTGTGTCCGTGTGAGTAAGTGTGTGTGTGAGTGAGTGTTTGTGTGTGTGTATGAGTGAGTATGCGTGTGTATATGTGAGAGTCAGCATGTGTGTGTGTATCTCTGTGAGAGTGAGTGTGTGTGTGTGAGAGAGAGTGTGTGTGAGTGAGTGTGTGAGTGTGACTGTGTGTGTGTTTAAGTGTGTGTGTGTGAGTGAGTATTTGTGTGTGAGTGAGTGTGTTTGTGTGTGCGTGTATGTGTGAGTGAGTGTGTGTGTGTGAGTGAGTGTGTGAGCGAGTGTATGTGTGTGTGTTTATGTGTGAGTGAGTGTGTGAGTGTGACTGTGTGTGTGTTTAAGTGTGTGTGTGTGAGTGAGTATTTGTGTGTGTGAGTGTGTTTGTGTGTGCGTGTATGTGTGAGTGAGTGTGTGTGTGTGTGTAAGAGTGAGAGAGTGTGTGTGAGAGTGAGTGTGAGTGAGTGTGTGAGTGTGACTGTGTGTGTGTTTAAGTGTGTGTGTGTGAGTGAGTATTTGTGTGTGCGTGTATGTGTGAGTGAGTGTGTGAGTGAGTGAGTGTGTGAGTGAGTGTGTGAGCGAGTGTATGTGAAAGTCAGCGTGTGTGTGTGTCTTTGTGAGAGTGAGTGGGTGTGTGTGTGTGAGAGTTAGTGTATGTGTGTGTGGGAGTGAAAGTGTGTGTGTGTGTGTGAGAGCGAGTGTGTGTGTGAGTGAGTGTGTGTGTGACAGTGTGTGAGTGTGTGTGTGACAGTGTGTGAGAGTGTGTGAGTGTGTGTGTGACAGTGTGTGAGAGAGTGTGTGTGAGTGAGTGAGTGAGTGAGTGTGTATGTGTGTGTGTGAGAGCGAGAGTGTGTGTGTTAGATTATGAATGTGAGAGTGAGTGTGTGTGTGAGTGTGTGTGTGAGAGGGTGTGCGAGTGAATGTGTGTGTGTTTGTGTGTGAGTGTGTGAGTGTGTGTGTGAGTGAGTGTGTGTGTGTGTGTGTGTGTGTGTATGTGTGAGAGAGAGTAAGAATGAGTGTGTGTGTCTGTGTGTGTTTAAGAGAGAGTATGTGTGTGTGAGAGTGAGTGTGTGTGTGAGAGAGTATGTGTGTGTGAGAGTGAGTGTGTGCATGTGTGAGAGTGAGTGAGTGTGACTGTGTATGTGTGTGTGAGTGTGTGTGAGAGAGTGTGTGAGTGAGTGTGTGCGAGTGAATGTGTGAGTGTGTTTGTGTGTGAGTGTGTGTGTGCGTGTGTGTGAGAGTGTGTGAAAGAGTGTGTCAGTGAGTGTGTGTGTGTGAGTGTGACTGTGTGTGTGAGTGAATGTGAGTGTGTGTGTGTGAGAGTGTGTGAAAGAGTGTGTCAGTGTGTGTGTGTGTGAGTAAGTTTGTGTGTGAGTGAGTGTTTGTGTGTGTGTGAGTGAGTGTGTGTGTATGAGTGAGTATGCGTGTGTATATGTGAGAGTCAGCGTGTGTGTGTCTCTGTGAGAGTGAGTGGGTGTGTGTGTGAGTGGGTGTGTGTGAGTGTGTGTGTGAGAGAGAGTGTGTGTGAGTGAGTGTGTGAGTGTTTAAGTGTGTGTGTGTGAGTGAGTATTTGTGTGTGAGTGAGTGTGTTTGTGTGTGCGTGTATGTGTAAGTGAGTGTGTGTGTGTGTGTGAGTGAGTGTGTGAGCGAGTGTATGTGAAAGTCAGCGTGTGTGTGTGTCTTTGTGAGAGTGAGTGGGTGTGTGTGTGTGTGAGAGTTAGTGTATGTGTGTGTGGGAGTGAAAGAGTGTGTGTGTGTGTGAGAGTGAGTGAGTGAGTGTGTGTGTGTGAGTGAGTGTACGTGTGTGTGAGTGAGTGTGTGTGTGAGTGTGTGTGTGACAGTGTGTGAGAGAGTGTGTGTGAGTGAGTGAGTGAGTGAGTGTGTATGTGTGTGTGTGAGAGCGAGAGTGTGTGTGTTAGATTATGAATGTGAGAGTGAGTGTGTGTGTGAGAGTGTGTGCGAGTGAATGTGTGAGTGTGTTTGTGTGTGAGTGTGTGTGAGTGTGTGTGTGAGTGAGTGTGTGTGTGTGTGTGTGTGAGTGTGTTTGTGTGTGAGTGAGAGCGAGAGGGTGTGTGTTTGATTATGAATGTGAGAGTAAGTGTGTGTGTGTGTGTATGTGTGGGAGTGAGTGTGTGTGAGTGAGTGAGTGTGTGAGAGAGTGAGAGTGTTTGTGTGTGAATGAGTGTGTCTGTGTGAGAGAGTGAGAGTGTGTGTGAGTGAGCGAGAGTGTGTGTGTGAGAGTGAGAGTGTGTGTGAGAGAGTGTGTGTGAGTGAGTGTGTCTGTGTGTGACAGTGAGAGTGTTTGTTTATGTGTGAGAGTGAGTGAGTGTGTGTATGTATGAGGGTGTGAGTGTGCGTGTGTGAGTGAGTTTGTGTGAGAGTGAGAGAGTGTGTGTGTGTCTGTGTGAGTGTGTGTGTGAGAGTGAGAGAGTGTGTGTGTGAGAGAGTGAGTGTGTGTATGTGTGAAGAGTGTGTGTGAGTGAGTGTGTGCATGAGTGAGTGCAGAGTGTGTGTGTGTGTGTGAGTGAGTGTGTGTTAGAGTGAGAGTGTTCGTGTGAGTGAGTGTGTGTGTGTCAGAGAGTGAGATTGAGTGTTTATGTGTGTGAGTGTATATGTGAGAGTGAGTGTGAGAGTGAGTGAATGTATGTGTATATGAGTGAATGTGTGTGAGAGTGTGTTTGTGTGAGTGAGTGTGTGTTTGTGAGTGAGAGTCTGTGTGTATGTGTGAGAGCATGCGTGTTGTGTGAGATTGTGTGTGTGTGTATGTGGGTGAGTGAGAGTGCGTGTTTGAGTGAGTGAGTGTGTGTGTGTGAGTGAGTGTGAGTGTGTGTGTGACTGTGTGTGAGTGAGTGTTTGTGTGTGTGAGAGTGAGTGCGTAAGTATGTGAGTGTGTGTTTGGGTGAATGTGTGATAGTGTGTGAGTGTTTGGTTGAGTGTGAGTCTGAGTGTGTGGGTGTTGATCTGGGGCAGGATCAGCTATGATGGATCTTACACTTCAGCAGCTTTTTGAGACCCACACATGAAATATGGTGACTGATGCTTCCCTGAGTTCCGGCAGCAATTGGCTGAACCTTGCAGATCATTGTCACATAAAATAAAAATAAGATGTCTTATTGTGGTTTTAGGTTTTGCACTAGGCAAAGACACTGGCTACTGAACGTTGCAGACATCTGTTGCTGAGAGTTCCACTTCAGAAAGTGCAGAGGAGTTGATATCCAAGATTGGTGATCAATCCCTTGTTAATACAAAAACAAAACATTGGGAATAATGAGTTAAAAGAAATACTTTTTATATTTAATGACTAGAGTTAACCTTACCTAAGAAAGCAGCACTATGTAAATAAGGTACTGCATTAGTTTCAGATCTTAGCCTGTGGACCCGACTGGACAAGTTGTGTTCCTGGTCTGAAGCACTCTGATTGGATTCTCTGTTCAGGCCACATGCACTGAGAGTTCAGAGACTGACCTGCTATTACTGTTGCTTCTGCCAGGAACACGAGACCAGATCTCCATGGCAATATAAACCCAAGTGATCTCTTAAAAACAGGCAACTATTTTGGTTTCAGATTCTGGCAGTCTGTGGCCAACCTTTGGGAGAACAGCACAAACAAGCAGCAATCAGCTAGAGTAAAAACAAAAAAGTGCTGGAAATACTCAGCAGGTCTGGCAGTACCTGTGGAGAGAGAAGCAGAGTTAAAGTTTCAGGTCAGTGACCTTTCATCAGAACCTTGCTTCGCTCTCCACAGATGCTGCCAGACCTGCTGAGTATTTTCCAGCACTTTTTGCTTTTATTTCAGATTTTCAGCGCCTGCAGTATTTTGCTTTTATTTTAGCAGCAATCAGCTGACAGACACGATGTCGGGAGAGTGGGACAGTTTTATACGTGGAGGGTAGCAGCAATTGTACTTCACCCTGAATATTATCAAATAAAGGCTGGTCATCCCTGTCAGATTATCCATAGTTAAAGAGTGATCCCCGTGCACAGGCACTGCTGCAAGCAATCCGGGAGGATCATCCAATCCGGGAGGATCATCCAATCCGGGAGGATCATCCAAGGGGATTAGCAGTGTCGGCACTTGAAAAAAGTAAAAGCAAGAAAGAACTTGCATTTCTATAGCGCCTTTCACCACCCCAGGACATTCCAAAGTGTTTTACAACCAATGAAGCAGTTTGAAGTGTAGCCACTGTTGCAATGCAGGAAACACAGCAGGCAATTTGCGCACAGCAAGATCCCACAGCAGCAACATGATAACAGCCAGTTATGTTGATTGAGGGACAAACATCGGCCAGGCCCCAGCTGGTCTTCCAAATAGTGTCATGTGATCTTTTACGTTCACCTGAAAGGGCAGATGGGCCTCAGTAAATAGTCTCTTTGCGGGAGGGTGTAATCCAGCAGGGACCAGTATTGAGACACTTTGCTGGAGCATAATGCAAGTAGCTGGGTGATCAGTGTGTGTTAAGAGTCTGTGTAATCTAATGACGTGTTCCACTTTGAAGCTGTTGACTAAAACTGTCCTAACAACCTCATTGCGTGTGTGTCAGGATGAGACAAGCTGTTGTACATATTTAAAACAATTGACTCACCAGGTGCAGCAGTCAGATTCTTGTCTCATTCCGGTTCTGCTGGTTCCTCCATTATATTGAATGTGACACCAGCCATTCCATTGAACCTGTCCCACACAGTCACAATGCCATATTCAAGCAGCATCCCAGCCCCAGAGGCTAAGCAGTCTCCTGGGAGAGGTGAGAAATACACTTTACAAACACCAGACCAATCATATGAAGAGGGGAGGATCTGGAAAGTGCCTCCGCAATCCTTCGAGATGATCACACCGAGTCCAGGAGATTACATTGATCTCTGATTGAGATTTACATCTTGTACAAGGTGATTTCTGCACCAGGGACCACGATTGAAGTTTCACGGTGAACCCGTGCTCACTGCACCAGCCAGTGACTTGTTCCATAGAAAGGACAATTTTCATTTATATAGCACCTTCCAGCACCTCAGGACATCCCATAGTGTCTGACAGCCAATGAAGTGCAGTCACTGATGCAATGGAGGACACACAGCAGCCAATATGTGCACAGCAAGATCCCACAAACCCAACTGTGATAATGCCCAGATAATCCTTTTTAATGATGCAGGTTGATGGATAAATATCGAGCAGGCCAGACTTCCCATGCTCCTCATCAAATATTGGCACGGGATCTTTTATATCCACCTGTGAGGGCAGACGGGCCATCATGATAAAGACTGACAGGCAGCACCTCTGGCAGTGCAGCACTCAATCAGGACTGAAACCCCTCCAACAGTGCAGCACCCCCACAGTGCTGAACCCCCTCCAACAGTACAGCACCCCCACAGTACTGAATCCCCTCCACCAGGACAGCACTCCCTCAGTACTGAACCTCACCAACAGTACAGCACTCCCTCAGTACTGAACCCCCTCCAACTGTACAGCACTCCCTCAGTACTGAACCTCACCAACAGGACAGCACTCCCTCAGTACTGAACCCCCTCCAACTGTACAGCACTCCCTCAGTACTGAATCCCCTCCAACAGTACAGCACTCCCTCAGTACTGAACCTCACCAACAGGACAGCACTCCCTCAGGACTGAAACCACTCCAACATTACAGCACTCCCTCAGTCCTGAACCCCCTCCAACTGTACAGCACTCCCTCAGTACTGAACCTCACCAACAGTACAGCACTCCCTCAGTACTGAACCCCCTCCAACTGTACAGCATTCCCTCAGTACTGAATCCCCTCCAACAGTACAGCACTCCCTCAGTACTGAACCCTCTCCAACAGGACAGCACTCCCTCAGGACTGAAACCCCTCCAACCGTACAGCACTCCCTCAGTACTGAACCCCCTCCAACATTACAGCACTCCCTCAGTACTGATCCCCCTCTAACATTACAGCACTCCCTCAGTACTGAATCCCCTCCAACATTACAGCACTCCCTCAGTACTGAATCCGATCCAACATGACAGCACTCCCTCAGTACTGAATCCCCTCCAACATTACAGCGCTCCCTCAGGACTGAATCCGATCCAACATTACAGCACTCCTTCAGTACTGAATCCTCTCCAACATTACAGCACTCCCTCAGGACTGAATCCGATCCAACATTACAGCACTCCCTCAGTACTGAATCCCCTCCAACATTACAGCGCTCCCTCAGTACTGAATCCGATCCAACATGACAGCACTCCCTCAGTACTGAATCCCCTCCAACATTACAGCACTCCCTCATTACCGAATCTGATCCAACATTACGGCACTCCCTCAGTGCTGATCCCCCTCCAACAGTACAGCACTCCCTCAGTACTGATCCCCCTCCAACAGTACAGCATTCCCTCAGTACTGAAACCCCACCAACATTACAGCACTCCCTCATTACTGATCCCCCTCCAACAGTACAGCACTCCCTCAGTACTGATCCCCCTCCAACAGTACAGCATTCCGTCAGTACTGAAACCCCACCAACATTACAGCACTCCCTCAGCACTGAACCACCTCCAACATTACAGCACTCCCTCAGTGCTAATCCCACTCCAACACTACAGCACTCCGTCACTGCTGAACCCCCTCCAACAGTACAGCACTCCCTCAGTGCTCATCCCCCTCCAACAGTGCAGCACTCCCTCAGTACTGAACCCCCTCCAACAGTACAGCACTCCCTCAGTACTGAACCCCCTTAAACAGTGCAGCACTCCCCCAGTACTGATCCCGCTCCAACACGACAGCACTCCCTCAGTACTGATCCCCCTCCAACATTACAGTACTCCCTCAGTACTGAATCCCCTCCAACATTACAGCACTCCCTCAGTACTGAATCCGATCCAACATGACAGCACTCCCTCAGTACTGAATCCCCTCCAACATTACAGCGCTCCCTCAGGACTGAATCCGATCCAACATTACAGCACTCCTTCAGTACTGAATCCTCTCCAACATTACAGCACTCCCTCAGTACTGAATCCGATCCAACATTACAGCACTCCCTCAGTACTGAATCCCCTCCAACATTACAGCACTCCCTCAGTACTGAATCCGATCCAACATGACAGCACTCCCTCAGTACTGAATCCCCTCCAACATTACAGCACTCCCTCATTACCGAATCTGATCCAACATTACAGCACTCCCTCAGTACTGAATCCCCTGCAACATTACAGCATTCCCTCAGTACTGAATCCGCTCCAACATTACAGCACACCCTCAGTACTGAGTCCGATCCAACATTACAGCACTCCCTCAGTACTGAATCCCCTCCAACATTACAGCGCTCCCTCAGGACTGAATCCGATCCAACATTACAGCACTCCCTCAGTACCGAATCCTCTCCAACATTACAACACTCCCTCAGTACTGAATCCCCTCCAACATTACAGCACTCCCTCAGTACTGAATCCGATCCAACATTACAGCACTCCCTCAGTACTGAATCCCCTCCAACATTACAGCACTCCCTCAGTACTGAATCCGATCCAACATTACAGCACACCCTCAGTACTGAATCCCCTCCAACATTACAGCACTCCCTCAGTACTGAATCCCCGCAAACATTACAGCACTCCCTCAGTACTGAATCCGATCCAACATTACAGCACTCCCTCAGTACTGAATCCCCTCCAACATTACAGCACTTCCTCAGTACTGATCCCCCTCCAACAGTACAGCCCTCCCTCAGTACTGATACCCCTCCAACAGTACAGCACTCCCTCAGTACTGATACCCCTCCAACAGTACAGCACTCCCTCAGTACTGATCCCCCTCCAACAGTACAGCACTCCCTCAGTACTGATCCCCCTCCAACAGTACAGCACTCCCTCAGTACTGATCCCCCTCCAACAGTACAGCACTCCATCAGTACTGATCCCCCTGCAACAGTACATCACTTCCACAGTACTGATCCCCCTCCAAATGTACAGCACACCCTCAGTACTGATCCCCCTAGAACAGTACAGCACTCCCTCAGTACTGATCCCCCTCCAACAGTACAGCACTCCCTTGGTACTGATCCCCCTCCAACAGTACAGGACTCCCACAGTGCTGAACCCACTCCAACAGTACAGCACTCCCTCAGTACTGAACCCCCTCCAACAGTACAGCACTCCCTCAGGACTGATTCCCCTCCAACAGTACAGCACTCCCTCAGTACTGAATCCCCTCCACCAGTACAGCACTCCCTCAGTACTGAATCCCCTCCAACAGTACAGCACTCCCTCAATACTGAACCCCTCCAACAGAACAGCACTCCCTCAGTACTGAACCCCCTCCAACTGTACAGCACTCCCTCAGTACAGATCCCCCTCCAACCGTACGGCACTCCCGCTGAGCTGATCCCCCTCCAACAGTGCAGCACTCCCTCAGTACTGAATCCGATCCAACATTACAGCACTCCCTCAGGACTGAATCCGATCCAACATTACAGCAATCCCTCAGTACTGAATCCTCTCCGACATTACAGCACTCCCTCAGTACTGAGTCCCCTCCAACATTACAGGACACCCTCAGTACTGAGACCGATCCAACATTACAGCACTCACTCAGTACTGAATCCCCTCCAACATTACAGCACTCCCTCAGAACCGAATCCAATCCAACATTACAGCACTCCCTCAGTACTGAATCCCCTCCAACATTACAGCACTCCCTCAGTACTGAATCCCCTCCAACAGTACAGCACTCCCTCAGGACTGAATCCGATCCAACATTACAGCACGCCCTCAGTACTGAATCCCCTCCAACATTACAGCACTCCCTCAGTACTGAATCCCCTCCAACATTACAGCACTCCCTCAGTACTGAATCCGATCCTACATTACAGCGGTTCCTCAGTACTGAATCCGATCCAACATTACAGCACCCCCTCAGTACTGAATCCGCTCCAACATTACAGCACTCCCTCAGTACTGAATCCCCTCCAACATTACAGCACTCCCTCAGGACTGAATCCGATCCAACATTACAGCACTCCTTCAGTACTGAATCCTCTCCAACATTACAGCACTCCCTCAGTACTGAATCCGATCCAACATTACAGCACTCCCTCAGTACTGACTCCCCTCCAACATTACAGCACTCCCTCAGTACTGAATCCGATCCAACATGACAGCACTCCCTCAGTACTGAATCCCCTCCAACATTACAGCACTCCCTCATTACCGAATCTGATCCAGCATTACAGCACTCCCTCAGTACTGAATCCCCTCCAACATTACAGCATTCCCTCAGTACTGAATCCGATCCAACATTACAGCACACCCTCAGTACTGAGTCCGATCCAATATTACAGCACTCCCTCAGTACTGAATCCCCTCCAACATTACAGCGCTCCCTCAGGACTGAATCCGATCCAACATTACAACACTCCCTCAGTACTGAATCCTCTCCAACATTACAGCACTCCCTCAGTACTGAATCCCCTCCAACATTACAGCACTCCCTCAGTACTGAATCCGATCCAACATTACAGCACTCCCTCAGTACTGAATCCCCTCCAACATTACAGCACTACCTCAGTACTGAATCCGATCCAACATTACAGCACTCCCTCAGTACTGAATCTGCTCCAACATTACAGCACTCCCTCAGTACTGAATCCCCGCAAACATTACAGCACTCCCTCAGTACTGAATCCGATCCAACATTAAAGCACACCCTCAGTACTGAGTCCGATCCAACATTACAGCACTCCCTCAGTACTGAATCCCCTCCAACATTACAGCATTTCCTCAGTACTGATCCCCCTCCAACAGTACAGCCCTCCCTCAGTACTGATCCCCCTCCAACAGGACAGCACTCCCTTGGTACTGATCCCCCTCCAACAGTACAGGACTCCCACAGTGCTGAACCCACTCCAACAGTACAGCACTCCCACAGTACTGAACCCCCTCCAACAGGACAGCACTCCCTCAGGACTGATTCCCCTCCAACAGTACAGCACTCCCTCAGTACTGAATCCACTCCACCAGTACAGCACTCCCTCAGTACTGAATCCCCTCCAACAGTACAGCACTCCCTCAGTACTGAACCCCTCCAACAGTACAGCACTCCCTCAGTACTGAACCCCCTCCAACTGTACAGCACTCCCTCAGTACAGATCCCCCTCCAACCGTACGGCACTCCCGCAGAGCTGATCCCCCTCCAACAGTGCAGCACTCCCTCAGTACTGAATCCGATCCAACATTACAGCACTCCCTCAGGACTGAATCCGATCCAACATTACAGCAATCCCTCAGTACTGAATCCTCTCCGACATTACAGCACTCCCTCAGTACTGAATCCCCTCCAACATTACAGCACACCCTCAGTACTGAGACCGATCCAACATTACAGCACTCCCTCAGTACTGAATCCCCTCCAACATTACAGCACTCCCTCAGAACCGAATCCGATCCAACATTACAGCACTCCCTCAGTACTGAATCCCCTCCAACATTACAGCACTCCCTCAGTACTGAATCCCCTCCAACAGTACAGCACTCCCTCAGGACTGAATCCGATCCAACATTACAGCACGCCCTCAGTACTGAATCCCCTCCAACATTACAGCACTCCCTCAGTACTGAATCCCCTCCAACATTACAGCACTCCCTCAGTACTGAATCCGATCCTACATTACAGCGGTTCCTCAGTACTGAATCCGATCCAACATTACAGCACCCCCTCAGTACTGAATCCGCTCCAACA
This sequence comes from Heterodontus francisci, assembly GCF_036365525.1. Taxonomy (NCBI): domain Eukaryota; kingdom Metazoa; phylum Chordata; class Chondrichthyes; order Heterodontiformes; family Heterodontidae; genus Heterodontus; species Heterodontus francisci. The sequence goes on from NC_090406.1 coordinate 46,669,943, forward strand.
TGACAGCACTCCCTCAGTACTGAATCCCCTCCAACATTACAGCACTCCCTCAGGACTGAATCTGATCCAACATTACAGCACTCCCTCAGTACTGAATCCCCTCCAACATTACAGCACTCCCTCAGTACAGAATCCCCTCCAACACTACAGCACTCCCTCAGTACTGAATCCCCTCCAACATTACAGCACTCCCTCAGTACTGAATCTGATCCAACATTACAGCACTCTCTCAGTACTGAATCCCCTCCAACATTACAGCACTCCCTCAGGACTGAATCCCCTGCAACAGTACAGCACACCCTCAGTACTGAATCCGATCCAACATTACAGCACTCCCTCAGTACTGAATCCCCTCCAACATTACAGCACTCCCTCAGTACTGAATCCCCTCCAACAGTACATCACTCCCTCAGTACTGAATCGGATCCAACATTACAGCACTCCCTCAGTACTGAATCCCCTCCAACATTACAGCACTCCCTCAGTACTGAATCCCCTCCAACATTACATCACTCCCTCAGTACTGAATCCGATCCAACATGACAGTACTCCTTCAGTACTGAATCCGATCCAACATTACAGCACTCCCTCAGTACTGAATCCCCTGCAACATTACAGCACTCCCTCAATACTGAATCCGATCCAACATTACAGCACTCCCTCAGGACTGAATCCCCTCCAACATTACAGCACTCCCTCAGTACTGAATCTGATCCAACATTACAGCACTCCCTCAGTACTGAATCCCCTCCAACAGTACAGCACTCCCTCAGTACTGAATCCCCTCCAACATACAGCACTCCCTCAGTACTGAATCCGATCCAACATTGCAGCACTCCCTCAGTACTGATCCCCCTCCAACAGTCCAGCACTCCCTCAGTGCTGATCGCCCTCCAACAGTACAGCACTCCCTCACTACTGAATCCCGTCCAACAGGACAGCACTCCCTCAGTACTGAACCCCTTCAACAGCACAGCATGCCCTCAGTACTTAATCCCCTCCAACAGTACAGCACACCCTCAGTACTGATCCCCCTCCAACAGTACAGCACTCCCTCAGTACTGAATCCCCTCCAACAGTACAGCACTCCCTCAGTACTGAATCCGATCCAACATTACAGCACTCCCTCAGTACTGATCCCCCTCCAACAGTCCAGCACTCCCTCAGTGCTGATCCCCCTCCAACAGTACAGCACTCCCTCACTACTGAATCCCGTCCAACAGGACAGCACTCCCTCGGTACTGAACCCCTTCAACAGCACAGCATGCCCTCAGTACTTAATCCCCTCCAACAGTACAGCACACCCTCAGTACTGATCCCCCTCCAACAGTACAGCACTCCCTCAGTACTGAATCCCCTCCAACAGTACAGCACTCCCTCAGTACTGAATCCCCTCCAACAGTACAGCACTCCCTCAGTACTGAATCCCCTCCAACAGTACAGCACTCCCTCAGTACTGAATCCCCTCCAACAGTACAGCATTCCCTCAGTACTGATCCACCTCCAACAGTACAGCAGTCCTTCAGTACTGGACCCCCTCCAACAGGACAGCACTCCCTCAGAACTGATCCCCCTCCAACAGGACAGCACTCCCTCAGAACTGATCCCCCTCCAACAGTACAGCATTCCCTCATTACTGAATCCCCTCCAATAGTACAGCACTCCCTCAGTACTTAATCCCCTCCAACAGTACAGCATTCCCTCAGTGCTGATACCCCTCCAACAGTACAGCACTCCCTCAGGACTGTATCCCCTCCAACAGTACAGCACTCCCTCATTACTGAATCCCCTCCAACAGGACAGCACTCCCACTGTACAGAATCCCCTCCAATAGTACAGCACTCCCTCAGTACAGAATCCCCTCCAATAGTACAGCACTCCCTCAGTACTGAATCCCCTGCAACAGTACAGCACTCCCTCAGTACCGAACACCTTCAAATGTACAGTACTCGCTCAGTACTGAATCCCCTCCAACAGTACAGCACTCCCTCAGTACTGACTCCTCACCAACAGTACAGCACTCCCTCATTACTGAATCCCCTCCAACAGTACAGCACTCCCTCAGTACTGATCCGCCTCCAACAGTACAGCACTCCCTCAGTACTGAAACGCCTCCAACAGTACAGCACTCCCTCAGTACTGATTCCCCTCCAACAGTACAGCTCTCCCTCAGGACTGAATCCCCTCCAACAGTCCAGCACTCCCTCAGTACTGATCCCCCTCCAACAGTACAGCACTCCCTCAAAACTGATTCCCGCCCAACAGTACAGCACTCACTCAGTACTGATTCCCCTCCAACAGTAGAGCACTCCCTCAGTACTGATCCCCCTCCAACAGTACAGCACTCGCTCAGTACCGAAACCCCTCCAACAGTACAGCACTCCCTCAGTACTGAACCCGCTCCAACATTACAGCACTCCATCAGTACTGAATCCCCTCCAACATTACAGCACTCCCTCAGTACTGAATCCGATCCAACATTACAGCACTCCCTCAGTACCGAATCCGATCCAACATTACAGCACTGCCTCAGTACTGAATCCGATCCAACATTGCAGCACTCCCTCAGTACTGGATCCCCTCCAACATTACAGCACTCCCTCAGTACTGAATCCGATCCAACATTACAGCACTCCCTCAGTACCGAATCCGATCCAACATTACAGCACTGCCTCAGTACTGAATCCGATCCAACATTGCAGCACTCCCTCAGTACTGGATCCCCTCCAACATTACAGCACTCCCTCAGTACTGAATCCCCTCCAACATTACAGCGCTCCCTCAGTACTGAATCCCCTCCAACATTACCGCACTCCCTCAGTACTGAATCACCTCCAACATTACAGCACTCCCTCAGTACTGAATCCGATCCAACATTACAGCACTCCCTCAGTACTGAATCCCCTACAACATTACAGCACTCCCTCAGCAGTGAATCCCCTTCAACATTACAGCACTCCCTCAGTACTGAATCCCCTCCAACATTACAGCACTCCCTCAGTACTGAATCCGATCCAACATTACAGCACTCCCTCAGTCCTGAATCCCCTCCAACATTACAGCACTCCCTCAGTAATGAATCCGATCCAACATTACAGCACTCCCTCAGTACTGAATCCCCTCCAACAATACAGCAGTCCCTCAGTACTGAATCTGCTCCAACATTAGAGCACTCCCTCAGTACTGAATCCCCTCCAACAGTACAGCACTCCCTCAGTACTGAATCCCCTCCAACATTACAGCACTCCCTCAGTACTGAATCCCCTCCAACAGTACAGCCCTCCCTCAGTACTGAATCCGATCCAACATTACAGCACTCGCTCAGTACTGAATCCCGTCCAACAGGACAGCACTCCCTCAGTACTGAACCCCTTCAACAGTACAGCACTCCCTCAGTACAAATCCCCCTCCAACAGTACAGCACTCCCTCAGTACTGAATCCCCTCCAACAGTACAGCAATCCCTCAGTGCTGATCCCACTCCAACTGTACAGCACTGCCTCAGTACTGAATCCCCTCCAACAGTACAGCATTCCCTCAGTACTGATCCACCTCCAACAGTACAGCAGTCCTTCAGTACTGCACCCCCTCCAACAGGACAGCACTCCCTCAGAACTGATCCCCCTCCAACAGTACAGCATTCTCTCAGTACTGATCCCCCTCCAACACTACAGCATTCCCTCATTACTGAATCCCCTCCAATAGTACAGCACTCCCTCAGTACTGAATCCCCTCCAACAGGACAGCATTCCCTCAGTGCTGATACCCCTCCAACAGTACAGCACTCCCTCAGTACTGAATCCCCTCCAACAGGACAGCACTCGCTCAGTACTGAACCCCCTCCAACAGCACAGCACTCCCTCAGTACTGAACCCGCTCCAACAGTACAACACTCCCTCAGTACTGAATCCCCTCCAACAGTACAGCACTCCCTCAGTGCTGATCCCACTCCAACTGTACAGCACTCCCTCAGTACTGAACCCGCTCCAACAGTACAGCACGACGTCAGTACTGATCCCCCTCCAACAGGACAGCACTCCCTCAGTACTGAACCTCTTCAACAGGACAGCTCTCCCTCACTACTGAATCCCCTGCAAAAGTACAGCAATTCCTCAGTACTGAATACCCTCCAACAGTACAGCACTCCCACAGTACTGATCCCCCTCCAGCAGTGCAGCAGTACTTCAGAACTGCACCCCCTCCAACAGGACAGCACTCCCTCAGAACTGATCCCCCTCCAACAGTACAGCATTCCCTCAGTACTGATCACTCTCCAACAGTAAAGCACTCCCTCAGTACTGAATCCCCTCCAACAGTACAGCACTCCCTCAGTACTGCATCCCCTCCAACAGTACAGCACTCCCTCAGTACAGAATCCCCTCCAATAGTACAGCACTCCCTCAGTACAGAATCCCCTCCAATAGTACAGCACTCCCTCAGGACTGAACACCTTCAACAGTACAGCACTCCCTCTGTACTGACTCCCCTCCAACAATACAGCACTCCCTCTGTACTGAATCCGCTCCAACAGTACAGCACTCCCTCAGTACTGAATCCCCTCCAACATTACAGCACTCCCTCAGTACTGAATCCCCTCCAACATTACAGCACTCCCTCAGTACTGAATCCCCTCCAACAATGCAGCAGTCCCTCAGTACTGAATCTGCTCCAACATTAGAGCACTCCCTCAGTACTGAATCCCCTCCAACAGTGCAGCACTCCCTCAGGACTGAATCCCCGCCAACAGTACAGCACTCCCTCAGTACTGAATCCGATCCAACATTACAGCACTCCCTCAGTACTGATCCCCCTCCAACAGTACAGCACTCCCTCAGTGCTGATCCCCCTCCAACAGGACAGCATTCCCTCAGTACTGATCCCCCTCCAAATGTACAGCACTCCCTCAGTACTGAATCCCGTCCAACAGGACAGCACTCCCTCAGTACTGAACACCTTCAACAGCACAGCATGGCCTCAGTACTTAATCCCCTCCAACAGTACAGCACACCCTCAGTACTGATCCCCCTCCAACAGTACAGCACTCCCTCAGTACTGAATCCCCTCCAACAGTACAGCACTCCCTCAGTACTGATCCCACTCCAACTGTACAGCACTCCCTCAGTACTGAATCCCCTCCAACAGTACAGCATTCCCTCAATACTGATCCACCTCCAACAGTACAGCAGTCCTTCAGTACTGCACCCCCTCCAACAGGACAGCACTCCCTCAGAACTGATCCCCCTCCAACAGTACAGCATTCTCTCAGTACTGATCCCCCTCCAACAGTACAGCATTGCCTCATTACTGACTCCCCTCCAACAATACAGCACTCCCTCTGTACTGAATCCGCTCCAACAGTACAGCACTCCCTCAGTACTGAATCCCCTCCAACATTACAGCACTCCCTCAGTACTGAATCCCCTCCAACATTACAGCACTCCCTCAGTACTGAATCCCCTCCAACAGTGCAGCACTCCCTCAGGACTGAATCCCCGCCAACAGTACAGCACTCCCTCAGTACTGAATCCGATCCAACATTACAGCACTCCCTCAGTACTGATCCCCCTCCAACAGTACAGCACTCCCTCAGTGCTGATCCCCCTCCAACAGGACAGCACTCCCTCAGTACTGATCCCCCTCCAAATGTACAGCACTCCCTCAGTACTGAATCCCGTCCAACAGGACAGCACTCCCTCAGTACAGAACACCTTCAACAGCACAGCATGCCCTCAGTACTGAATCCCCTCCAACATTACAGCACTCCCTCAGTACTGAATCCCCTCCAACAATGCAGCAGTCCCACAGTAGTGAATCTGCTCCAACAGTACAGCACTCCCTCAGTACTGAATCCCCTCCAACATTACAGCACTCCCTCAGTACTGAATCCCCTCCAACATTACAGCACTCCCTCAGTACTGAATCCCCTCCAACATTACAGCACTCCCTCAGTACTGAATCCCCTCCAACAATACAGCAGTCCCTCAGTACTGAATCTGCTCCAACATTAGAGCACTCCCTCAGTCCTGAATCCCCTCCAACAGTGCAGCACTCCCTCAGGACTGAATCCCTGCCAACAGTACAGCACTCCCTCAGTACTGAATCCGATCCAACATTACAGCACTCCCTCAGTACTGATCCCCCTCCAACAGGACAGCACTCCCTCAGTACTGAACCCCCTCCAAATGTACAGCACTCCCTCAGTACTGAATCCCGTCCAACAGGACAGCACTCCCTCAGTACTGAACACCTTCAACAGCACAGCATGCGCTCAGTACTGATCCCCCTCCAACAGTACAGCACTCCCTCAGTACTGAATCCCCTCCAACAGTACAGCACTCCCTCAGTACTGATCCCACTCCAACTGTACAGCACTCCCTCAGTACTGATCCACCTCCAACAGTACAGCAGTCCTTCAGTACTGCACCCCCTCCAACAGGACAGCACTCCCTCAGAACTGATCCCCCTCCAACAGTACAGCATTCTCTCAGTACTGATCCCCCTCCAACAGTAGAGCATTGCCTCATTACTGAATCCCCTCCAATAGTACAGCAGTCCCTCAGTGCTGATACCCCTCCAACAGTATAGCACTCCCTCATTACTGAATCCCCTCCAACAGGACAGCACTCCCACTGTACAGAATCCCCTCCAATAGTACAGCACTCCCTCAGTACTGAATCCCCTGCAACAGTACAGCACTCCCTCAGTACTGAACACCTTCAACTGTACAGTACTCGTTCAGTACTGAATCCCCTCCAACAGTACAGCACTCCCTCAGTACTGAACACCTTCAACAGTACAGCACTCCCTCAGTACTGACTCCTCACCAACAGTACAGCACTCCCTCATTACTGAATCCCCTCCAACAGTACAGCACTCCCTCATTACTGATCCGCCTCCAACAGTACAGCACTCCCTCAGTACTGATTCCCCTCCAACAGTACAGCACTCCCTCAGGACTGAATCCCCTCCAACAGTACAGCACTCCCTCAGTACTGATCCCCCTCCAACAGTACAGCACTCCCTCAAAACTGACTCCCTCCAACAGGACAGCACTCACTCAGTACTGATTCCCCTCCAACAGTAGAGCACTCCCTCAGTACTGATCCCCCTCCAAAAGTACAGCACTCCCTCAGTACCGAAACCCCTCCAACAGTACAGCACTCTCTCTGTACTGAACCCCCTCCAACAGCACAGCACTCCCTCAGTACTGAACCCGCTCCAACATTACAGCACTCCCTCAGTACTGAATCCGATCCAACATTACAGCACTCCCTCAGCACTGAATCCCCTCCAACATTACAGCACTCCCTCAGCACTGAATCCCCTCCAACATTACAGCAATCCCTCAGTACTGAATCCGATCCAACATTGCAGCACTCCCTCGGTACTGGATCCCCTCCAACATTACAGCACTCCCTCAGTACTGAATCCCCTCCAACATTACAGCACTCCCTCAGTACTGAATCCCCTCCAACATTACAGCACTCCCTCAGTACTGAATCCGATCCAACATTACAGCACTCCCTCAGTACTGAATCCCCTCCAACATTACAGCACTCCCTCAGCAGTGAATCCCCTTCAACATTACAGCACTCCCTCAGCACTGAATCCCCTCCAATATTACAGCACTCCCTCAGTAATGAATCCGATCCAACATTACAGCACTCCCTCAGTACTGAATCCCCTCCAAAATTGCAGCACTCCCTCAGTACTGAATCCCCTCCAACAATACAGCAGTCCCTCAGTACTGAATCTGCTCCAACATTAGAGCACTCCCTCAGTACTGAATCCCCTCCAACAGTACAGCACTCCCTCAGTACTGAATCCCCTCCAACAGTACAGCACTCCCTCAGTACTGAATCCCCTCCAACATTACAGCACTCCCTCAGTACTGAATCCCCTCCAACAGTACAGCCCTCCCTCAGTACTGAATCCGATCCAACATTACAGCACTCCCTCAGTACTGATCCCCATCCAACAGTACAGCACTCCCTCAGTACTGAATCCGATCCAACATTACAGCACTCCCTCAGTACTGATCCCCATCCAACAGTACAGCACTCCCTCAGTACTGATCCCCCTCCAACAGTACAGCACTCCCTCATTACTGAATCCCCTCCAACAGTACAGCACTCCCTCAGTACTGATCCGCCTCCAACAGTACAGCACTCCCTCAGTACTGAAACGCCTCCAACAGTACAGCACTCCCTCAGTACTGATTCCCCTCCAACAGTCCAGCACTCCCTCTGTACTGATCCCCCTCCAACAGTACAGCACTCCCTCAAAACTGATTCCCGCCCAACAGTACAGCACTCACTCAGTACTGATCCCCCTCCAACAGTACAGCACACCCTCAGTACTGATCCCCCTCCAACAGTACAGCACTCCCTCAGTACTGAATCCCCTCCAACAGTACAGCACTCCCTCAGTACTAAATCCCCTCCAACATTACAGCACTCGCTCAGTACTGAATCCCCTCCAACATTACAGCACTCCCTCAGTACTGAATCCCCTCCAACAATGCAGCAGTCCCTCAGTACTGAATCTGCTCCAACATTAGAGCACTCCCTCAGTCCTGAATCCCCTCCAACAGTACAGCACTCCCTCAGTACTGAATCCGATCCAACATTACAGCACTCCCTCAGTACTGATCCCCCTCCAACAGTACAGCACTCCCTCAGTGCTGATCCCCCTCCAACAGGACAGCACTCCCTCAGTACTGAACCCCCTCCAAATGTACAGCACTCCCTCAGTACTGAATCCCGTCCAACAGGACAGCACTCCCTCAGTACTGAACACCTTCAACAGCACAGCATGCCCTCAGTACTTAATCCCCTCCAACAGTACAGCACACCCTCAGTACTGATCCCCCTCCAACAGTACAGCACTCCCTCAGTACTGAATCCCCTCCAACAGTACAGCACTCCCTCAGTACTGATCCCACTCCAACTGTACAGCACTCCCTCAGTACTGATCCACCTCCAACAGTACAGCAGTCCTTCAGTACTGATCCCCCTCCAACAGTATAGCACTCCCTCATTACTGAATCCCCTCCAACAGGACAGCACTCCCACTGTACAGAATCCCCTCCAATAGTACAGCACTCCCTCAGTACTGAATCCCCTCCAACAGTACAGCACTCCCTCAGTACTGACTGCTCACCAACAGTACAGCACTCCCTCATTACTGAATCCCCTCCAACAGTACAGCACTCCCTCAGTACTGAATCCCCTGCAACAGTACAGCACTCCCTCAGTACTGAACACCTTCAACAGTACAGCACTCCCTCAGTACTGACTCCTCACCAACAGTACAGCACTCCCTCATTACTGAATCCCCTCCAACAGTACAGCACTCCCTCAGTACTGATCCGCCTCCAACAGTACAGCACTCCCTCAGTGCTGATTCCCCTCCAACAGTACAGCACTCCCTCAGGACTGAATCCCCTCCAACAGTACAGCACTCCCTCAGTACTGATCCCCCTCCAACAGTACAGCACTCCCTCAAAACTGACTCCCTCCAACAGGACAGCACTCACTCAGTACTGATTCCACTCCAACAGTAGAGCACTCCCTCAGTACTGAACCCGCTCCAACATTACAGCACTCCCTCAGTACTGAATCCGATCCAACATTACAGCACTCCCTCAGTACTGAATCCGATCCAACATTACAGCAATCCCTCAGCACTGAATCCCCTCCAACAGTACAGCACTCCCTCAGTACTGAACCCGCTCCAACATTACAGCACTCCCTCAGTACTGAATCCGATCCAACATTGCAGCACTCCCTCAGTACTGGATCCCCTCCAACATTACAGCACTCCCTCAGTACTGAATCCCCTCCAACATTACAGCACTCCCTCAGTACTGAATCCGATCCAACATTACAGCACTCCCTCAGTACTGAATCCCGTCCAACATTACAGCACTCCCTCAGCAGTGAATCCCCTTCAACATTACAGCACTCCCTCAGCACTGAATCCCCTCCAACATTACAGCACTCCCTCAGTAATGAATCCGATCCAACATTACAGCACTCCCTCAGTACTGAATCCCCTCCAAAATTGCAGCACTCCCTCAGTACTGAATCCCCTCCAACAATACAGCAGTCCCTCAGTACTGAATCTGCTCCAACATTAGAGCACTCCCTCAGTACTGAATCCCCTCCAACAGTACAGCACTCCCTCAGTACTGAATCCCCTCCAACAGTACAGCACTCCCTCAGTACTGAATCCCCTCCAACATTACAGCACTCCCTCAGTACTGAATCCCCTCCAACAGTACAGCCCTCCCTCAGTACTGAATCCGATCCAACATTACAGCACTCCCTCAGTACTGATCCCCATCCAACAGTACAGCACTCCCTCAGTACTGAATCCGATCCAACATTACAGCACTCCCTCAGTACTGATCCCCATCCAACAGTACAGCACTCCCTCAGTACTGATCCCCCTCCAACAGTACAGCACTCCCTCATTACTGAATCCCCTCCAACAGTACAGCACTCCCTCAGTACTGATCCGCCTCCAACAGTACAGCACTCCATCAGTACTGAAACGCCTCCAACAGTACAGCACTCCCTCAGTACTGATTCCCCTCCAACAGTCCAGCACTCCCTCTGTACTGATCCCCCTCCAACAGTACAGCACTCCCTCAAAACTGATTCCCGCCCAACAGTACAGCACTCACTCAGTACTGATTCCCCTCCAACAGTAGAGCACTCCCTCAGTACTGATCCCCCTCCAACAGTACAGCACTCGCTCAGTACCGAAACCCCTCCAACAGTACAGCACTCCCTCAGTACTGAACCCGCTCCAACATTACAGCACTCCATCAGTACTGAATCACCTCCAACATTACAGCACTCCCTCAGTACTGAATCCGATCCAACATTACAGCACTCCCTCAGCACTGAATCCACTCCAACATTACAGCACTCCCTCAGTACCGAATCCGATCCAACATTACAGCACTGCCTCAGTACTGAATCACCTCCAACATTACAGCACTCCCTCAGCACTGAATCCGATCCAACATTGCAGCACTCCCTCAGTACTGGATCCCCTCCAACATTACAGCACTCCCTCAGTACTGAATCCCCTCCAACATTACAGCGCTCCCTCAGTACTGAATCCCCTCCAACATTACAGCACTCCCTCAGTACTGAATCACCTCCAACATTACAGCACTCCCTCAGTACTGAATCCGATCCAACATTACAGCACTCCCTCAGTACTGAATCCCCTCCAACATTACAGCACTCCCTCAGCAGTGAATCCCCTTCAACATTACAGCACTCCCTCAGTACTGAATCCCCTCCAACATTACAGCACTCCCTCAGTACTGAATCCAATCCAACATTACAGCACTCCCTCAGTACTGAATCCCCTCCAACATTACAGCACTCCCTCAGCAGTGAATCCCCTTCAACATTACAGCACTCCCTCAGTACTGAATCCCCTTCAACATTACAGCACTCCCTCAGTACTGAATCCCCTCCAACATTACAGCACTCCCTCAGTACTGAATCCCCTCCAACATTACAGCACTCCCTCAGCAGTGAATCCCCTTCAACATTACAGCACTCCCTCAGTACTGAATCCCCTCCAACATTACAGCACTCCCTCAGTACTGAATCCGATCCAACATTACAGCACTCCCTCAGTCCTGAATCACCTCCAACATTACAGCACTCCCTCAGTAATGAATCCGTTCCAACATTACAGCACTCCCTCAGTACTGAATCCCCTCCAACATTACAGCACTCCCTCAGTACTGAATCCCCTCCAACAATACAGCAGTCCCTCAGTACTGAATCTGCTCCAACATTAGAGCACTCCCTCAGTACTGAATCCCCTCCAACAGTACAGCACTCCTTCAGTACTGAATCCCCTCCAACAGTACAGCACTCCCTCAGTACTGAATCCCCTCCAACATTACAGCACTCCCTCAGTACTGAATCCCCTCCAACATTACAGCACTCCCTCAGTACTGAATCCCCTCCAACAATACAGCAGTCCCTCAGTACTGAATCTGCTCCAACATTAGAGCACTCCCTCAGTACTGAATCCCCTCCAACAGTACAGCACTCCTTCAGTACTGAATCCCCTCCAACAGTACAGCACTCCCTCAGTACTGAATCCCCTCCAACAGTACAGCACTCCTTCAGTACTGAATCCCCTCCAACAGTACAGCACTCCCTCAGTACTGAATCCCCTCCAACATTACAGCACTCCCTCAGTACTGAACCCCCTCCAAATGTACAGCACTCCCTCAGTACTGAATCCCGTCCAACAGGACAGCACTCCCTCAGTACTGAACACCTTCAACAGCACAGCATGCCCTCAGTACTGATCCCCCTCCAACAGTACAGCACTCCCTCAGTACTGAATCCCCTCCAACAGTACAGCACTCCCTCACTACTGATCCCACTCCAACTGTACAGCACTCCCTCAGTACTGATCCACCTCCAACAGTACAGCAGTCCTTCAGTACTGCACCCCCTCCAACAGGACAGCACTCCCTCAGAACTGATCCCCCTCCAACAGTACAGCATTCTCTCAGTACTGATCCCCCTCCAACAGTAGAGCATTGCCTCATTACTGAATCCCCTCCAATAGTACAGCAGTCCCTCAGTGCTGATACCCCTCCAACAGTATAGCACTCCCTCATTACTGAATCCCCTCCAACAGGACAGCACTCCCACTGTACAGAATCCCCTCCAATAGTACAGCACTCCCTCAGTACTGAATCCCCTGCAACAGTACAGCACTCCCTCAGTACTGAACATCTTCAACTGTACAGTACTCGCTCAGTACTGAATCCCCTCCAACAGTACAGCACTCCCTCAGTACTGAACACCTTCAACAGTACAGCACTCCCTCAGTACTGACTCCTCACCAACAGTACAGCACTCCCTCATTACTGAATCCCCTCCAACAGTACAGCACTCCCTCAGTACTGATCCGCCTCCAACAGTACAGCACTCCCTCAGTACTGATTCCCCTCCAACAGTACAGCACTCCCTCAGTACTGAATCCCCTCCAACAGGACAGCATTCCCTCAGTGCTGATACCCCTCCAACAGTACAGCACTCCCTCAGTACTGAATCCCCTCCAACAGTACAGCACTCGCTCAGTACTGAACCCCCTCCAACAGCACAGCACTCCCTCAGTACTGAACCCGCTCCAACAGTACAACACTCCCTCAGTACTGAATCCCCTCCAACAGTACAGCACTCCCTCAGTGCTGATCCCACTCCAACTGTACAGCACTCCCTCAGTACTGAACCCGCTCCAACAGTACAGCACGACGTCAGTACTGATCCCCCTCCAACAGGACAGCACTCCCTCAGTACTGAACCTCTTCAACAGGACAGCTCTCCCTCACTACTGAATCCCCTGCAAAAGTACAGCAATTCCTCAGTACTGAATACCCTCCAACAGTACAGCACTCCCACAGTACTGATCCCCCTCCAGCAGTGCAGCAGTACTTCAGAACTGCACCCCCTCCAACAGGACAGCACTCCCTCAGAACTGATCCCCCTCCAACAGTACAGCATTCCCTCAGTACTGATCACTCTCCAACAGTAAAGCACTCCCTCAGTACTGAATCCCCTCCAACAGTACAGCACTCCCTCAGTACTGCATCCCCTCCAACAGTACAGCACTCCCTCAGTACAGAATCCCCTCCAATAGTACAGCACTCCCTCAGTACAGAATCCCCTCCAATAGTACAGCACTCCCTCAGGACTGAACACCTTCAACAGTACAGCACTCCCTCTGTACTGACTCCCCTCCAACAATACAGCACTCCCTCTGTACTGAATCCGCTCCAACAGTACAGCACTCCCTCAGTACTGACTCCCCTCCAACATTACAGCACTCCCTCAGTACTGAATCCCCTCCAACATTACAGCACTCCCTCAGTACTGAATCCCCTCCAACAATGCAGCAGTCCCTCAGTACTGAATCTGCTCCAACATTAGAGCACTCCCTCAGTACTGAATCCCCTCCAACAGTGCAGCACTCCCTCAGGACTGAATCCCCGCCAACAGTACAGCACTCCCTCAGTACTGAATCCGATCCAACATTACAGCACTCCCTCAGTACTGATCCCCCTCCAACAGTACAGCACTCCCTCAGTGCTGATCCCCCTCCAACAGGACAGCACTCCCTCAGTACTGATCCCCCTCCAAATGTACAGCACTCCCTCAGTACTGAATCCCGTCCAACAGGACAGCACTCCCTCAGTACTGAACACGTTCAACAGCACAGCATGGCCTCAGTACTTAATCCCCTCCAACAGTACAGCACACCCTCAGTACTGATCCCCCTCCAACAGTACAGCACTCCCTCAGTACTGAATCCCCTCCAACAGTACAGCACTCCCTCAGTACTGATCCCACTCCAACTGTACAGCACTCCCTCAGTACTGAATCCCCTCCAACAGTACAGCATTCCCTCAATACTGATCCACCTCCAACAGTACAGCAGTCCTTCAGTACTGCACCCCCTCCAACAGGACAGCACTCCCTCAGAACTGATCCCCCTCCAACAGTACAGCATTCTCTCAGTACTGATCCCCCTCCAACAGTACAGCATTGCCTCATTACTGACTCCCCTCCAACAATACAGCACTCCCTCTGTACTGAATCCGCTCCAACAGTACAGCACTCCCTCAGTACTGAATCCCCTCCAACATTACAGCACTCCCTCAGTACTGAATCCCCTCCAACATTACAGCACTCCCTCAGTACTGAATCCCCTCCAACAGTGCAGCACTCCCTCAGGACTGAATCCCCGCCAACAGTACAGCACTCCCTCAGTACTGAATCCGATCCAACATTACAGCACTCCCTCAGTACTGATCCCCCTCCAACAGTACAGCACTCCCTCAGTGCTGATCCCCCTCCAACAGGACAGCACTCCCTCAGTACTGATCCCCCTCCAAATGTACAGCACTCCCTCAGTACTGAATCCCGTCCAACAGGACAGCACTCCCTCAGTACAGAACACCTTCAACAGCACAGCATGCCCTCAGTACTGAATCCCCTCCAACATTACAGCACTCCCTCAGTACTGAATCCCCTCCAACAATGCAGCAGTCCCACAGTAGTGAATCTGCTCCAACAGTACAGCACTCCCTCAGTACTGAATCCCCTCCAACATTACAGCACTCCCTCAGTACTGAATCCCCTCCAACATTACAGCACTCCCTCAGTACTGAATCCCCTCCAACATTACAGCACTCCCTCAGTACTGAATCCCCTCCAACAATGCAGCAGTCCCTCAGTACTGAATCTGCTCCAACATTAGAGCACTCCCTCAGTCCTGAATCCCCTCCAACAGTGCAGCACTCCCTCAGGACTGAATCCCCGCCAACAGTACAGCACTCCCTCAGTACTGAATCCGATCCAACATTACAGCACTCCCTCAGTACTGATCCCCCTCCAACAGGACAGCACTCCCTCAGTACTGAACCCCCTCCAAATGTACAGCACTCCCTCAGTACTGAATCCCGTCCAACAGGACAGCACTCCCTCAGTACTGAACACCTTCAACAGCACAGCATGCGCTCAGTACTGATCCCCCTCCAACAGTACAGCACTCCCTCAGTACTGAATCCCCTCCAACAGTACAGCACTCCCTCAGTACTGATCCCACTCCAACTGTACAGCACTCCCTCAGTACTGATCCACCTCCAACAGTACAGCAGTCCTTCAGTACTGCACCCCCTCCAACAGGACAGCACTCCCTCAGAACTGATCCCCCTCCAACAGTACAGCATTCTCTCAGTACTGATCCCCCTCCAACAGTAGAGCATTGCCTCATTACTGAATCCCCTCCAATAGTACAGCAGTCCCTCAGTGCTGATACCCCTCCAACAGTATAGCACTCCCTCATTACTGAATCCCCTCCAACAGGACAGCACTCCCACTGTACAGAATCCCCTCCAATAGTACAGCACTCCCTCAGTACTGAATCCCCTGCAACAGTACAGCACTCCCTCAGTACTGAACACCTTCAACTGTACAGTACTCGCTCAGTACTGAATCCCCTCCAACAGTACAGCACTCCCTCAGTACTGATCCGCCTCCAACAGTACAGCACTCCCTCAGTACTGATTCCCCTCCAACAGTACAGCACTCCCTCAGGACTGAATCCCCTCCAACAGTACAGCACTCCCTCAGTACTGATCCCCCTCCAACAGTACAGCACTCCCTCAAAACTGACTCCCTCCAACAGGACAGCACTCACTCAGTACTGATTCCCCTCCAACAGTAGAGCACTCCCTCAGTACTGATCCCCCTCCAAAAGTACAGCACTCCCTCAGTACCGAAACGCCTCCAACAGTACAGCACTCTCTCAGTACTGAACCCCCTCCAACAGCACAGCACTCCCTCAGTACTGAACCCGCTCCAACATTACAGCACTCCCTCAGTACTGAATCCGATCCAACATTACAGCACTCCCTCAGCACTGAATCCCCTCCAACATTACAGCACTCCCTCAGCACTGAATCCCCTCCAACATTACAGCAATCCCTCAGTACTGAATCCGATCCAACATTGCAGCACTCCCTCGGTACTGGATCCCCTCCAACATTACAGCACTCCCTCAGTACTGAATCCCCTCCAACATTACAGCACTCCCTCAGTACTGAATCCCCTCCAACATTACAGCACTCCCTCAGTACTGAATCCGATCCAACATTACAGCACTCCCTCAGTACTGAATCCCCTCCTCATTACAGCACTCCCTCAGCAGTGAATCCCCTTCAACATTACAGCACTCCCTCAGCACTGAATCCCCTCCAATATTACAGCACTCCCTCAGTAATGAATCCGATCCAACATTACAGCACTCCCTCAGTACTGAATCCCCTCCAAAATTGCAGCACTCCCTCAGTACTGAATCCCCTCCAACAATACAGCAGTCCCTCAGTACTGAATCTGCTCCAACATTAGAGCACTCCCTCAGTACTGAATCCCCTCCAACAGTACAGCACTCCCTCAGTACTGAATCCCCTCCAACAGTACAGCACTCCCTCAGTACTGAATCCCCTCCAACATTACAGCACTCCCTCAGTACTGAATCCCCTCCAACAGTACAGCCCTCCCTCAGTACTGAATCCGATCCAACATTACAGCACTCCCTCAGTACTGATCCCCATCCAACAGTACAGCACTCCCTCAGTACTGAATCCGATCCAACATTACAGCACTCCCTCAGTACTGATCCCCATCCAACAGTACAGCACTCCCTCAGTACTGATCCCCCTCCAACAGTACAGCACTCCCTCATTACTGAATCCCCTCCAACAGTACAGCACTCCCTCAGTACTGATCCGCCTCCAACAGTACAGCACTCCCTCAGTACTGAAACGCCTCCAACAGTACAGCACTCCCTCAGTACTGATTCCCCTCCAACAGTCCAGCACTCCCTCTGTACTGATCCCCCTCCAACAGTACAGCACTCCCTCAAAACTGATTCCCGCCCAACAGTACAGCACTCACTCAGTACTGATCCCCCTCCAACAGTACAGCACACCCTCAGTACTGATCCCCCTCCAACAGTACAGCACTCCCTCAGTACTGAATCCCCTCCAACAGTACAGCACTCCCTCAGTACTGAATCCCCTCCAACATTACAGCACTCGCTCAGTACTGAATCCCCTCCAACATTACAGCACTCCCTCAGTACTGAATCCCCTCCAACAATGCAGCAGTCCCTCAGTACTGAATCTGCTCCAACATTAGAGCACTCCCTCAGTCCTGAATCCCCTCCAACAGTACAGCACTCCCTCAGTACTGAATCCGATCCAACATTACAGCACTCCCTCAGTACTGATCCCCCTCCAACAGTACAGCACTCCCTCAGTGCTGATCCCCCTCCAACAGGACAGCACTCCCTCAGTACTGAACCCCCTCCAAATGTACAGCACTCCCTCAGTACTGAATCCCGTCCAACAGGACAGCACTCCCTCAGTACTGAACACCTTCAACAGCACAGCATGCCCTCAGTACTTAATCCCCTCCAACAGTACAGCACACCCTCAGTACTGATCCCCCTCCAACAGTACAGCACTCCCTCAGTACTGAATCCCCTCCAACAGTACAGCACTCCCTCAGTACTGATCCCACTCCAACTGTACAGCACTCCCTCAGTACTGATCCACCTCCAACAGTACAGCAGTCCTTCAGTACTGATCCCCCTCCAACAGTATAGCACTCCCTCATTACTGAATCCCCTCCAACAGGACAGCACTCCCACTGTACAGAATCCCCTCCAATAGTACAGCACTCCCTCAGTACTGAATCCCCTCCAACAGTACAGCACTCCCTCAGTACTGACTGCTCACCAACAGTACAGCACTCCCTCATTACTGAATCCCCTCCAACAGTACAGCACTCCCTCAGTACTGAATCCCCTGCAACAGTACAGCACTCCCTCAGTACTGAACACCTTCAACAGTACAGCACTCCCTCAGTACTGACTCCTCACCAACAGTACAGCACTCCCTCATTACTGAATCCCCTCCAACAGTACAGCACTCCCTCAGTACTGATCCGCCTCCAACAGTACAGCACTCCCTCAGTGCTGATTCCCCTCCAACAGTACAGCACTCCCTCAGGACTGAATCCCCTCCAACAGTACAGCACTCCCTCAGTACTGATCCCCCTCCAACAGTACAGCACTCCCTCAAAACTGACTCCCTCCAACAGGACAGCACTCACTCAGTACTGATTCCACTCCAACAGTAGAGCACTCCCTCAGTACTGAACCCGCTCCAACATTACAGCACTCCCTCAGTACTGAATCCGATCCAACATTACAGCACTCCCTCAGTACTGAATCCGATCCAACATTACAGCACTCCCTCAGCACTGAATCCCCTCCAACAGTACAGCACTCCCTCAGTACTGAACCCGCTCCAACATTACAGCACTCCCTCAGTACTGAATCCGATCCAACATTGCAGCACTCCCTCAGTACTGGATCCCCTCCAACATTACAGCACTCCCTCAGTACTGAATCCCCTCCAACATTACAGCACTCCCTCAGTACTGAATCCCCTCCAACATTACAGCACTCCCTCAGTACTGAATCAACTCCAACATTGCAGCACTCCCTCAGTACTGAATCCGATCCAACATTACAGCACTCCCTCAGTACTGAATCCCCTCCAACATTACAGCACTCCCTCAGCAGTGAATCCCCTTCAACATTACAGCACTCCCTCAGCACTGAATCCCCTCCAACATTACAGCACTCCCTCAGTAATGAATCCGATCCAACATTACAGCACTCCCTCAGTACTGAATCCCCTCCAAAATTGCAGCACTCCCTCAGTACTGAATCCCCTCCAACAATACAGCAGTCCCTCAGTACTGAATCTGCTCCAACATTAGAGCACTCCCTCAGTACTGAATCCCCTCCAACAGTACAGCACTCCCTCAGTACTGAATCCCCTCCAACAGTACAGCACTCCCTCAGTACTGAATCCCCTCCAACATTACAGCACTCCCTCAGTACTGAATCCCCTCCAACAGTACAGCCCTCCCTCAGTACTGAATCCGATCCAACATTACAGCACTCCCTCAGTACTGATCCCCATCCAACAGTACAGCACTCCCTCAGTACTGAATCCGATCCAACATTACAGCACTCCCTCAGTACTGATCCCCATCCAACAGTACAGCACTCCCTCAGTACTGATCCCCCTCCAACAGTACAGCACTCCCTCATTACTGAATCCCCTCCAACAGTACAGCACTCCCTCAGTACTGATCCGCCTCCAACAGTACAGCACTCCATCAGTACTGAAACGCCTCCAACAGTACAGCACTCCCTCAGTACTGATTCCCCTCCAACAGTCCAGCACTCCCTCTGTACTGATCCCCCTCCAACAGTACAGCACTCCCTCAAAACTGATTCCCGCCCAACAGTACAGCACTCACTCAGTACTGATTCCCCTCCAACAGTAGAGCACTCCCTCAGTACTGATCCCCCTCCAACAGTACAGCACTCGCTCAGTACCGAAACCCCTCCAACAGTACAGCACTCCCTCAGTACTGAACCCGCTCCAACATTACAGCACTCCATCAGTACTGAATCACCTCCAACATTACAGCACTCCCTCAGTACTGAATCCGATCCAACATTACAGCACTCCCTCAGCACTGAATCCACTCCAACATTACAGCACTCCCTCAGTACCGAATCCGATCCAACATTACAGCACTGCCTCAGTACTGAATCACCTCCAACATTACAGCACTCCCTCAGCACTGAATCCGATCCAACATTGCAGCACTCCCTCAGTACTGGATCCCCTCCAACATTACAGCACTCCCTCAGTACTGAATCCCCTCCAACATTACAGCGCTCCCTCAGTACTGAATCCCCTCCAACATTACAGCACTCCCTCAGTACTGAATCACCTCCAACATTACAGCACTCCCTCAGTACTGAATCCGATCCAACATTACAGCACTCCCTCAGTACTGAATCCCCTCCAACATTACAGCACTCCCTCAGCAGTGAATCCCCTTCAACATTACAGCACTCCCTCAGTACTGAATCCCCTCCAACATTACAGCACTCCCTCAGTACTGAATCCAATCCAACATTACAGCACTCCCTCAGTACTGAATCCCCTCCAACATTACAGCACTCCCTCAGCAGTGAATCCCCTTCAACATTACAGCACTCCCTCAGTACTGAATCCCCTTCAACATTACAGCACTCCCTCAGTACTGAATCCCCTCCAACATTACAGCACTCCCTCAGTACTGAATCCCCTCCAACATTACAGCACTCCCTCAGCAGTGAATCCCCTTCAACATTACAGCACTCCCTCAGTACTGAATCCCCTCCAACATTACAGCACTCCCTCAGTACTGAATCCGATCCAACATTACAGCACTCCCTCAGTACTGATCCCCATCCAACAGTACAGCACTCCCTCAGTACTGAATCCGATCCAACATTACAGCACTCCCTCAGTACTGATCCCCATCCAACAGTACAGCACTCCCTCAGTACTGATCCCCCTCCAACAGTACAGCACTCCCTCATTACTGAATCCCCTCCAACAGTACAGCACTCCCTCAGTACTGATCCGCCTCCAACAGTACAGCACTCCATCAGTACTGAAACGCCTCCAACAGTACAGCACTCCCTCAGTACTGATTCCCCTCCAACAGTCCAGCACTCCCTCTGTACTGATCCCCCTCCAACAGTACAGCACTCCCTCAAAACTGATTCCCGCCCAACAGTACAGCACTCACTCAGTACTGATTCCCCTCCAACAGTAGAGCACTCCCTCAGTACTGATCCCCCTCCAACAGTACAGCACTCGCTCAGTACCGAAACCCCTCCAACAGTACAGCACTCCCTCAGTACTGAACCCGCTCCAACATTACAGCACTCCATCAGTACTGAATCACCTCCAACATTACAGCACTCCCTCAGTACTGAATCCGATCCAACATTACAGCACTCCCTCAGCACTGAATCCACTCCAACATTACAGCACTCCCTCAGTACCGAATCCGATCCAACATTACAGCACTGCCTCAGTACTGAATCACCTCCAACATTACAGCACTCCCTCAGCACTGAATCCGATCCAACATTGCAGCACTCCCTCAGTACTGGATCCCCTCCAACATTACAGCACTCCCTCAGTACTGAATCCCCTCCAACATTACAGCGCTCCCTCAGTACTGAATCCCCTCCAACATTACAGCACTCCCTCAGTACTGAATCACCTCCAACATTACAGCACTCCCTCAGTACTGAATCCGATCCAACATTACAGCACTCCCTCAGTACTGAATCCCCTCCAACATTACAGCACTCCCTCAGCAGTGAATCCCCTTCAACATTACAGCACTCCCTCAGTACTGAATCCCCTCCAACATTACAGCACTCCCTCAGTACTGAATCCAATCCAACATTACAGCACTCCCTCAGTACTGAATCCCCTCCAACATTACAGCACTCCCTCAGCAGTGAATCCCCTTCAACATTACAGCACTCCCTCAGTACTGAATCCCCTTCAACATTACAGCACTCCCTCAGTACTGAATCCCCTCCAACATTACAGCACTCCCTCAGTACTGAATCCCCTCCAACATTACAGCACTCCCTCAGCAGTGAATCCCCTTCAACATTACAGCACTCCCTCAGTACTGAATCCCCTCCAACATTACAGCACTCCCTCAGTACTGAATCCGATCCAACATTACAGCACTCCCTCAGTCCTGAATCACCTCCAACATTACAGCACTCCCTCAGTAATGAATCCGTTCCAACATTACAGCACTCCCTCAGTACTGAATCCCCTCCAACATTACAGCACTCCCTCAGTACTGAATCCCCTCCAACAATACAGCAGTCCCTCAGTACTGAATCTGCTCCAACATTAGAGCACTCCCTCAGTACTGAATCCCCTCCAACAGTACAGCACTCCTTCAGTACTGAATCCCCTCCAACAGTACAGCACTCCCTCAGTACTGAATCCCCTCCAACATTACAGCACTCCCTCAGTACTGAATCCCCTCCAACATTACAGCACTCCCTCAGTACTGAATCCCCTCCAACAATACAGCAGTCCCTCAGTACTGAATCTGCTCCAACATTAGAGCACTCCCTCAGTACTGAATCCCCTCCAACAGTACAGCACTCCTTCAGTACTGAATCCCCTCCAACAGTACAGCACTCCCTCAGTACTGAATCCCCTCCAACAGTACAGCACTCCTTCAGTACTGAATCCCCTCCAACAGTACAGCACTCCCTCAGTACTGAATCCCCTCCAACATTACAGCACTCCCTCAGTACTGAACCCCCTCCAAATGTACAGCACTCCCTCAGTACTGAATCCCGTCCAACAGGACAGCACTCCCTCAGTACTGAACACCTTCAACAGCACAGCATGCCCTCAGTACTGATCCCCCTCCAACAGTACAGCACTCCCTCAGTACTGAATCCCCTCCAACAGTACAGCACTCCCTCACTACTGATCCCACTCCAACTGTACAGCACTCCCTCAGTACTGATCCACCTCCAACAGTACAGCAGTCCTTCAGTACTGCACCCCCTCCAACAGGACAGCACTCCCTCAGAACTGATCCCCCTCCAACAGTACAGCATTCTCTCAGTACTGATCCCCCTCCAACAGTAGAGCATTGCCTCATTACTGAATCCCCTCCAATAGTACAGCAGTCCCTCAGTGCTGATACCCCTCCAACAGTATAGCACTCCCTCATTACTGAATCCCCTCCAACAGGACAGCACTCCCACTGTACAGAATCCCCTCCAATAGTACAGCACTCCCTCAGTACTGAATCCCCTGCAACAGTACAGCACTCCCTCAGTACTGAACATCTTCAACTGTACAGTACTCGCTCAGTACTGAATCCCCTCCAACAGTACAGCACTCCCTCAGTACTGAACACCTTCAACAGTACAGCACTCCCTCAGTACTGACTCCTCACCAACAGTACAGCACTCCCTCATTACTGAATCCCCTCCAACATTACAGCACTCCCTCAGTACTGAATCCCCTCCAACATTACAGCACTCCCTCAGTACTGAATCCGATCCAACATTACAGCACTCCCTCAGTACTGAATCCCCTCCAACATTACAGCACTCCCTCAGCAGTGAATCCCCTTCAACATTACAGCACTCCCTCAGCACTGAATCCCCTCCAACATTACAGCACTCCCTCAGTAATGAATCCGATCCAACATTACAGCACTCCCTCAGTACTGAACCCGCTCCAACATTACAGCACTCCATCAGTACTGAATCACCTCCAACATTACAGCACTCCCTCAGTACTGAATCCGATCCAACATTACAGCACTCCCTCAGCACTGAATCCACTCCAACATTACAGCACTCCCTCAGTACCGAATCCGATCCAACATTACAGCACTGCCTCAGTACTGAATCACCTCCAACATTACAGCACTCCCTCAGCACTGAATCCGATCCAACATTGCAGCACTCCCTCAGTACTGGATCCCCTCCAACATTACAGCACTCCCTCAGTACTGAATCCCCTCCAACATTACAGCGCTCCCTCAGTACTGAATCCCCTCCAACATTACAGCACTCCCTCAGTACTGAATCACCTCCAACATTACAGCACTCCCTCAGTACTGAATCCGATCCAACATTACAGCACTCCCTCAGTACTGAATCCCCTCCAACATTACAGCACTCCCTCAGCAGTGAATCCCCTTCAACATTACAGCACTCCCTCAGTACTGAATCCCCTCCAACATTACAGCACTCCCTCAGTACTGAATCCAATCCAACATTACAGCACTCCCTCAGTACTGAATCCCCTCCAACATTACAGCACTCCCTCAGCAGTGAATCCCCTTCAACATTACAGCACTCCCTCAGTACTGAATCCCCTTCAACATTACAGCACTCCCTCAGTACTGAATCCCCTCCAACATTACAGCACTCCCTCAGTACTGAATCCCCTCCAACATTACAGCACTCCCTCAGCAGTGAATCCCCTTCAACATTACAGCACTCCCTCAGTACTGAATCCCCTCCAACATTACAGCACTCCCTCAGTACTGAATCCGATCCAACATTACAGCACTCCCTCAGTCCTGAATCACCTCCAACATTACAGCACTCCCTCAGTAATGAATCCGTTCCAACATTACAGCACTCCCTCAGTACTGAATCCCCTCCAACATTACAGCACTCCCTCAGTACTGAATCCCCTCCAACAATACAGCAGTCCCTCAGTACTGAATCTGCTCCAACATTAGAGCACTCCCTCAGTACTGAATCCCCTCCAACAGTACAGCACTCCTTCAGTACTGAATCCCCTCCAACAGTACAGCACTCCCTCAGTACTGAATCCCCTCCAACATTACAGCACTCCCTCAGTACTGAATCCCCTCCAACATTACAGCACTCCCTCAGTACTGAATCCCCTCCAACAATACAGCAGTCCCTCAGTACTGAATCTGCTCCAACATTAGAGCACTCCCTCAGTACTGAATCCCCTCCAACAGTACAGCACTCCTTCAGTACTGAATCCCCTCCAACAGTACAGCACTCCCTCAGTACTGAATCCCCTCCAACAGTACAGCACTCCTTCAGTACTGAATCCCCTCCAACAGTACAGCACTCCCTCAGTACTGAATCCCCTCCAACATTACAGCACTCCCTCAGTACTGAACCCCCTCCAAATGTACAGCACTCCCTCAGTACTGAATCCCGTCCAACAGGACAGCACTCCCTCAGTACTGAACACCTTCAACAGCACAGCATGCCCTCAGTACTGATCCCCCTCCAACAGTACAGCACTCCCTCAGTACTGAATCCCCTCCAACAGTACAGCACTCCCTCACTACTGATCCCACTCCAACTGTACAGCACTCCCTCAGTACTGATCCACCTCCAACAGTACAGCAGTCCTTCAGTACTGCACCCCCTCCAACAGGACAGCACTCCCTCAGAACTGATCCCCCTCCAACAGTACAGCATTCTCTCAGTACTGATCCCCCTCCAACAGTAGAGCATTGCCTCATTACTGAATCCCCTCCAATAGTACAGCAGTCCCTCAGTGCTGATACCCCTCCAACAGTATAGCACTCCCTCATTACTGAATCCCCTCCAACAGGACAGCACTCCCACTGTACAGAATCCCCTCCAATAGTACAGCACTCCCTCAGTACTGAATCCCCTGCAACAGTACAGCACTCCCTCAGTACTGAACATCTTCAACTGTACAGTACTCGCTCAGTACTGAATCCCCTCCAACAGTACAGCACTCCCTCAGTACTGAACACCTTCAACAGTACAGCACTCCCTCAGTACTGACTCCTCACCAACAGTACAGCACTCCCTCATTACTGAATCCCCTCCAACATTACAGCACTCCCTCAGTACTGAATCCCCTCCAACATTACAGCACTCCCTCAGTACTGAATCCGATCCAACATTACAGCACTCCCTCAGTACTGAATCCCCTCCAACATTACAGCACTCCCTCAGCAGTGAATCCCCTTCAACATTACAGCACTCACTCAGCACTGAATCCCCTCCAACATTACAGCACTCCCTCAGTAATGAATCCGATCCAACATTACAGCACTCCCTCAGTACTGAATCCCCTCCAAAATTGCAGCACTCCCTCAGTACTGAATCCCCTCCAACAATACAGCAGTCCCTCAGTACTGAATCTGCTCCAACATTAGAGCACTCCCTCAGTACTGAATCCCCTCCAACAGTACAGCACTCCCTCAGTACTGAATCCCCTCCAACAGTACAGCACTCCCTCAGTACTGAATCCCCTCCAACATTACAGCACTCCCTCAGTACTGAATCCCCTCCAACAGTACAGCCCTCCCTCAGTACTGAATCCGATCCAACATTACAGCACTCCCTCAGTACTGATCCCCATCCAACAGTACAGCACTCCCTCAGTACTGAATCCGATCCAACATTACAGCACTCCCTCAGTACTATCCCCATCCAACAGTACAGCACTCCCTCAGTACTGATCCCCCTCCAACAGTACAGCACTCCCTCATTACTGAATCCCCTCCAACAGTACAGCACTCCCTCAGTACTGATCCGCCTCCAACAGTACAGCACTCCCTCAGTACTGAAACGCCTCCAACAGTACAGCACTCCCTCAGTACTGATTCCCCTCCAACAGTCCAGCACTCCCTCTGTACTGATCCCCCTCCAACAGTACAGCACTCCCTCAAAACTGATTCCCGCCCAACAGTACAGCACTCACTCAGTACTGATCCCCCTCCAACAGTACAGCACACCCTCAGTACTGATCCCCCTCCAACAGTACAGCACTCCCTCAGTACTGAATCCCCTCCAACAGTACAGCACTCCCTCAGTACTGAATCCCCTCCAACATTACAGCACTCCCTCAGTACTGAATCCCCTCCAACATTACAGCACTCCCTCAGTACTGAATCCCCTCCAACAATGCAGCAGTCCCTCAGTACTGAATCTGCTCCAACATTAGAGCACTCCCTCAGTCCTGAATCCCCTCCAACAGTACAGCACTCCCTCAGTACTGAATCCGATCCAACATTACAGCACTCCCTCAGTACTGATCCCCCTCCAACAGTACAGCACTCCCTCAGTGCTGATCCCCCTCCAACAGGACAGCACTCCCTCAGTACTGAACCCCCTCCAAATGTACAGCACTCCCTCAGTACTGAATCCCGTCCAACAGGACAGCACTCCCTCAGTACTGAACACCTTCAACAGCACAGCATGCCCTCAGTACTTAATCCCCTCCAACAGTACAGCACACCCTCAGTACTGATCCCCCTCCAACAGTACAGCACTCCCTCAGTACTGAATCCCCTCCAACAGGACAGCACTCCCTCAGTACTGATCCCACTCCAACTGTACAGCACTCCCTCAGTACTGATCCACCTCCAACAGTACAGCATTCCCTCAGTACTGATCCCCCTCCAACAGTATAGCACTCCCTCATTACTGAATCCCCTCCAACAGGACAGCACTCCCACTGGACAGAATCCCCTCCAATAGTACAGCACTCCCTCAGTACTGAATCCCCTCCAACAGTACAGCACTCCCTCAGTACTGACTGCTCACCAACAGTACAGCACTCCCTCATTACTGAATCCCCTCCAACAGTACAGCACTCCCTCAGTACTGAATCCCCTGCAACAGTACAGCACTCCCTCAGTACTGAACACCTTCAACAGTACAGCACTCCCTCAGTACTGACTCCTCACCAACAGTACAGCACTCCCTCATTACTGAATCCCCTCCAACAGTACAGCACTCCCTCAGTACTGATCCGCCTCCAACAGTACAGCACTCCCTCAGTGCTGATTCCCCTCCAACAGTACAGCACTCCCTCAAAACTGACTCCCTCCAACAGGACAGCACTCACTCAGTACTGATTCCCCTCCAACAGTAGAGCACTCCCTCAGTACTGAACCCGCTCCAACATTACAGCACTCCCTCAGTACTGAATCCGATCCAACATTACAGCACTCCCTCAGTACTGAATCCGATCCAACATTACAGCACTCCCTCAGTACTGAATCCGATCCAACATTACAGCACTCCCTCAGTACTGAATCCCCTCCAACATTACAGCACTCCCTCAGGACTGAATCAACTCCAACATTGCAGCACTCCCTCAGTACTGAATCCGATCCAACATTACAGCACTCCCTCAGTACTGAATCCCCTCCAACATTACAGCACTCCCTCAGCAGTGAATCCCCTTCAACATTACAGCACTCCCGCAGCACTGAATCCCCTCCAACATTACAGCACTCCCTCAGTAATGAATCCGATCCAACATTACAGCACTCCCTCAGTACTGAATCCCCTCCAAAATTGAATCACTCCCTCAGTACTGAATCCCCTCCAACAATACAGCAGTCCCTCAGTACTGAATCTGCTCCAACATTAGAGCACTCCCTCAGTACTGAATCCCCTCCAACAGTACAGCACTCCCTCAGTACTGAATCCCCTCCAACAGTACAGCACTCCCTCAGTACTGAATCCCCTCCAACATTACAGCACTCCCTCAGTACTGAATCCCCTCCAACAGTACAGCCCTCCCTCAGTACTGAATCCGATCCAACATTACAGCACTCCCTCAGTACTGATCCCCATCCAACAGTACAGCACTCCCTCAGTACTGAATCCGATCCAACATTACAGCACTCCCTCAGTACTGATCCCCATCCAACAGTACAGCACTCCCTCAGTACTGATCCCCCTCCAACAGTACAGCACTCCCTCATTACTGAATCCCCTCCAACAGTACAGCACTCCCTCAGTACTGATCCGCCTCCAACAGTACAGCACTCCATCAGTACTGAAACGCCTCCAACAGTACAGCACTCCCTCAGTACTGATTCCCCTCCAACAGTCCAGCACTCCCTCTGTACTGATCCCCCTCCAACAGTACAGCACTCCCTCAAAACTGATTCCCGCCCAACAGTACAGCACTCCCTCAGTACTGATCCCCATCCAACAGTACAGCACTCCCTCAGTACTGAATCCGATCCAACATTACAGCACTCCCTCAGTACTGATCCCCATCCAACAGTACAGCACTCCCTCAGTACTGATCCCCCTCCAACAGTACAGCACTCCCTCATTACTGAATCCCCTCCAACAGTACAGCACTCCCTCAGTACTGATCCGCCTCCAACAGTACAGCACTCCATCAGTACTGAAACGCCTCCAACAGTACAGCACTCCCTCAGTACTGATCCCCCTCCAACAGTCCAGCACTCCCTCTGTACTGATCCCCCTCCAACAGTACAGCACTCCCTCAAAACTGATTCCCGCCCAACAGTACAGCACTCACTCAGTACTGATCCCCCTCCAACAGTACAGCACACCCTCAGTACTGATCCCCCTCCAACAGTACAGCACTCCCTCAGTACTGAATCCCCTCCAACAGTACAGCACTCCCTCAGTACTGAATCCCCTCCAACATTACAGCACTCCCTCAGTACTGAATCCCCTCCAACATTACAGCACTCCCTCAGTACTGAATCCCCTCCAACAATGCAGCAGTCCCTCAGTACTGAATCTGCTCCAACATTAGAGCACTCCCTCAGTCCTGAATCCCCTCCAACAGTACAGCACTCCCTCAGTACTGAATCCGATCCAACATTACAGCACTCCCTCAGTACTGAATCCCCTCCAACAGTACAGCACTCCCTCAGTACTGATCCCACTCCAACTGTACAGCACTCCCTCAGTACTGATCCACCTCCAACAGTACAATATTCAGTATATTCACACCTAATCTGTACTAATGCTTTGTCTTTCAACACACCATTAACATATTGTTTGCCTTTGCTCCATGACCTTTTGGTCAGCTATGTGGCCTGGTCCAATCTGCACCTTCTCCTTTGTTATCTCTTGCCCAACCCCCACCTCACTTGTTTATAATCTGTGACTTTTCTAATATTTGTCAGTTCCGAAGAAGGGTCACTGACCCGAAACGTTAACTCTGCTTCTCTTTCCACAGATGCTGCCAGACCTGCTGAGTGAATCCAGCATTTCTTGTTTTTATTACAGCACTCCCTCAGTACTGATCCCCCTCCAACAGTACAGCACTCCCTCAGTGCTGATCCCCCTCCAACAGGACAGCACTCCCTCAGTACTGAACCCCCTCCAAATGTACAGCACTCCCTCAGTACTGAATCCCGTCCAACAGGACAGCACTCCCTCAGTACTGAACACCTTCAACAGCACAGCATGCCCTCAGTACTTAATCCCCTCCAACAGTACAGCACACCCTCAGTACTGATCCCCCTCCAACAGTACAGCACTCCCTCAGTACTGAATCCCCTCCAACAGTACAGCACTCCCTCAGTACTGATCCCACTCCAACTGTACAGCACTCCCTCAGTACTGATCCACCTCCAACAGTACAGCAGTCCTTCAGTACTGATCCCCCTCCAACAGTATAGCACTCCCTCATTACTGAATCCCCTCCAACAGGACAGCACTCCCACTGTACAGAATCCCCTCCAACAGTACAGCACTCCCTCAGTACTGAATCCCCTGCAACAGTACAGCACTCCCTCAGTACTGAACACCTTCAACAGTACAGCACTCCCTCAGTACTGACTCCTCACC
The DNA here is from genome assembly GCF_036365525.1 of Heterodontus francisci. Taxonomy (NCBI): domain Eukaryota; kingdom Metazoa; phylum Chordata; class Chondrichthyes; order Heterodontiformes; family Heterodontidae; genus Heterodontus; species Heterodontus francisci. The sequence goes on from NC_090406.1 coordinate 46,700,614, forward strand.
AACAGTACAGCACTCCCTCATTACTGAATCCCCTCCAACAGTACAGCACTCCCTCAGTACTGATCCGCCTCCAACAGTACAGCACTCCCTCAGTGCTGATTCCCCTCCAACAGTACAGCACTCCCTCAGGACTGAATCCCCTCCAACAGTACAGCACTCCCTCAGTACTGATCCCCCTCCAACAGTACAGCACTCCCTCAAAACTGACTCCCTCCAACAGGACAGCACTCACTCAGTACTGATTCCCCTCCAACAGTAGAGCACTCCCTCAGTACTGAACCCGCTCCAACATTACAGCACTCCCTCAGTACTGAATCCGATCCAACATTACAGCACTCCCTCAGTACTGAATCCGATCCAACATTACAGCACTCCCTCAGCACTGAATCCCCTCCAACAGTACAGCACTCCCTCAGTACTGAACCCGCTCCAACATTACAGCACTCCCTCAGTACTGAATCCGATCCAACATTGCAGCACTCCCTCAGTACTGGATCCCCTCCAACATTACAGCACTCCCTCAGTACTGAATCCCCTCCAACATTACAGCACTCCCTCAGTACTGAATCCCCTCCAACATTACAGCACTCCCTCAGTACTGAATCAACTCCAACATTGCAGCACTCCCTCAGTACTGAATCCGATCCAACATTACAGCACTCCCTCAGTACTGAATCCCCTCCAACATTACAGCACTCCCTCAGCAGTGAATCCCCTTCAACATTACAGCACTCCCTCAGCACTGAATCCCCTCCAATATTACAGCACTCCCTCAGTAATGAATCCGATCCAACATTACAGCACTCCCTCAGTACTGAATCCCCTCCAAAATTGCAGCACTCCCTCAGTACTGAATCCCCTCCAACAATACAGCAGTCCCTCAGTACTGAATCTGCTCCAACATTAGAGCACTCCCTCAGTACTGAATCCCCTCCAACAGTACAGCACTCCCTCAGTACTGAATCCCCTCCAACAGTACAGCACTCCCTCAGTACTGAATCCCCTCCAACATTACAGCACTCCCTCAGTACTGAATCCCCTCCAACAGTACAGCCCTCCCTCAGTACTGAATCCGATCCAACATTACAGCACTCCCTCAGTACTGATCCCCATCCAACAGTACAGCACTCCCTCAGTACTGAATCCGATCCAACATTACAGCACTCCCTCAGTACTGATCCCCATCCAACAGTACAGCACTCCCTCAGTACTGATCCCCCTCCAACAGTACAGCACTCCCTCATTACTGAATCCCCTCCAACAGTACAGCACTCCCTCAGTACTGATCCGCCTCCAACAGTACAGCACTCCATCAGTACTGAAACGCCTCCAACAGTACAGCACTCCCTCAGTACTGATTCCCCTCCAACAGTCCAGCACTCCCTCTGTACTGATCCCCCTCCAACAGTACAGCACTCCCTCAAAACTGATTCCCGCCCAACAGTACAGCACTCACTCAGTACTGATTCCCCTCCAACAGTAGAGCACTCCCTCAGTACTGATCCCCCTCCAACAGTACAGCACTCGCTCAGTACCGAAACCCCTCCAACAGTACAGCACTCCCTCAGTACTGAACCCGCTCCAACATTACAGCACTCCATCAGTACTGAATCCCCTCCAACATTACAGCACTCCCTCAGTACTGAATCCGATCCAACATTACAGCACTCCCTCAGCACTGAATCCACTCCAACATTACAGCACTCCCTCAGTACCGAATCCGATCCAACATTACAGCACTGCCTCAGTACTGAATCACCTCCAACATTACAGCACTCCCTCAGCACTGAATCCGATCCAACATTGCAGCACTCCCTCAGTACTGGATCCCCTCCAACATTACAGCACTCCCTCAGTACTGAATCCCCTCCAACATTACAGCGCTCCCTCAGTACTGAATCCCCTCCAACATTACAGCACTCCCTCAGTACTGAATCACCTCCAACATTACAGCACTCCCTCAGTATTGAATCCGATCCAACATTACAGCACTCCCTCAGTACTGAATCCCCTCCAACATTACAGCACTCCCTCAGCAGTGAATCCCCTTCAACATTACAGCACTCCCTCAGTACTGAATCCCCTCCAACATTACAGCACTCCCTCAGTACTGAATCCAATCCAACATTACAGCACTCCCTCAGTACTGAATCCCCTCCAACATTACAGCACTCCCTCAGCAGTGAATCCCCTTCAACATTACAGCACTCCCTCAGTACTGAATCCCCTTCAACATTACAGCACTCCCTCAGTACTGAATCCCCTCCAACATTACAGCACTCCCTCAGTACTGAATCCCCTCCAACATTACAGCACTCCCTCAGCAGTGAATCCCCTTCAACATTACAGCACTCCCTCAGTACTGAATCCCCTCCAACATTACAGCACTCCCTCAGTACTGAATCCGATCCAACATTACAGCACTCCCTCAGTCCTGAATCACCTCCAACATTACAGCACTCCCTCAGTAATGAATCCGTTCCAACATTACAGCACTCCCTCAGTACTGAATCCCCTCCAACATTACAGCACTCCCTCAGTACTGAATCCCCTCCAACAATACAGCAGTCCCTCAGTACTGAATCTGCTCCAACATTAGAGCACTCCCTCAGTACTGAATCCCCTCCAACAGTACAGCACTCCTTCAGTACTGAATCCCCTCCAACAGTACAGCACTCCCTCAGTACTGAATCCCCTCCAACATTACAGCACTCCCTCAGTACTGAATCCCCTCCAACATTACAGCACTCCCTCAGTACTGAATCCCCTCCAACAATACAGCAGTCCCTCAGTACTGAATCTGCTCCAACATTAGAGCACTCCCTCAGTACTGAATCCCCTCCAACAGTACAGCACTCCTTCAGTACTGAATCCCCTCCAACAGTACAGCACTCCCTCAGTACTGAATCCCCTCCAACAGTACAGCACTCCTTCAGTACTGAATCCCCTCCAACAGTACAGCACTCCCTCAGTACTGAATCCCCTCCAACATTACAGCACTCCCTCAGTACTGAACCCCCTCCAAATGTACAGCACTCCCTCAGTACTGAATCCCGTCCAACAGGACAGCACTCCCTCAGTACTGAACACCTTCAACAGCACAGCATGCCCTCAGTACTGATCCCCCTCCAACAGTACAGCACTCCCTCAGTACTGAATCCCCTCCAACAGTACAGCACTCCCTCACTACTGATCCCACTCCAACTGTACAGCACTCCCTCAGTACTGATCCACCTCCAACAGTACAGCAGTCCTTCAGTACTGCACCCCCTCCAACAGGACAGCACTCCCTCAGAACTGATCCCCCTCCAACAGTACAGCATTCTCTCAGTACTGATCCCCCTCCAACAGTAGAGCATTGCCTCATTACTGAATCCCCTCCAATAGTACAGCAGTCCCTCAGTGCTGATACCCCTCCAACAGTATAGCACTCCCTCATTACTGAATCCCCTCCAACAGGACAGCACTCCCACTGTACAGAATCCCCTCCAATAGTACAGCACTCCCTCAGTACTGAATCCCCTGCAACAGTACAGCACTCCCTCAGTACTGAACACCTTCAACTGTACAGTACTCGCTCAGTACTGAATCCCCTCCAACAGTACAGCACTCCCTCAGTACTGAAAACCTTCAACAGTACAGCACTCCCTCAGTACTGACTCCTCACCAACAGTACAGCACTCCCTCATTACTGATTCCCCTCCAACAGTACAGCACTCCCTCAGGACTGAATCCCCTCCAACAGTACAGCACTCCCTCAGTACTGATCCCCCTCCAACAGTACAGCACTCCCTCAAAACTGACTCCCTCCAACAGGACAGCACTCACTCAGTACTGATTCCCCTCCAACAGTAGAGCACTCCCTCAGTACTGATCCCCCTCCAAAAGTACAGCACTCCCTCAGTACCGAAACCCCTCCAACAGTACAGCACTCTCTCAGTACTGAACCCCCTCCAACAGCACAGCACTCCCTCAGTACTGAACCCGCTCCAACATTACAGCATTCCCTCAGTACTGAATCCGATCCAACATTACAGCACTCCCTCAGCACTGAATCCCCTCCAACATTACAGCACTCCCTCAGCACTGAATCCCCTCCAACATTACAGCAATCCCTCAGTACTGAATCCGATCCAACATTGCAGCACTCCCTCAGTACTGGATCCCCTCCAACATTACAGCACTCCCTCAGTACTGAATCCCCTCCAACATTACAGCACTCCCTCAGTACTGAATCCCCTCCAACATTACAGCACTCCCTCAGTACTGAATCCGATCCAACATTACAGCACTCCCTCAGTACTGAATCCCCTCCAACATTACAGCACTCCCTCAGCAGTGAATCCCCTTCAACATTACAGCACTCCCTCAGCACTGAATCCCCTCCAACATTACAGCACTCCCTCAGTAATGAATCCGATCCAACATTACAGCACTCCCTCAGTACTGAATCCGCTCCAAAATTGCAGCACTCCCTCAGTACTGAATCCCCTCCAACAATACAGCAGTCCCTCAGTACTGAATCTGCTCCAACATTAGAGCACTCCCTCAGTACTGAATCCCCTCCAACAGTACAGCACTCTCTCAGTACTGAATCCCCTCCAACAGTACAGCACTCCCTCAGTACTGAATCCCCTCCAACATTACAGCACTCCCTCAGTACTGAATCCCCTCCAACAGTACAGCCCTCCCTCAGTACTGAATCCGATCCAACATTACAGCACTCCCTCAGTACTGATCCCCATCCAACAGTACAGCACTCCCTCAGTACTGAATCCGATCCAACATTACAGCACTCCCTCAGTACTGATCCCCATCCAACAGTACAGCACTCCCTCAGTACTGATCCCCCTCCAACAGTACAGCACTCCCTCATTACTGAATCCCCTCCAACAGTACAGCACTCCCTCAGTACTGATCCGCCTCCAACAGTACAGCACTCCCTCAGTACTGAAACGCCTCCAACAGGACAGCACTCCCTCAGTACTGATTCCCCTCCAACAGTCCAGCACTCCCTCTGTACTGATCCCCCTCCAACAGTACAGCACTCCCTCAAAACTGATTCCCGCCCAACAGTACAGCACTCACTCAGTACTGATCCCCCTCCAACAGTACAGCACACCCTCAGTACTGATCCCCCTCCAACAGTACAGCACTCCCTCAGTACTGAATCCCCTCCAACAGTACAGCACTCCCTCAGTACTGAATCCCCTCCAACATTACAGCACTCCCTCAGTACTGAATCCCCTCCAACATTACAGCACTCCCTCAGTACTGAATCCCCTCCAACAATGCAGCAGTCCCTCAGTACTGAATCTGCTCCAACATTAGAGCACTCCCTCAGTCCTGAATCCCCTCCAACAGTACAGCACTCCCTCAGTACTGAATCCGATCCAACATTACAGCACTCCCTCAGTACTGATCCCCCTCCAACAGTACAGCACTCCCTCAGTGCTGATCCCCCTCCAACAGGACAGCACTCCCTCAGTACTGAACCCCCTCCAAATGTACAGCACTCCCTCAGTACTGAATCCCGTCCAACAGGACAGCACTCCCTCAGTACTGAACACCTTCAACAGCACAGCATGCCCTCAGTACTTAATCCCCTCCAACAGTACAGCACACCCTCAGTACTGATCCCCCTCCAACAGTACAGCACTCCCTCAGTACTGAATCCCCTCCAACAGTACAGCACTCCCTCAGTACTGATCCCACTCCAACTGTACAGCACTCCCTCAGTACTGATCCACCTCCAACAGTACAGCAGTCCTTCAGTACTGATCCCCCTCCAACAGTATAGCACTCCCTCATTACTGAATCCCCTCCAACAGGACAGCACTCCCACTGTACATAATCCCCTCCAATAGTACAGCACTCCCTCAGTACTGAATCCCCTACAACAGTACAGCACTCCCTCAGTACTGACAGCTCACCAACAGTACAGCACTCCCTCAGTACTGAATCCCCTGCAACAGTACAGCACTCCCTCAGTACTGAACACCTTCAACAGTACAGCACTCCCTCAGTACTGACTCCTCACCAACAGTACAGCACTCCCTCATTACTGAATCCCCTCCAACAGTACAGCACTCCCTCAGTACTGATCCGCCTCCAACAGTACAGCACTCCCTCAGTGCTGATTCCCCTCCAACAGTACAGCACTCCCTCAAAACTGACTCCCTCCAACAGGACAGCACTCACTCAGTACTGATTCCCCTCCAACAGTAGAGCACTCCCTCAGTACTGAACCCGCTCCAACATTACAGCACTCCCTCAGTACTGAATCCGATCCAACATTACAGCACTCCCTCAGTACTGAATCCGATCCAACATTACAGCACTCCCTCAGTACTGAATCCGATCCAACATTACAGCACTCCCTCAGTACTGAATCCCCTCCAACATTACAGCACTCCCTCAGTACTGAATCAACTCCAACATTGCAGCACTCCCTCAGTACTGAATCCGATCCAACATTACAGCACTCCCTCAGTACTGAATCCCCTCCAACATTACAGCACTCCCTCAGCAGTGAATCCCCTTCAACATTACAGCACTCCCTCAGCACTGAATCCCCTCCAACATTACAGCACTCCCTCAGTAATGAATCCGATCCAACATTACAGCACTCCCTCAGTACTGAATCCCCTACAAAATTGAATCACTCCCTCAGTACTGAATCCCCTCCAACAATACAGCAGTCCCTCAGTACTGAATCTGCTCCAACATTAGAGCACTCCCTCAGTACTGAATCCCCTCCAACAGTACAGCACTCCCTCAGTACTGAATCCCCTCCACCAGTACAGCACTCCCTCAGTACTGAATCCCCTCCAACATTACAGCACTCCCTCAGTACTGAATCCCCTCCAACAGTACAGCCCTCCCTCAGTACTGAATCCGATCCAACATTACAGCACTCCCTCAGTACTGATCCCCATCCAACAGTACAGCACTCCCTCAGTACTGATCCCCCTCCAACAGTACAGCACTCCCTCATTACTGAATCCCCTCCAACAGTACAGCACTCCCTCAGTACTGATCCGCCTCCAACAGTACAGCACTCCATCAGTACTGAAACGCCTCCAACAGTACAGCACTCCCTCAGTACTGATTCCCCTCCAACAGTCCAGCACTCCCTCTGTACTGATCCCCCTCCAACAGTACAGCACTCCCTCAAAACTGATTCCCGCCCAACAGTACAGCACTCACTCAGTACTGATTCCCCTCCAACAGTAGAGCACTCCCTCAGTACTGATCCCCCTCCAACAGTACAGCACTCGCTCAGTACCGAAACCCCTCCAACAGTACAGCACTCCCTCAGTACTGAACCCGCTCCAACATTACAGCACTCCATCAGTACTGAATCCCCTCCAACATTACAGCACTCCCTCAGTACTGAATCCGATCCAACATTACAGCACTCCCTCAGCACAGAATCCACTCCAACATTACAGCACTCCCTCAGTACCGAATCGATCCAACATTACAGCACTGCCTCAGTACTGAATCACCTCCAACATTACAGCACTCGCTCAGCACTGAATCCGATCCAACATTGCAGCACTCCCTCAGTACTGGATCCCCTCCAACATTACAGCACTCCCTCAGTACTGAATCCCCTCCAACATTACAGCGCTCCCTCAGTACTGAATCCCCTCCAACATTACAGCACTCCCTCAGTACTGAATCACCTCCAACATTACAGCACTCCCTCAGTACTGAATCCGATCCAACATTACAGCACTCCCTCAGTACTGAATCCCCTCCAACATTACAGCACTCCCTCAGCAGTGAATCCCCTTCAACATTACAGCACTCCCTCAGTACTGAATCCCCTCCAACATTACAGCACTCCCTCAGTACTGAATCCAATCCAACATTACAGCACTCCCTCAGTACTGAATCCCCTCCAACATTACAGCACTCCCTCAGTACTGAATCCCCTCCAACATTACAGCACTCCCTCAGCAGTGAATCCCCTTCAACATTACAGCACTCCCTCAGGACTGAATCCCCTCCAACATTACAGCACTCCCTCAGTACTGAATCCGATCCAACATTACAGCACTCCCTCAGTCCTGAATCCCCTCCAACATTACAGCACTCCCTCAGTAATGAATCCGATCCAACATTACAGCACTCCCTCAGTACTGAATCCCCTCCAACATTACAGCACTCCCTCAGTACTGAATCCCCTCCAACAATACAGCAGTCCCTCAGTACTGAATCTGCTCCAACATTAGAGCACTCCCTCAGTACTGAATCCCCTCCAACAGTACAGCACTCCTTCAGTACTGAATCCCCTCCAACAGTACAGCACTCCCTCAGTACTGAATCCCCTCCAACATTACAGCACTCCCTCAGTACTGAATCCCCTCCAACAGTACAGCCCTCCCTCAGTACTGAATCCGATCCAACATTACAGCACTCCCTCAGTACTGAATCCCGTCCAACAGGACAGCACTCCCTCAGTACTGAATCCCCTTCAACAGTACAGCACTACCTCAGTACTGATCCCCCTCCAAGAGTACTGCACTCCCACAGTACTGGTCCCCCTCCAACAGTGAAGCACTCCCTCAGTACTGATCGCGCTCCAACAATACAGCAATCCCTCAGTACAGAATCCCCTCCAACAGCACAGCATGCCCTCAGTACTGAATCCCCTCCAACAGTACAGCAATCCCTCAGTGCTGATCCCACTCCAACTGTACAGCACTGCCTCAGTACTGAATCCCCTCCAACGGGACAGCATTCCCTCAGTACTGATCCACCTCCAACAGTACAGCAGTCCTTCAGTACTGCACCCCCTCCAACAGGACAGCACTCCCTCATTACTGACCCCCCTCCAACAGTACAGCACTCCCTCAGAACTGATCCCCCTCCAACAGTACAGCATTCTCTCAGTACTGATCCCCCTCCAACAGTACAGCATTCCCTCATTACTGAATCCCCTCCAATAGTACAGCACTCCCTCAGTACTGAATCCCCTCCAACAGGACAGCATTCCCTCAGTGCTGATACCCCTCCAACAGTGCAGCACTCCCTCAGTACTGAATCCCCTCCAACAGGACAGCACTCCCTCAGTACTGAACCCGCTCCAACAGGACAACACTCCCTCAGTACGGAATCCCCTCCAACAGTACAGCACTCCCTCAGTGCTGATCCCACTCCAACTGTACAGCACTCCCTCAGTACTGAACCCGCTCCAACAGTACAGCACGACGTCAGTACTGATCCCCCTCCAACAGGACAGCACTCCCTCAGTACTGAACCTCTTCAACAGGACAGCTCTCCCTCACTACTGAACCCCCTGCAAAAGTACAGCAATCCCTCAGTACTGAATACCCTCCAACAGTACAGCACTCCCACAGTACTGATCCCCCTCCAGCAGTGCAGCAGTACTTCAGAACTGCACCCCCTCCAACAGGACAGCACTCCCTCAGAACTGATCCCCCTCCAATAGTACAGCATTCCCTCAGTACTGATCACTCTCCAACAGTAAAGCACTCCCTCAGTACTGAATCCCCTCCAACAGTACAGCACTCCCTCAGTACAGAATCCCCTCCAATAGTACAGCACTCCCTCAGTACAGAATCCCCTCCAATAGTACAGCACTCCCTCAGGACTGAACACCTTCAACAGTACAGCACTCCCTCTGTACTGACTCCCCTCCAACAATACAGCACTCCCTCTGAACTGAATCCGCTCCAACAGTACAGCACTCGCTCAGTACTGAATCCCCTCCAACATTACAGCACTCCCTCAGTACTGAATCCCCTCCAACATTACAGCACTCCCTCAGTACTGAATCCCCTCCAACATTACAGCACTCCCTCAGTACTGAATCCCCTCCAACAATGCAGCAGTCCCTCAGTACTGAATCTGCTCCAACATTAGAGCACTCCCTCAGTACTGAATCCCCTCCAACAGTGCAGCTCTCCCTCAGGACTGAATCCCCGCCAACAGTACAGCACTCCCTCAGTACTGAATCCGATCCAACATTACAGCACTCCCTCAGTACTGATCCCCCTCCAACAGTACAGCACTCCCTCAGTGCTGATCCCCCTCCAACAGGACAGCACTCCCTCAGTACTGATCCCCCTCCAAATGTACAGCACTCCCTCAGTACTGAATCCCGTCCAACAGGACAGCACTCCCTCAGTACTGAACACCTTCAACAGCACAGCATGCCCTCAGTACTTAATCCCCTCCAACAGTACAGCACACCCTCAGTACTGATCCCCCTCCAACAGTACAGCACTCCCTCAATACTGATCTCCCTCCAACAGTACAGCACTCCCTCAGTACTGATCCACCTCCAACAGTACAGCAGTCCTTCAGTACTGCACCCCCTCCAACAGGACAGCACTCCCTCAGAAATGATCCCCCTCCAACAGTACAGCATTCTCTCAGTACTGATCCCCCTCCAACAGTACAGCATTCCCTCATTACTGAATCCCCTCCAATAGTACAGCACTCCCTCAGTACTGAATCCCCTCCACAGTACAGCACTCCCTCAGTACTGATCCCCCTCCAACAGTACAGCACTCCCTCAATACTGATCCCCCTCCAACAGTACAGCACTCCCTCAGTACTGATCCACCTCCAACAGTACAGCAGTCCTTCAGTACTGCACCCCCTCCAACAGGACAGCACTCCCTCAGAACTGATCCCCCTCCTACAGCATTCCCTCATTACTGAATCCCCTCCAATAGTACAGCACTCCCTCAGTACAGAATCCCCTCCAATAGTACAGCACTCCCTCAGTACTGACTCCTCACCAACAGTACAGCACTCCCTCATTACTGAATCCCCTCCAACAGTACAGCACTCCCTCAGTACTGAATCCCCTGCAACAGTACAGCACTCCCTCAGTACTGAACACCTTCAACTGTACAGTACTCGCTCAGTACTGAATCCCCTCCAACAGTACAGCACTCCCTCAGTACTGACTCCTCACCAACAGTACAGCACTCCCTCATTACTGAATCCCCTCCAACAGTACAGCACTCCCTCAGTACTGATTCCCCTCCAACAGTACAGCACTCCCTCAGGACTGAATCCCCTCCAACAGTACAGCACTCCCTCAGTACTGATCCCCCTCCAACAGTACAGCACTCCCTCAAAACTGACTCCCCTCCAACAGGACAGCACTCAATCAGTACTGATTCCCCTCCAACAGTAGTGCACTCCCTCAGTACTGATCCCCCTCCAAAAGTACAGCACTCCCTCAGTACCGAAACCCCTCCAACAGTACAGCACTCCCTCAGTACTGAACCCGCTCCAACATTACAGCACTCCCTCAGTACTGAATCCGCTCCAACATTACAGCACTCCCTCAGTACTGAATCCGATCCAACATTACAGCACTCTCTCAGTACTGAACCCCCTCCAACAGCACAGCACTCCCTCAGTACTGAACCCGCTCCAACATTACAGCACTCCCTCAGTACTGAATCCGATCCAACATGACAGCACTGCCTCAGTACTTAATCCCCTCGAACAGAACAGCACAACCTCAGTACTGAATCCGATCCAACATTGCAGCACTCCCTCAGTACTGGATCCCCTCCAACATTACAGCACTCCCTCAGTACTGAATCCCCTCCAACATTACAGCACTCCCTCAGTACTGAATCCGATCCAACATTACAGCACTCCCTCAGTACTGAATCCCCTCCAACATTACAGCACTCCCTCAGCAGTGAATCCCCTTCAACATTACAGCACTCCCTCAGTACTGAATGCCCTCCAACATTACAGCACTCCCTCAGTACTGAATCCGATCCAACATTACAGCACTCCCTCAGCACTGAATCCCCTCCAACATTACAGCACTCCCTCAGTAATGAATCCGATCCAACATTACAGCACTCCCTCAGTACTGAATCCCCTCCAAAATTGCAGCTTTCCATCAGTACTGAATCCCCTCCAACAATACAGCAGTCCCTCAGTACTGAATCTGCTCCAACATTAGAGCACTCCCTCAGTACTGAATCCCCTCCAACAGTACAGCACTCCCTCAGTACTGAATCCCCTCCAACAGTACAGCACTCCCTCAGTACTGAATCCCCTCCAACATTACAGCACTCCCTCAGTACTGAATCCCCTCCAACAGTACAGCCCTCCCTCAGTACTGAATCCGATCCAACATTACAGCACTCCCTCAGTACTGATCCCCATCCAACAGTACAGCACTCCTTCAGGACTGATCCCCCTCCAACAGTACAGCACTCCCTCAGTACTGAACGCCTTCAGCAGTACAGCACTCCCTCAGTACTGATCCCACTCCAACAGTAAAGCACTCCCTCAATACTCATCGCGCTCCAACAATACAGCAATGCCTCAGTACAGAATCCCCTCCAACAGCACAGCATGCCCTCATTACTTAATCCCCTCCAACAGTACAGCACTCCCTCAGTACTGATCCCCCTCCAACAGTGCAGCACTCCCTCAGTACTGAATCCCCTCCAACAGGACAGCACTCCCTCAATACTGACCCCCCTCCAACAGTACAGCATTCGCTCATTACTGAATCCCCTCCAATAGTACAGCACTCCCTCAGTGCTGATACCCCTCCAACAGTACAGCACTCCCTCAGTACTGAATCCCCTCCAACAGTACAGCACTCCCTCATTACTGAATCCCCTTCAATAGTACAGCACTCCCTCAGTGCTGATACCCCTCCAACAGTACAGCACTCCCACAGTACTGATCCCCCTCCAGCAGTGCAGCAGTCCTTCAGTACTGCACCCCCTCCAACAGTGCAGCACTCCCTCATTACTGAACCCCCTCCAACAGTACAGCGCTCCCTCAGTACTGAAGCGTCTCCAACAGTACAGCACTCCCTCAGAACTGATCCCCCTCCAACAGTACAGCATTCCCTCAGCACTGATCCCCCTCCAACACTGCAGCCCTCACTCAGTACTGAATCCCCTCCAACAGTACAGCATTCCCTCAGTACTGATCACTCTCCAGCAGTGCAGCATTCCTTCAGTACTGCACCCCCTCCAACAGGACAGCACTCCCTCATTACTGAACCCCCTCCAAAAGTACAGCACTCCCTCAGTACTGAAGCGTCTCCAACAGTACAGCAATCCCTCAGAACTGATCCCCCTCCAACAGTACAGCACTCCCTCAGAACTGATCCCCCTCCAACAGTACAGCGCTCCCTCAGTACTGAAGCGTCTCCAACAGTACAGCACTCCCTCAGAACTGATCCCCCTCCAACAGGACAGCATTCCCTCAGCACTGATCCCCCTCCAACACTACAGCCCTCACTCAGTACTGAATCCCCTCCAACAGTAAAGCACTCCCTCAGTACTGAATCCCCTCCAACAGTACAGCACTCCTTCAGTACTGAATCCCCTCCAACAGTACAGCCCTCCCTCAGTACAGAATCCCCTCCAACAGTACAGCACACCCTCAGTACTGAATCCCCTCCAACAGTAAAGCACTCCCTCAGTACTGAATCCCCTCCAACAGTACAGCACTCCCTCAGTACTGAATCCCCTCCCACAGTACAGCACTCCCTCAGTACAGAATCCCCTCCAACAGTACAGCACTCCCTCAGTACAGAATCCCCTCCAATAGTACAGCACTCCCTCAGTACTGAATCCCCTGCAACAGTACAGCACTCCCGCTGTCCTGTTCCCCTCCAACAGCACAGCACTCCCTCCGTACTGAATCCCCTCCAACAGTACAGCACTCCCTCAGTACTGAATCCCCTCCAACAGTACAGCACTCCCTCAGTACTGAATCCCCTGCAACAGTACAGCACTCCCTCAGTACTGAACACCTTCAATTGTACAGAACTCGCTCAGTACTGAATCCCCTCCAACAGTACAGCACTCCCTCAGTACTGACTCCTCACCAACAGTACAGCACTCCCTCATTACTGAATCCCCTCCAACAGTACAGCACTCCCTCAGTACTGATTCCCCTCCAACAGTACAGCACTCCCTCAGGACTGAATCCCCTCCAACAGTACAGCACTCCCTCAGTACAGATCCCCCTCCAACAGTACAGCACTCCCTCAAAACTGACTCCCCTCCAACAGGACAGCACTCAATCAGTACTGATTCCCCTCCAACAGTAGTGCACTCCCTCAGTACTGATCCCCCTCCAAAAGTACAGCACTCCCTCAGTACCGAAACCCCTCCAACAGTACAGCACTCCCTCAGTACTGAACCCGCTCCAACATTACAGCACTCCCTCAGTACTGAATCCGCTCCAACATTACAGCACTCCCTCAGTACTGAATCCGATCCAACATTACAGCACTCTCTCAGTACTGAACCCCCTCCAACAGCACAGCACTCCCTCAGTACTGAACCCGCTCCAACATTACAGCACTCCCTCAGTACTGAATCCGATCCAACATGACAGCACTGCCTCAGTACTTAATCCCCTCGAACAGAACAGCACAACCTCAGTACTGAATCCGATCCAACATTGCAGCACTCCCTCAGTACTGGATCCCCTCCAACATTACAGCACTCCCTCAGTACTGAATCCCCTCCAACATTACAGCACTCCCTCAGTACTGAATCCGATCCAACATTACAGCACTCCCTCAGTACTGAATCCCCTCCAACATTACAGCACTCCCTCAGCAGTGAATCCCCTTCAACATTACAGCACTCCCTCAGTACTGAATGCCCTCCAACATTACAGCACTCCCTCAGTACTGAATCCGATCCAACATTACAGCACTCCCTCAGCACTGAATCCCCTCCAACATTACAGCACTCCCTCAGTAATGAATCCGATCCAACATTACAGCACTCCCTCAGTACTGAATCCCCTCCAAAATTGCAGCTTTCCATCAGTACTGAATCCCCTCCAACAATACAGCAGTCCCTCAGTACTGAATCTGCTCCAACATTAGAGCACTCCCTCAGTACTGAATCCCCTCCAACAGTACAGCACTCCCTCAGTACTGAATCCCCTCCAACAGTACAGCACTCCCTCAGTACTGAATCCCCTCCAACATTACAGCACTCCCTCAGTACTGAATCCCCTCCAACAGTACAGCCCTCCCTCAGTACTGAATCCGATCCAACATTACAGCACTCCCTCAGTACTGATCCCCATCCAACAGTACAGCACTCCTTCAGGACTGATCCCCCTCCAACAGTACAGCACTCCCTCAGTACTGAACGCCTTCAGCAGTACAGCACTCCCTCAGTACTGATCCCCCTCCAACAGTAAAGCACTCCCTCAATACTCATCGCGCTCCAACAATACAGCAATGCCTCAGTACAGAATCCCCTCCAACAGCACAGCATGCCCTCATTACTTAATCCCCTCCAACAGTACAGCACTCCCTCAGTACTGATCCCCCTCCAACAGTGCAGCACTCCCTCAGTACTGAATCCCCTCCAACAGGACAGCACTCCCTCAATACTGACCCCCCTCCAACAGTACAGCATTCGCTCATTACTGAATCCCCTCCAATAGTACAGCACTCCCTCAGTGCTGATACCCCTCCAACAGTACAGCACTCCCTCAGTACTGAATCCCCTCCAACAGTACAGCACTCCCTCATTACTGAATCCCCTTCAATAGTACAGCACTCCCTCAGTGCTGATACCCCTCCAACAGTACAGCACTCCCACAGTACTGATCCCCCTCCAGCAGTGCAGCAGTCCTTCAGTACTGCACCCCCTCCAACAGTGCAGCACTCCCTCATTACTGAACCCCCTCCAACAGTACAGCGCTCCCTCAGTACTGAAGCGTCTCCAACAGTACAGCACTCCCTCAGAACTGATCACTCTCCAGCAGTGCAGCATTCCTTCAGTACTGCACCCCCTCCAACAGGACAGCACTCCCTCATTACTGAACCCCCTCCAAAAGTACAGCACTCCCTCAGTACTGAAGCGTCTCCAACAGTACAGCAATCCCTCAGAACTGATCCCCCTCCAACAGTACAGCACTCCCTCAGAACTGATCCCCCTCCAACAGTACAGCGCTCCCTCAGTACTGAAGCGTCTCCAACAGTACAGCACTCCCTCAGAACTGATCCCCCTCCAACAGTACAGCATTCCCTCAGCACTGATCCCCCTCCAACACTACAGCCCTCACTCAGTACTGAATCCCCTCCAAAAGTAAAGCACTCCCTCAGTACTGAATCCCCTCCAACAGTACAGCACTCCCTCAGTACTGAATCCCCTCCAACAGTACAGCCCTCCCTCAGTACAGAATCCCCTCCAACAGTACAGCACTCCCTCAGTACTGAATCCCCTCCAACAGTAAAGCACTCCCTCAGTACTGAATCCCCTCCAACAGTACAGCACTCCCTCAGTACTGAATCCCCTCCCACAGTACAGCACTCCCTCAGTACAGAATCCCCTCCAACAGTACAGCACTCCCTCAGTACAGAATCCCCTCCAATAGTACAGCACTCCCTCAGTACTGAATCCCCTGCAACAGTACAGCACTCCCTCTGTCCTGTTCCCCTCCAACAGCACAGCACTCCCTCCGTACTGAATCCCCTCCAACAGTACAGCACTCCCTCAGTACTGAATCCCCTCCAACAGTACAGCACTCCCTCAGTACTGAATCCCCTCCAACAGTACAGCCCTCCCTCAGTACTGAATCCGATCCAACATTACAGCACTCCCTCAGTACTGAATCCCCTCCAACATTACAGCACTCCCTCAGTACTGAATCCCCTCCAACAGTACAGCACTCCCTCAGTACTGAATCCCCTCCAACAGTACAGCCCTCCCTCAGTACTGAATCCGATCCAACATTACAGCACTCCCTCAGGACTGAATCCCGTCCAACAGGACAGCACTCCCTCAGTACTGAACCCCTTCAACAGTACAGCACTACCTCAGTACTGATCCCCCTCCAACAGTACAGCACTCCCTCAGTACTGACCCCCCTCCAACAGTAAAGCACTCCCTCAGGACTGATCGCGCTCCAACAATACAGCAATCCCTCAATACAGAATCCCCTCCAACAGCACAGCATGCCCTCAGTACTTAATCCCCTCCAACAGTACAGCACTCCCTCAGTACTGATCCCCCTCCAACAGTACAGCACTCCCTCAGTACTGAATCCCCTCCAACAGGACAGCACTCCCTCAATACTGACCCCCCTCCAACAGTACAGCATTCGCTCATTACTGAATCCCCTCCAATAGTACAGCACTCCCTCAGTGCTGATACCCCTCCAACAGTACAGCACTCCCTCAGTACTGAATCCCCTCCAACAGTACAGCACTCCCTCATTACTGAATCCCCTTCAATAGTACAGCACTCCCTCAGTGCTGATACCCCTCCAACAGTACAGCACTCCCACAGTACTGATCCCCCTCCAGCAGTGCAGCAGTCCTTCAGTACTGCACCCCCTCCAACAGTGCAGCACTCCCTCATTACTGAACCCCCTCCAACAGTACAGCGCTCCCTCAGTACTGAAGCGTCTCCAACAGTACAGCACTCCCTCAGAACTGATCCCCCTCCAACAGTACAGCATTCCCTCAGCACTGATCCCCCTCCAACACTACAGCCCTCACTCAGTACTGAATCCCCTCCAACAGTACAGCATTCCCTCAGTACTGATCACTCTCCAGCAGTGCAGCATTCCTTCAGTACTGCACCCCCTCCAACAGGACAGCACTCCCTCATTACTGAACCCCCTCCAAAAGTACAGCACTCCCTCAGTACTGAAGCGTCTCCAACAGTACAGCAATCCCTCAGAACTGATCCCCCTCCAACAGTACAGCACTCCCTCAGAACTGATCCCCCTCCAACAGTACAGCGCTCCCTCAGTACTGAAGCGTCTCCAACAGTACAGCACTCCCTCAGAACTGATCCCCCTCCAACAGTACAGCATTCCCTCAGCACTGATCCCCCTCCAACACTACAGCCCTCACTCAGTACTGAATCCCCTCCAACAGTAAAGCACTCCCTCAGTACTGAATCCCCTCCAACAGTACAGCACTCCCTCAGTACTGAATCCCCTCCAACAGTACAGCCCTCCCTCAGTACAGAATCCCCTCCAACAGTACAGCACTCCCTCAGTACTGAATCCCCTCCAACAGTAAAGCACTCCCTCAGTACTGAATCCCCTCCAACAGTACAGCACTCCCTCAGTACTGAATCCCCTCCCACAGTACAGCACTCCCTCAGTACAGAATCCCCTCCAACAGTACAGCACTCCCTCAGTACAGAATCCCCTCCAATAGTACAGCACTCCCTCAGTACTGAATCCCCTGCAACAGTACAGCACTCCCTCTGTCCTGTTCCCCTCCAACAGCACAGCACTCCCTCCGTACTGAATCCCCTCCAACAGTACAGCACTCCCTCAGTACTGAATCCCCTCCAACAGTACAGCACTCCCTCAGTACTGAATCCCCTCCAAAAGTACAGCCCTCCCTCAGTACTGAATCCGATCCAACATTACAGCACTCCCTCAGTACTGAATCCCCTCCAACATTACAGCACTCCCTCAGTACTGAATCCCCTCCAACAGTACAGCACTCCCTCAGTACTGAATCCCCTCCAACAGTACAGCCCTCCCTCAGTACTGAATCCGATCCAACATTACAGCACTCCCTCAGGACTGAATCCCGTCCAACAGGACAGCACTCCCTCAGTACTGAACCCCTTCAACAGTACAGCACTACCTCAGTACTGATCCCCCTCCAACAGTACAGCACTCCCTCAGTACTGACCCCCCTCCAACAGTAAAGCACTCCCTCAGGACTGATCGCGCTCCAACAATACAGCAATCCCTCAATACAGAATCCCCTCCAACAGCACAGCATGCCCTCAGTACTTAATCCCCTCCAACAGTACAGCACTCCCTCAGTACTGATCCCCCTCCAACAGTACAGCACTCCCTCAGTACTGAATCCCCTCCAACAGTACAGCACTCCCTCAGTACTGAATCCCCTCCAACAGTACAGCATTCCCTCAGTACTGATCCACCTCCAACAGTACAGCAGTCCTTCAGTACTGCACCCCCTCCAACAGGACAGCACTCCCTCATTACTGACCCCCCTCCAACAGTACAGCAATCCCTCAGTACTGAAGCGTCTCCAACAGTACAGCACTCCCTCAGAACTGATCCCCCTCCAACAGTACAGCATTCCCTCATTACTGAATCCCCTCCAATAGTACAGCACTCCCTCAGTACTGAATCCCCTCCAACAGTACAGCATTCCCTCAGTCCTGATACCCCTCCAACAGTGCAGCATTCCCTCATTACTGAATCCCGTCCAACTGTACAGCACTCCGTCAGTACTGAACCCGCTCCAACAGTACAGCACTACGTCAGTACTGATCCCCCTCCAACAGTACAGCACGACGTCAGTACTGATCCCCCTCCAACAGGACAGCACTCCCTCAGTACTGAACCTCTTCAACAGGACAGCTCTCCCTCACTACTGAACCCCCTGCAAAAGTACAGCAATCCCTCAGTACTGAATACCCTCCAACAGTACAGCACTCCCACAGTACTGATCCCCCTCCAGCAGTGCAGCAGTACTTCAGAACTGCACCCCCTCCAACAGGACAGCACTCCCTCAGAACTGATCCCCCTCCAATAGTACAGCATTCCCTCAGTACTGATCACTCTCCAACAGTAAAGCACTCCCTCAGTACTGAATCCCCTCCAACAGTACAGCACTCCCTCAGTACAGAATCCCCTCCAATAGTACAGCACTCCCTCAGTACAGAATCCCCTCCAATAGTACAGCACTCCCTCAGGACTGAACACCTTCAACAGTACAGCACTCCCTCTGTACTGACTCCCCTCCAACAATACAGCACTCCCTCTGAACTGAATCCGCTCCAACAGTACAGCACTCGCTCAGTACTGAATCCCCTCCAACATTACAGCACTCCCTCAGTACTGAATCCCCTCCAACATTACAGCACTCCCTCAGTACTGAATCCCCTCCAACATTACAGCACTCCCTCAGTACTGAATCCCCTCCAACAATGCAGCAGTCCCTCAGTACTGAATCTGCTCCAACATTAGAGCACTCCCTCAGTACTGAATCCCCTCCAACAGTGCAGCTCTCCCTCAGGACAGAATCCCCGCCAACAGTACAGCACTCCCTCAGTACTGAATCAGATCCAACATTACAGCACTCCCTCAGTACTGATCCCCCTCCAACAGTACAGCACTCCCTCAGTGCTGATCCCCCTCCAACAGGACAGCACTCCCTCAGTACTGATCCCCCTCCAAATGTACAGCACTCCCTCAGTACTGAATCCCGTCCAACAGGACAGCACTCCCTCAGTACTGAACACCTTCAACAGCACAGCATGCCCTCAGTACTTAATCCCCTCCAACAGTACAGCACACCCTCAGTACTGATCCCCCTCCAACAGTACAGCACTCCCTCAATACTGATCTCCCTTCAACAGTACAGCACTCCCTCAGTACTGATCCACCTCCAACAGTACAGCAGTCCTTCAGTACTGAACACCTTCAACAGCACAGCATGCCCTCAGTACTTAATCCCCTCCAACAGTACAGCACACCCTCAGTACTGCACCCCCTCCAACAGGACAGCACTCCCTCAGAAATGATCCCCCTCCAACAGTACAGCATTCTCTCAGTACTGATCCCCCTCCAACAGTACAGCATTCCCTCATTACTGAATCCCCTCCAATAGTACAGCACTCCCTCAGTACTGAATCCCCTCCACAGTACAGCACTCCCTCAGTACTGATCCCCCTCCAACAGTACAGCACTCCCTCAATACTGATCCCCCTCCAACAGTACAGCACTCCCTCAGTACTGATCCACCTCCAACAGTACAGCAGTCCTTCAGTACTGCACCCCCTCCAACAGGACAGCACTCCCTCAGAACTGATCCCCCTCCTACAGCATTCCCTCATTACTGAATCCCCTCCAATAGTACAGCACTCCCTCAGTACAGAATCCCCTCCAATAGTACAGCACTCCCTCAGTACTGACTCCTCACCAACAGTACAGCACTCCCTCATTACTGAATCCCCTCCAACAGTACAGCACTCCCTCAGTACTGAATCCCCTGCAACAGTACAGCACTCCCTCAGTACTGAACACCTTCAACTGTACAGTACTCGCTCAGTACTGAATCCCCTCCAACAGTACAGCACTCCCTCAGTACTGACTCCTCACCAACAGTACAGCACTCCCTCATTACTGAATCCCCTCCAACAGTACAGCACTCCCTCAGTACTGATTCCCCTCCAACAGTACAGCACTCCCTCAGGACTGAATCCCCTCCAACAGTACAGCACTCCCTCAGTACTGATCCCCCTCCAACAGTACAGCACTCCCTCAAAACTGACTCCCCTCCAACAGGACAGCACTCAATCAGTACTGATTCCCCTCCAACAGTAGTGCACTCCCTCAGTACTGATCCCCCTCCAAAAGTACAGCACTCCCTCAGTACCGAAACCCCTCCAACAGTACAGCACTCCCTCAGTACTGAACCCGCTCCAACATTACAGCACTCCCTCAGTACTGAATCCGCTCCAACATTACAGCACTCCCTCAGTACTGAATCCGATCCAACATTACAGCACTCTCTCAGTACTGAACCCCCTCCAACAGCACAGCACTCCCTCAGTACTGAACCCGCTCCAACATTACAGCACTCCCTCAGTACTGAACCCGCTCCAACATTACAGCACTCCCTCAGTACTGAATCCGCTCCAACATTACAGCACTCCCTCAGTACTGAATCCGATCCAACATTACAGCACTCTCTCAGTACTGAACCCCCTCCAACAGCACAGCACTCCCTCAGTACTGAACCCGCTCCAACATTACAGCACTCCCTCAGTACTGAATCCGATCCAACATTGCAGCACTCCCTCAGTACTGGATCCCCTCCAACATTACAGCACTCCCTCAGTACTGAATCCCCTCCAACATTACAGCACTCCCTCAGTACTGAATCCGATCCAACATTACAGCACTCCCTCAGTACTGAATCCCCTCCAACATTACAGCACTCCCTCAGCAGTGAATCCCCTTCAACATTACAGCACTCCCTCAGTACTGAATGCCCTCCAACATTACAGCACTCCCTCAGTACTGAATCCGATCCAACATTACAGCACTCCCTCAGCACTGAATCCCCTCCAACATTACAGCACTCCCTCAGTAATGAATCCGATCCAACATTACAGCACTCCCTCAGTACTGAATCCCCTCCAAAATTGCAGCTTTCCATCAGTACTGAATCCCCTCCAACAATACAGCAGTCCCTCAGTACTGAATCTGCTCCAACATTAGAGCACTCCCTCAGTACTGAATCCCCTCCAACAGTACAGCACTCCCTCAGTACTGAATCCCCTCCAACAGTACAGCACTCCCTCAGTACTGAATCCCCTCCAACATTACAGCACTCCCTCAGTACTGAATCCCCTCCAACAGTACAGCCCTCCCTCAGTACTGAATCCGATCCAACATTACAGCACTCCCTCAGTACTGATCCCCATCCAACAGTACAGCACTCCTTCAGGACTGATCCCCCTCCAACAGTACAGCACTCCCTCAGTACTGAACGCCTTCAGCAGTACAGCACTCCCTCAGTACTGATCCCCCTCCAACAGTAAAGCACTCCCTCAATACTCATCGCGCTCCAACAATACAGCAATGCCTCAGTACAGAATCCCCTCCAACAGCACAGCATGCCCTCATTACTTAATCCCCTCCAACAGTACAGCACTCCCTCAGTACTGATCCCCCTCCAACAGTGCAGCACTCCCTCAGTACTGAATCCCCTCCAACAGGACAGCACTCCCTCAATACTGACCCCCCTCCAACAGTACAGCATTCGCTCATTACTGAATCCCCTCCAATAGTACAGCACTCCCTCAGTGCTGATACCCCTCCAACAGTACAGCACTCCCTCAGTACTGAATCCCCTCCAACAGTACAGCACTCCCTCATTACTGAATCCCCTTCAATAGTACAGCACTCCCTCAGTGCTGATACCCCTCCAACAGTACAGCACTCCCACAGTACTGATCCCCCTCCAGCAGTGCAGCAGTCCTTCAGTACTGCACCCCCTCCAACAGTGCAGCACTCCCTCATTACTGAACCCCCTCCAACAGTACAGCGCTCCCTCAGTACTGAAGCGTCTCCAACAGTACAGCACTCCCTCAGAACTGATCCCCCTCCAACAGTACAGCATTCCCTCAGCACTGATCCCCCTCCAACACTACAGCCCTCACTCAGTACTGAATCCCCTCCAACAGTACAGCATTCCCTCAGTACTGATCACTCTCCAGCAGTGCAGCATTCCTTCAGTACTGCACCCCCTCCAACAGGACAGCACTCCCTCATTACTGAACCCCCTCCAAAAGTACAGCACTCCCTCAGTACTGAAGCGTCTCCAACAGTACAGCAATCCCTCAGAACTGATCCCCCTCCAACAGTACAGCACTCCCTCAGAACTGATCCCCCTCCAACAGTACAGCGCTCCCTCAGTACTGAAGCGTCTCCAACAGTACAGCACTCCCTCAGAACTGATCCCCCTCCAACAGTACAGCATTCCCTCAGCACTGATCCCCCTCCAACACTACAGCCCTCACTCAGTACTGAATCCCCTCCAACAGTAAAGCACTCCCTCAGTACTGAATCCCCTCCAACAGTACAGCACTCCCTCAGTACTGAATCCCCTCCAACAGTACAGCCCTCCCTCAGTACAGAATCCCCTCCAACAGTACAGCACTCCCTCAGTACTGAATCCCCTCCAACAGTAAAGCACTCCCTCAGTACTGAATCCCCTCCAACAGTACAGCACTCCCTCAGTACTGAATCCCCTCCCACAGTACAGCACTCCCTCAGTACAGAATCCCCTCCAACAGTACAGCACTCCCTCAGTACAGAATCCCCTCCAATAGTACAGCACTCCCTCAGTACTGAATCCCCTGCAACAGTACAGCACTCCCTCTGTCCTGTTCCCCTCCAACAGCACAGCACTCCCTCCGTACTGAATCCCCTCCAACAGTACAGCACTCCCTCAGTACTGAATCCCCTCCAACAGTACAGCACTCCCTCAGTACTGAATCCCCTCCAACAGTACAGCCCTCCCTCAGTACTGAATCCGATCCAACATTACAGCACTCCCTCAGTACTGAATCCCCTCCAACATTACAGCACTCCCTCAGTACTGAATCCCCTCCAACAGTACAGCACTCCCTCAGTACTGAATCCCCTCCAACAGTACAGCCCTCCCTCAGTACTGAATCCGATCCAACATTACAGCACTCCCTCAGGACTGAATCCCGTCCAACAGGACAGCACTCCCTCAGTACTGAACCCCTTCAACAGTACAGCACTACCTCAGTACTGATCCCCCTCCAACAGTACAGCACTCCCTCAGTACTGACCCCCCTCCAACAGTAAAGCACTCCCTCAGGACTGATCGCGCTCCAACAATACAGCAATCCCTCAATACAGAATCCCCTCCAACAGCACAGCATGCCCTCAGTACTTAATCCCCTCCAACAGTACAGCACTCCCTCAGTACTGATCCCCCTCCAACAGTACAGCACTCCCTCAGTACTGAATCCCCTCCAACAGGACAGCACTCCCTCAATACTGACCCCCCTCCAACAGTACAGCATTCGCTCATTACTGAATCCCCTCCAATAGTACAGCACTCCCTCAGTGCTGATACCCCTCCAACAGTACAGCACTCCCTCAGTACTGAATCCCCTCCAACAGTACAGCACTCCCTCATTACTGAATCCCCTTCAATAGTACAGCACTCCCTCAGTGCTGATACCCCTCCAACAGTACAGCACTCCCACAGTACTGATCCCCCTCCAGCAGTGCAGCAGTCCTTCAGTACTGCACCCCCTCCAACAGTGCAGCACTCCCTCATTACTGAACCCCCTCCAACAGTACAGCGCTCCCTCAGTACTGAAGCGTCTCCAACAGTACAGCACTCCCTCAGAACTGATCCCCCTCCAACAGTACAGCATTCCCTCAGCACTGATCCCCCTCCAACACTACAGCCCTCACTCAGTACTGAATCCCCTCCAACAGTACAGCATTCCCTCAGTACTGATCACTCTCCAGCAGTGCAGCATTCCTTCAGTACTGCACCCCCTCCAACAGGACAGCACTCCCTCGTTACTGAACCCCCTCCAAAAGTACAGCACTCCCTCAGTACTGAAGCGTCTCCAACAGTACAGCAATCCCTCAGAACTGATCCCCCTCCAACAGTACAGCACTCCCTCAGAACTGATCCCCCTCCAACAGTACAGCGCTCCCTCAGTACTGAAGCGTCTCCAACAGTACAGCACTCCCTCAGAACTGATCCCCCTCCAACAGTACAGCATTCCCTCAGCACTGATCCCCCTCCAACACTACAGCCCTCACTCAGTACTGAATCCCCTCCAACAGTAAAGCACTCCCTCAGTACTGAATCCCCTCCAACAGTACAGCACTCCCTCAGTACTGAATCCCCTCCAACAGTACAGCCCTCCCTCAGTACAGAATCCCCTCCAACAGTACAGCACTCCCTCAGTACTGAATCCCCTCCAACAGTAAAGCACTCCCTCAGTACTGAATCCCCTCCAACAGTACAGCACTCCCTCAGTACTGAATCCCCTCCCACAGTACAGCACTCCCTCAGTACAGAATCCCCTCCAACAGTACAGCACTCCCTCAGTACAGAATCCCCTCCAATAGTACAGCACTCCCTCAGTACTGAATCCCCTGCAACAGTACAGCACTCCCTCTGTCCTGTTCCCCTCCAACAGCACAGCACTCCCTCCGTACTGAATCCCCTCCAACAGTACAGCACTCCCTCAGTACTGAATCCCCTCCAACAGTACAGCACTCCCTCAGTACTGAATCCCCTCCAAAAGTACAGCCCTCCCTCAGTACTGAATCCGATCCAACATTACAGCACTCCCTCAGTACTGAATCCCCTCCAACATTACAGCACTCCCTCAGTACTGAATCCCCTCCAACAGTACAGCACTCCCTCAGTACTGAATCCCCTCCAACAGTACAGCCCTCCCTCAGTACTGAATCCGATCCAACATTACAGCACTCCCTCAGGACTGAATCCCGTCCAACAGGACAGCACTCCCTCAGTACTGAACCCCTTCAACAGTACAGCACTACCTCAGTACTGATCCCCCTCCAACAGTACAGCACTCCCTCAGTACTGACCCCCCTCCAACAGTAAAGCACTCCCTCAGGACTGATCGCGCTCCAACAATACAGCAATCCCTCAATACAGAATCCCCTCCAACAGCACAGCATGCCCTCAGTACTTAATCCCCTCCAACAGTACAGCACTCCCTCAGTACTGATCCCCCTCCAACAGTACAGCACTCCCTCAGTACTGAATCCCCTCCAACAGTACAGCACTCCCTCAGTACTGAATCCCCTCCAACAGTACAGCATTCCCTCAGTACTGATCCACCTCCAACAGTACAGCAGTCCTTCAGTACTGCACCCCCTCCAACAGGACAGCACTCCCTCATTACTGACCCCCCTCCAACAGTACAGCAATCCCTCAGTACTGAAGCGTCTCCAACAGTACAGCACTCCCTCAGAACTGATCCCCCTCCAACAGTACAGCATTCCCTCATTACTGAATCCCCTCCAATAGTACAGCACTCCCTCAGTACTGAATCCCCTCCAACAGTACAGCATTCCCTCAGTCCTGATACCCCTCCAACAGTGCAGCATTCCCTCATTACTGAATCCCGTCCAACTGTACAGCACTCCGTCAGTACTGAACCCGCTCCAACAGTACAGCACTACGTCAGTACTGATCCCCCTCCAACAGGACAGCACTCCCTCAGTACTGAACCTCTTCAACAGGACAGCTCTCCCTCCGTACTGAACCCCCTGCAAAAGTACAGCAATCCCTCAGTACTGAATACCCTCCAACAGGACAGCACTCCCACAGTACTGATCCCCCTCCAGCAGTGCAGCATTCCTTCAGTACTGCACCCCCTCCAACAGGACAGCACTCCCTCATTACTGAACCCCCTCCAAAAGTACAGCACTCCCTCAGTACTGAAGCGTCTCCAACAGTACAGCAATCCCTCAGAACTGATCCCCCTCCAACAGTACAGCACTCCCTCAGAACTGATCCCCCTCCAACAGTACAGCATTCCCTCAGTACTGATCCCCCACCAACAGTACAGCCCTCACTCAGTACTGAATCCCCTCCAACAGTACAGCACTCCCTCAGAACTGATCCCCCTCCAACAGTACAGCATTCCCACAGTACTGATCACTCTCCAACAGTAAAGCAGTCCCTCAGTACTGAATCCCCTCCAACAGTACAGCACTCCCTCAGTACTGAATCCCCTCCAACAGTACAGCACTCCCTCAGTACAGAATCCCCTCCAATAGTACAGTACTCCCTCAGTACAGAATCCCCTCCAATAGTACAGTACTCCCTCAGTACTGAATCCCCTGCAACAGTACAGCACTCCCTCAGTACTGAACACCTTCAACAGTGCAGCACTCCCTCTGTACTGACTCCCCTCCAACAGTACAGCACTCCCTCTGTACTGAATCCACTCCAACAGTACAGCACTCCCTCAGTACTGATCCGCCTCCAACAGTACAGCACTCCCTCAGTACTGAAACCCCTCCAACAGTACAGCACTCCCTCAGTACTGAATCCCCTCCAATAGTACAGCACTCCCTCAGTACTGATCCCCCTCCAACAGTACAGCACTCCCTCAATACTGATCCCCCTCCAACAGTACAGCACTCCCTCAGTACTGATACCCCTCCAACAGGACAGCACTCCCTCAGTACTGATCCCCCTCCAACAGTAGAGCACTCCCTCAGTACTGAAACCCCGCCAACAGTTCTGCACTCCCTCAGTACTGAATCCCCTCCAACAATACAGCTCTCCCTCTGTACTGATCGCCCTCCAACAGTCCAGCACTCCCACAGTACTGAACCCGCTCCAACAGTAATGCAGTCCCTCAGTACTGAACCTCTTCAACATGACAGCACTCCTTCAGTACTGAATCCCCTCCAACATTACAGCACTCCCTCAGAACTGAATCCGATCCAACATGACAGCACTCCTTCAGTACTGAATCCGATCCAACATTACAGCACTCCCTCAGTACTGAATCCCCTCCAACATGACAGCACTCCCTCAGTACCGAATCCGATCCAACATTACAGCACTCCCTCAGTACTGAATCCCCTCCAACAGTACAGCACAACCTCAGTACTGAATCCCCTCCAACATGACAGCACTCCCTCAGTACTGAATCCCCTCCAACATTTCAGCACTCCCTCAGTACTGAATCCGATCCAACATTACAGCACTCCCTCAGTACTGAATCCGATCCAACATTACAGCACTCCCTCAGTGCTGATCCCCCTCCAACAGTACAGCACTCCCTCAGTACTGATAACCCTCCAAATGTACAGCACTCCCTCAGTACTGAATCCCGTCCAACAGGACAGCACTCCCTCAGTACTGAACCCCTTCAACAGCACAGCATGCCCTCAGTACTTAATCCCCTCCAACAGTACAGCACACCCTCAGTACTGATCCCCCTCCAACAGTACAGCACTCCCTCAGTACTGAATCCCCTCCAACAGTACAGCTCTCCCTCAGTACTGATCCCACTCCAACTGTACAGCACTCCCTCAGTACTGAATCCCCTCCAACAGGACAGCATTCCCTCAGGACTGATCCACCTCCAACAGTACAGCAGTCCTTCAGTACTGCACCCCCTCCAAAAGGACAGCATTCCCTCATTACTGACCCCCCTCCAACATTACAGCACTCCCTCAGTACTGAAGCGTCTCCAACAGTACAGCACTCCCTCAGAACTGATCCCCCTCCAACAGTACAGCATTCCCTCAGTACTGATCCCCCTCCAACAGTACAGCATTCCCTCATTACTGAATCCCCTCCAATAGTAAAGCACTCCCTCAGTACTGAATCCCCTCCAACTGTACAGCATTCCCTCAGTGCTGATACACCTCCAACAGTACAGCACTCCCTCAGGACTGAATCCCCTCCAACAGTACAGCAGTCCCTCAGTACTGATCCCCCTCCAGCAGAACAGCACTCCCTCAGCACTGAATCCCCTCCAACAGTGCAGCACTCCCTCAGTACTGATCCCACTCCAACAGTACAGCAGTCCCTCAGTATTGAATCCCCTCCAACAGTACAGCACTCCCTCATTACTGAATCCCCTCCAACAGTACAGCACTATCTCAGTACTGAATCCCCTCCAACAGTACAGCACTCCCTCAGTACTGAATCCGCTCCAACAGTACAGCACTCCCTCAGTACTGAATCCGATCCAACATTACAGCACTCCCTCAGTACTGAATCCCCTCCATCAGTACAGCACTCCCTCAGTACTGAATCCGCTCCAACATTACAGCACTCCCTCAGTACTGAATCCGATCCAACATTACAGCACTCCCTCAGTACTGAATCCCGTCCAACAGGACAGCACTCCCTCAGTACTGAACCCCTTCAACAGCACAGCATGCCCTCAGTACTTAATCCCCTCCAACAGTACAGCACTCCCTCAGTACTGAATCCCCTCCAACAGTACAGCTCTCCCTCAGTACTGAATCCCCTCCAACAGGACAGCATTCCCTCAGGACTGATCCACCTCCAACAGTACAGCAGTCCTTCAGTACTGCACCCCCTCCAAAAGGACAGCATTCCCTCATTACTGACCCCCCTCCAACAGTACAGCACTCCCTCAGTACTGAAGCGTCTCCAACAGTACAGCACTCCCTCAGAACTGATCCCCCTCCAACAGTACAGCATTCCCTCAGCACTGATCCCCCTCCAACAGTACAGCATTCCCTCATTACAGAATCCCCTCCAATAGTACAGCACTCCCTCAGTACTGAATCCCCTCCAACAGTACAGCATTCCCTCAGTACTGAATCCCCTCCAACAGTACAGCACTCCCTCAGTACTGATCCCCCTCCAGCAGAACAGCACTCACTCAGCACTGAATCCCCTCCAACAGTGCAGCACTCCCTCAGTACTGATCCCACTCCAGCAGTACAGCAGTCCCTCAGTATTGAATCCCCTCCAACAGTACAGCACTCCCTCATTACTGAATCCCCTCCAACAGTACAGCACTATCTCAGTACTGAATCCCCTCCAACAGTACAGCACTCCCTCAGTACTGATCCCCCTCCAACAATACAGCACTCCCTCAGTACTGATCCCCCTCCAACAGTTCAGCACTCCCTCAGTACTGATTCCCCTCCAACAGGACAGCAAACCCTCAGGGTAGAAAGGCCTCCAACATTACAGCAATCCCTCAATACTGAATACCCTCCAACATTACAGCACCCCCTCTGTACTGAATCCGATCCAACATTACAGCGCTCCCTCAGTAGTGAATCCGATCCAACATTACAGCACTCCCTCAGGACTGAATCTCCTCCAACATTACAGCACTCCCTCAGAACTGAATCCGATCCAACATTACAGCACTCCCTCAGTACTGATCCCCCTCCAACAGTACAGCACTCCCTCAGTACTGATCCCCCTCCAACAGTACAGCACTCCCTCAGTACTGATCCCTCTCCAACAGTACAGCACTCCCTCAGTACTTAATCCCCTCCAACAGTACAGCACTCCCTCAGTACTGATCCCCCTCCAACAGTACAGCACTCCCTCAGTACTGAACCCCTTCAACAGTACAGCACTACCTCAGTACTGATCCCTCTCCAACAGTACAGCACTCCCTCAGTACTTAATCCCCTCCAACAGTACTGCACTCCCTCAGTACTGATCCCACTCCAACTGCACAGCACTCCCTCAGTACTGAAAACCCTCCAACAGTACAGCATTCCCTCAGTACTGACCCCCCTCCAACAGGACAGCACTCCCTCATTACTGACCCCCCTCCAACAGTACAGCACACCCTCAGTACTGAAGCGTCTCCAACAGTACAGCACTCCCTCAGAACTGATCCCCCTCCAACAGTACAGCAGTCCCTCATTACTGAATCCCCTCCAACAGTACAGCACTCCCTCATTACTGAATCCCCTCCAATAGTACAGCACTCCCTCAGTACAGAATCCCCTCCAACAGTACAGCACTCCCTCAGTACTGAATCCCCTCCAACAGGACAGCAGTCCCTCAGTACAGAATCCCCTCCAATAGTACAGCACTCCCTCAGTACTGATTCCCCTCCAACATTAGAGCACTCCCTCAGTACTGAATCCGCTCCAACAGTACAGCACTCCCTCAGTACTGAATCCCCTCCAACATTACAGCACTCCCTCAGTACTGAATCCGATCCAACATTACAGCACTCCCTCAGTACTGAATCCCCTCCATCAGTACAGCACTCCCTCAGTACTGAATCCCCTCCAACATTACAGCACTCCCTCAGTACTGAATCCGATCCAACATTACAGCACTCCCTCAGTACTGAATCCGATCCAACATTACAGCACTCCCTCAGTGCTGATCCCCCTCCAACAGTACAGCACTCCCTCAGTACTGATAACCCTCCAAATGTACAGCACTCCCTCAGTACTGAATCCCGTCCAACAGGACAGCACTCCCTCAGTACTGAACCCCTTCAACAGCACAGCATGCCCTCAGTACTTAATCCCCTCCAACAGTACAGCACACCCTCAGTACTGATCCCCCTCCAACAGTACAGCACTCCCTCAGTACTGAATCCCCTCCAACAGTACAGCTCTCCCTCAGTACTGATCCCACTCCAACTGTACAGCACTCCCTCAGTACTGAATCCCCTCCAACAGGACAGCATTCCCTCAGGACTGATCCACCTCCAACAGTACAGCAGTCCTTCAGTACTGCACCCCCTCCAAAAGGACAGCATTCCCTCATTACTGACCCCCCTCCAACATTACAGCACTCCCTCAGTACTGAAGCGTCTCCAACAGTATAGCACTCCCTCAGAACTGATCCCCCTCCAACAGTACAGCATTCCCTCAGTACTGATCCCCCTCCAACAGTACAGCATTCCCTCATTACAGAATCCCCTCCAATAGTACAGCACTCCCTCAGTACTGAATCCCCTCCAACAGTACAGCATTCCCTCAGTGCTGATACACCTCCAACAGTACAGCACTCCCTCAGGACTGAATCCCCTCCAACAGTACAGCACTCCCTCAGTATAACCCCCCTCCAACAGTACAGCAGTCCCTCAGTACTGATCCCCCTCCAGCAGAACAGCACTCCCTCAGCACTGACTCCCCTCCAACAGTGCAGCACTCCCTCTGTACTGATCCCACTCCAGCAGTACAGCAGTCCCTCAGTATTGAATCCCCTCCAACAGTACAGCACTCCCTCATTACTGAATCCCCTCCAACAGTACAGCACTATCTCAGTACTGAATCCCCTCCAACAGTACAGCACTCCCTCAGTACTGATCCCCCTCCAACAATACAGCACTCCCTCAGTACTGATCGCCCTCCAACAGTCCAGCACTCCCACAGTACTGAACCCGCTCCAACAGTACAGCAGTCCCTCAGAACTGAACCTCTTCAACAGTACAGCACTCCCTCAGTACTGATCCCCCTCCAACAGTTCAGCACTCCCTCAGTACTGATTCCCCTCCAACAGGACAGCAAACCCTCAGGGTAGAAAGGCCTCCAACATTACAGCAATCCCTCAGTACTGAATACCCTCCAACATTACAGCACCCCCTCTGTACTGAATCCGATCCAACATTACAGCGCTCCCTCAGTAGTGAATCCGATCCAACATTACAGCACTCCCTCAGTACTGAATCTCCTCCAACATTACAGCACTCCCTCAGAACTGAATCCGATCCAACATTACAGCACTCCCTCAGTACTGATCCCCCTCCAACAGTACAGCACTCCCTCAGTACTGAATCCCGTCCAACAGGACAGCACTCCCTCAGTACTGAACCCCTTCAACAGTACAGCACTACCTCAGTACTGATCCCTCTCCAGCAGAACAGCACTCCCTCAGCACTGAATCCCCTCCAACAGTGCAGCACTCCCTCAGTACTGATCCCACTCCAACAGTACAGCAGTCCCTCAGTATTGAATCCCCTCCAACAGTACAGCACTCCCTCATTACTGAATCCCCTCCAACAGTACAGCACTATCTCAGTACTGAATCCCCTCCAACAGTACAGCACTCCCTCAGTACTGAATCCGCTCCAACAGTACAGCACTCCCTCAGTACTGAATCCGCTCCAACATTACAGCACTCCCTCAGTACTGAATCCGATCCAACATTACAGCACTCCCTCAGTACTGAATCCCGTCCAACAGGACAGCACTCCCTCAGTACTGAACCCCTTCAACAGCACAGCATGCCCTCAGTACTTAATCCCCTCCAACAGTACAGCACTCCCTCAGTACTGAATCCCCTCCAACAGTACAGCTCTCCCTCAGTACTGATCCCACTCCAACTGTACAGCACTCCCTCAGTACTGAATCCCCTCCAACAGGACAGCATTCCCTCAGGACTGATCCACCTCCAACAGTACAGCAGTCCTTCAGTACTGCACCCCCTCCAAAAGGACAGCATTCCCTCATTACTGACCCCCCTCCAACAGTACAGCACTCCCTCAGTACTGAAGCGTCTCCAACAGTACAGCACTCCCTCAGAACTGATCCCCCTCCAACAGTACAGCATTCCCTCAGCACTGATCCCCCTCCAACAGTACAGCATTCCCTCATTACAGAATCCCCTCCAATAGTACAGCACTCCCTCAGTACTGAATCCCCTCCAACAGTACAGCATTCCCTCAGTACTGAATCCCCTCCAACAGTACAGCACTCCCTCAGTATAACCCCCCTCCAACAGTACAGCAGTCCCTCAGTACTGATCCCCCTCCAGCAGAACAGCACTCACTCAGCACTGAATCCCCTCCAACAGTGCAGCACTCCCTCAGTACTGATCCCACTCCAGCAGTACAGCAGTCCCTCAGTATTGAATCCCCTCCAACAGTACAGCACTCCCTCATTACTGAATCCCCTCCAACAGTACAGCACTATCTCAGTACTGATCCCCCTCCAACAATACAGCACTCCCTCAGTACTGATCCCCCTCCAACAGTTCAGCACTCCCTCAGTACTGATCCCCCTCCAACAATACAGCACTCCCTCAGTACTGATCCCCCTCCAACAGTTCAGCACTCCCTCAGTACTGATTCCCCTCCAACAGGACAGCAAACCCTCAGGGTAGAAAGGCCTCCAACATTACAGCAATCCCTCAATACTGAATACCCTCCAACATTACAGCACCCCCTCTGTACTGAATCCGATCCAACATTACAGCGCTCCCTCAGTAGTGAATCCGATCCAACATTACAGCACTCCCTCAGGACTGAATCTCCTCCAACATTACAGCACTCCCTCAGAACTGAATCCGATCCAACATTACAGCACTCCCTCAGTACTGATCCCCCTCCAACAGTACAGCACTCCCTCAGTACTGATCCCCCTCCAACAGTACAGCACTCCCTCAGTACTGATCCCTCTCCAACAGTACAGCACTCCCTCAGTACTTAATCCCCTCCAACAGTACAGCACTCCCTCAGTACTGATCCCCCTCCAACAGTACAGCACTCCCTCAGTACTGAACCCCTTCAACAGTACAGCACTACCTCAGTACTGATCCCTCTCCAACAGTACAGCACTCCCTCAGTACTTAATCCCCTCCAACAGTACAGCATTCCCTCAGTACTGATCCCCCTCCAACAGTACTGCACTCCCTCAGTACTGATCCCACTCCAACTGCACAGCACTCCCTCAGTACTGAAAACCCTCCAACAGTACAGCATTCCCTCAGTACTGACCCCCCTCCAACAGGACAGCACTCCCTCATTACTGACCCCCCTCCAACAGTACAGCACACCCTCAGTACTGAAGCGTCTCCAACAGTACAGCACTCCCTCAGAACTGATCCCCCTCCAACAGTACAGCAGTCCCTCATTACTGAATCCCCTCCAACAGTACAGCACTCCCTCATTACTGAATCCCCTCCAATAGTACAGCACTCCCTCAGTACAGAATCCCCTCCAACAGTACAGCACTCCCTCAGTACTGAATCCCCTCCAACAGGACAGCAGTCCCTCAGTACAGAATCCCCTCCAATAGTACAGCACTCCCTCAGTACTGATTCCCCTCCAACATTAGAGCACTCCCTCAGTACTGAATCCGCTCCAAC
Source organism: Heterodontus francisci (assembly GCF_036365525.1). Taxonomy (NCBI): domain Eukaryota; kingdom Metazoa; phylum Chordata; class Chondrichthyes; order Heterodontiformes; family Heterodontidae; genus Heterodontus; species Heterodontus francisci. The sequence continues at coordinate 46,735,769 of NC_090406.1, forward strand.
AGTACAGCACTCCCTCAGTACTGAATCCCCTCCAACATTACAGCACTCCCTCAGTACTGAATCCGATCCAACATTACAGCACTCCCTCAGTACTGAATCCCCTCCATCAGTACAGCACTCCCTCAGTACTGAATCCCCTCCAACATTACAGCACTCCCTCAGTACTGAATCCGATCCAACATTACAGCACTCCCTCAGTACTGAATCCGATCCAACATTACAGCACTCCCTCAGTGCTGATCCCCCTCCAACAGTACAGCACTCCCTCAGTACTGATAACCCTCCAAATGTACAGCACTCCCTCAGTACTGAATCCCGTCCAACAGGACAGCACTCCCTCAGTACTGAACCCCTTCAACAGCACAGCATGCCCTCAGTACTTAATCCCCTCCAACAGTACAGCACACCCTCAGTACTGATCCCCCTCCAACAGTACAGCACTCCCTCAGTACTGAATCCCCTCCAACAGTACAGCTCTCCCTCAGTACTGATCCCACTCCAACTGTACAGCACTCCCTCAGTACTGAATCCCCTCCAACAGGACAGCATTCCCTCAGGACTGATCCACCTCCAACAGTACAGCAGTCCTTCAGTACTGCACCCCCTCCAAAAGGACAGCATTCCCTCATTACTGACCCCCCTCCAACATTACAGCACTCCCTCAGTACTGAAGCGTCTCCAACAGTATAGCACTCCCTCAGAACTGATCCCCCTCCAACAGTACAGCATTCCCTCAGTACTGATCCCCCTCCAACAGTACAGCATTCCCTCATTACAGAATCCCCTCCAATAGTACAGCACTCCCTCAGTACTGAATCCCCTCCAACAGTACAGCATTCCCTCAGTGCTGATACACCTCCAACAGTACAGCACTCCCTCAGGACTGAATCCCCTCCAACAGTACAGCACTCCCTCAGTATAACCCCCCTCCAACAGTACAGCAGTCCCTCAGTACTGATCCCCCTCCAGCAGAACAGCACTCCCTCAGCACTGACTCCCCTCCAACAGTGCAGCACTCCCTCTGTACTGATCCCACTCCAGCAGTACAGCAGTCCCTCAGTATTGAATCCCCTCCAACAGTACAGCACTCCCTCATTACTGAATCCCCTCCAACAGTACAGCACTATCTCAGTACTGAATCCCCTCCAACAGTACAGCACTCCCTCAGTACTGATCCCCCTCCAACAATACAGCACTCCCTCAGTACTGATCGCCCTCCAACAGTCCAGCACTCCCACAGTACTGAACCCGCTCCAACAGTACAGCAGTCCCTCAGAACTGAACCTCTTCAACAGTACAGCACTCCCTCAGTACTGATCCCCCTCCAACAGTTCAGCACTCCCTCAGTACTGATTCCCCTCCAACAGGACAGCAAACCCTCAGGGTAGAAAGGCCTCCAACATTACAGCAATCCCTCAGTACTGAATACCCTCCAACATTACAGCACCCCCTCTGTACTGAATCCGATCCAACATTACAGCGCTCCCTCAGTAGTGAATCCGATCCAACATTACAGCACTCCCTCAGTACTGAATCTCCTCCAACATTACAGCACTCCCTCAGAACTGAATCCGATCCAACATTACAGCACTCCCTCAGTACTGATCCCCCTCCAACAGTACAGCACTCCCTCAGTACTGAATCCCGTCCAACAGGACAGCACTCCCTCAGTACTGAACCCCTTCAACAGTACAGCACTACCTCAGTACTGATCCCTCTCCAACAGTACAGCACTCCCTCAGTACTTAATCCCCTCCAACAGTACAGCACTCCCTCAGTACTGATCCCCCTCCAACAGTACAGCACTCCCTCAGTACTGAATCCCGTCCAACAGGACAGCACTCCCTCAGTACTGAACCCCTTCAACAGTACAGCACTACCTCAGTACTGATCCCTCTCCAACAGTACAGCACTCCCTCAGTACTTAATCCCCTCCAACAGTACAGCACTCCCTCAGTACTGATCCCCCTCCAACAGTACAGCACTCCCTCAGTACTGATCCCACTCCAACTGCACAGCACTCCCTCAGTACTGAAAACCCTCCAACAGTACAGCATTCCCTCAGTACTGACCCCCCTCCAACAGCACAGCACTCCCTCATTACTGACCCCCTCCAACAGGACAGCACTCCCTCATTACTGAACCCCCTCCAACAGTACAGCACTCCCTCAGTACTGAAGCGTCTCCAACAGTACAGCAATCCCTCAGAACTGATCCCCCTCCAACAGTACAGCATTCCCTCAGTACTGATCACTCTCCAACAGAAAAGCACTCCCTCAATACTGAATCCCCTCCAACATTACAGCACTCCCTCAGTACTGAATCCCCTCCAACAGTCCAGCTCTCCCTCAGTACAGAATCCCCTCCAATAGTACAGCACTCCCTCAGTACAGAATCCCCTCCAATAGTACCGCACTCCCTCAGCACTGATACCCCTCCAACAGGACATCACTACCTCAGTACTGATCCCCCTCCATCAGTAGAGCACTCCCTCAGTACTGAATCCCCTCCAACAGTTCTGCACTCCCTCAGTACTGAATCCCCTCCAACAAAACAGCACTCCCTCAGTACTGATCGCCCTCCAACAGTCCAGCAGTCCCTCAGTACTGAACCTCTTCAACAGTACAGCACTCCCTCAGTACTGATCCCCCTCCAACAGTACAGCACTCCCTCAGTACTGATCCCCCTCCAACAGTACAGCACTCCCTCAGTACTGAATCCCGTCCAACAGGACAGCACTCCCTCAGTACTGAACCCC